>NC_135784.1:260434427-260753177 GCF_051106095.1 Pogona vitticeps
AACACATCTCTATATTTACCGAGCACACTATCAAGATCTTCAAATTTATACACACTTTGTATAGTTCTAATCTTTTCTGAGTTCTTTTCTGCTGTAAGTTTGAGATTCTTGGATGTTTAGAGTGATGGCATAGGGAATACTTTGATTCAGTCAGGTAGTTATTTGATGGGGTCTGAAGGAGACCATGCAAACATAATACAAATAGAAAAATGGCAGAGTAATCAGAATTACGATTGCCATCATTCAGACTGGCACTCTGAAATTCTAACAGTGGCAAACATTCTTATTCCAGGTCACTGCCATCTTTAACAAGAACATAAAAGGTGTGTCACTCTTTTCCTAAATAATTTTCTTTACTGTTCTTTCAAATATTGTCCTGTGTGGTGGAACAGAAAAATCAAACGATGCCCTTTGTGTGTCGACGCAGACATTTTGATAACGGGCTGACAATATGCATCTTTTAGTCACTGAGGGATATTTAATAATGACTAGACTGCAGGGGTAAAAACATGGATTTCCAATCTTTACCAGAGTGAGCCACTCCCAAGCCAAGAGAAAATATTAGGGACTCTCCAAATGTAACACGTTTATGTGACTTTTGTCATTGGAAGTTGCTTCTGTATTGTGGTGTCTCTTATAATGCTTCCTGGCAAATGAAAGTAACAGAAAATAAGTTTACAAGGAAAGGAAGCAATCCACCTATCTTCAGGTTTCTCCCTTTTAAACCTTGATCAGTATGTTTAAGGGAGAATATTCACACTGTTGCTCTAGCTGCCACCAAGAAATGCAGTGAATAGGCCCGATGCTTGGTTCCCCATGAAATTTAATCCAGACAGGTCAGTAGTGCCTCTGGTCAGCTGAAAGGCAAATCAAGAAATAGGGATTCAGCCTATGCTGAATAAGGGTACCCTTCTTCTGGAAACACAGGTGCACAGCTTGAGGGTGCTCCTGGATTCGTCTCTTGACCTGGATGCCCATGTTTTGGTGGTGACCAGGAGTGCCTTCACACAGTTAAAACTAGTGTGAGAGGTCTGATCTGGCTATGGTGGCACATGCCTTGCTTACATCTCAGCTGGATTACTGTGACATGCTCTACATGGGGCTGCCTTTGGAAAGTGTTCGGAAACTCCAGAGGGTCCAGAACATTGCAGCCAGAGTTTTAACCGGGACTGGTCACATGGAACATATAACTCCCCTGTTACACCAGCTCCATTGGCTGCAGATTCATTTCTAGGCACAATTCAAAGTGCGGGTTTTAACCCAGAGAGTCCTAAATAGCCTGGATCTAAGCTATTTAAAATATGGTATGAGTGTATCTGGGTATTAAGATAAACAGGAGAGGCCTTTCTTTCCATCCCACCACCCTCACATGCATGCTTGGTGAGGACACAGGAGATGACTTTCTCTGTTGCTGCTCCCAGACTCTGAAACTCCCTCCCACAGGAGAGTATATTGGCCACATCTTTGCTGTTTTTCCTCAAGCTGGCAAAGAACTTTCTCTTCAGGCTTTCCTTTAAATGGCTGGTTAACCAAGAGGATTTTTAAAAGTGATTAGTCTGTTCTATTGTTGTTGGGTGGTTTTTTTGAGTTTTTAATATTGCTCTTTTAAAAATGAGTTTTAATATTTCTGTCTGATGTTTTTAAATGTTGCAACAATTTATTATTTAGATTTTACCTTTTTTTGTCTTTTAATATTGTAACTCACCCTGGATCATTTAAGAGAAAGGCAGCATATAATTTAATTTAATTAGTTAAGGAAGGCATGTTTCCCATACCACCAACTTCTTAGCACTTCTTTCTCACTCACTGAACATGACGGGATTAACCAGGTCTATAGGACAAATTCTTGTTTCTCTTTTACCAGAAAACTTCTTGTGTTGTGGAACAACTCAGCTATATTTTCTGCTGTAACTATATTTTGTTTGTCCATGACCTGAAGCACCAAATGAAACTTTACTAGGATTTGGAGTACTGTATACTGGTTAAAATACTATTGGGGCCTTTTAGGACAGCACTTTATCTCTTTATTGATCTATTTCATTATTATATGCTAATAAAATATATTAAGAATGTAAATAGAATACATAGAACAGGAAAAATAGAATATATAGGCCACAATCTTATATTGCAGGTTATGCTACATAACTTGTATGACATTATCAGCTGTGGTCATGCTGGGAAATGGAGGATGGAAGTTTTTAAAAGCCCAAAATACAGGGCTGGCAATTTTCTGGTATTAAAGAGTTCCCTTCCCCATTCCAGAGCTACCAAGGGGTTCCCCAGGTCAGTAGGGAACTCTTGAATCCCCACAGCCAGGAAGGGAAAAAAGGACGATTTTGATGTCCTTCAAATGCCTGTGCCATAACTGTGGCAGATGAGATCATGAAAATTATGTTGCATACCTTGTGAAATGGGATTCCAACCATAGGGAGAATAGGGAGTTAATGTATTTTTCCTTTTAGGAAGTTGGTTGCCTTCAACAGCCACAGCTCCTACAGGTGTCTGCAACCTGTTGAACACTTTTCCCCCAAAGCATATTAATTAAAGAAATATTGAGTTACCCTTCTTTTCCTTCCCTTATACTTGGCTGTTAAAGTCAAAAGCATATCACTCAAGTGATATGCTTTTCAGAGCATTATAGAACTTTACAACATCCCTCAATAATTTGAGTCTGTGGTGGTCTGTCACAGCTAACATTTATCCCTGAGAGGGTTAAATACCAGTATGAACCAGATAATAATGACAATCATACCAAAGTTCATCTTTTTGAATTTAACAAGTTTTACTAATCTACATTGTTTCTATGTTCCATAAGCATAAGGATACTTCAAAGTTGTTGAAAACATGTAATTTTATATGAAAAAAGTAAAATTGCTGAATAGCTCAGTGGTTTGTGTATCTGGCTGCAGAACTAGAGGTTGGGAGTTCACTTCCTCACTGTGACTCCATGAGAAGAGCTGGACTTGATGGTCCATAGAGTCCCTTCCAGCTCTGTATTTCTAAGATGATGGTGAGATTTGCACACACATAGAAAAACACTGCATTTTCTAAGTGCTGAGCCAACCACCTGCCAATTTACATCTATGGAGGAATATCCATGATTTCTGTATGTTGCCTCTGTGCTGCATGCAGTCTGTAAGTGTTCCTAGTTTTTTCTTTCTCTCTCTTCTTGGCTTGGCTCAGCCTGTCTCTGACATGGACCATTTGACTTTGCTAACTCTATGCTGGTTGGCATCTTGCTTACATCATACCCCACCCTTTTATAAGCAAAGGATGTGTATATATCCTTATTTTTGTTTCCACACTTTTAGCTGAGTTTCAGATTCCAATACTAGCAGGCTAATGTAAATTCTCATAGACTTTGCTACAGAAATGAATGTTTACTGATAAGAGGAAACAATAGCATACTTTCTTATCTTCTTTTTTTCCCTAACCTAGGTAAAAGGTAAAGGTTCCCCTTGACAATTTTTTGTTCAGTCGTGTTTGACTCTAGGGGACGGTGCTCATCCCTGTTTCCAAGCCATAGAGCCAGCGAAATTAATTGCTCACCCCTGTTGTAGGAGAACTAAAACGCTTGGGGGAAGCATTTGGAGTGTTTTTTTTTCTTTTCAAATTTTAGAACATTTTCTTCCTTCTAAAGATTTTTTTGTTTTGTTTTCTAAAAAGTAGCTAAAAAGAAATGTGGAATAAGATACTAAGAACTGTTTGCAATGTCCTGTCACAAGCCACCCTTGGGGGCTTTATAATTAATTATATACTGAATTATTTTTAACAATGACATTTTAAGCTCTTATTCACATACTTATACTACTAAGAATTGCTCTGTCACTTGTTGTGTGCCTCTGGAACATGCTGATACTCAGGGGAAGCACTTTTAGCCAAAGCTAGAATTAATTGGCACCTCCAGGAATTTAAAAAACAAAAGCTGCTCACTTTAGTTCAGAACATCTGTGTGTGCCTCAGACTTGGTGGATGTCTGATTACTTACAGCTATCCCGCTTAACTAAATGAAATGCTCTCACAGGAAGAATTAATATTTCTGTCTCTTCAAGGGTTCGGAATCATCTGGCTTTTTCAATCACAGAACAGTCCAATCCTCAAAGCTCTGCACCATCTCAAAACACCATAGGGGAAAAAAAGGTTCTTGAGCCAGATGAGTGTGTTAAATACTGGAGCCATATCTTTAAGATATTCTCTGCAATGTATTTAAACAATGTGTTTGCAAGACATTCAGACTTCAGCTGCTTTGAACACTGTGCCACATGGCACCAATACAAGCACACATGATCCAACTGTTAAAATGGAACTCTAATGTATAAATCACTGCCAAAATATTCCCTTCTTAGTAAGAAAAAGACAACTGAAATGATATAAAAGCAAGGGAAGCTGTCTAGAAAACAAAGGGAAAAGACAAAACAAAACAGTGCTCTATACATCTTGTAATAATTCAACTGATTTCAATTCATAAGCATTCTTGGAAAAGCTTCACACTTTACTGAGCCATCATGCTGGCCATAGCAAAGGATGAAGAACAGATGTGGACCTTTACATGCCTCTATATAGACATTGAGATCCACAGTTCTCTGATCCATTTCTGCCACTCATATTTAATGGGTGGGGTCCTTTGAATGTCTAGATGCCATGCAAGTTAGTTGCACTCGTCTCTGACTGAAATCACTAAAACAATTTAGTCATGACTTTACATCATGATTTCAAAGGAAACTAAGAAGAACTAAGTCTGGATTCAACTCTATGGGTTTCTTGGTATGCATATAGCAAATATGATGGCCATGTTTAGAAGTGTAAAGACACTTTTGTTTGTTTGTAATACTTTTATTTTCTATTTTTTTCTTTGAGTGAGTTCCAGGTTCTGCTTCTCCTACTTTATCACCACAACAATGCTGTAAAGATAGCAAACTGAGAAATTACGATTGGCCCATGGTCACCCACTGACCTTCATGACCAAGTTTTGCATGTCTTAATCTAATACTTCAGTCAATATACCATGGTCTACGTTGAGTCTGCCCCTATCTAGGAGCAGAAAAAAAAGGCAAATCAAGATGTTATACAATGGGACAAGTCACCCAGAATTAGAAAGTCCTGAAAGATGTTTCTCGTGTTTACTGAAAGAGATTTGTAATGTTCCAGAAGTGAAACAAAATGAATGGAAACAGAGATTTTTTTAAAAACTTTAAAATATATACTAATATTGTATTAATTAGAATGGTTTGAAATTATGCATGAAATACAATTATACTGTGTTGCAAAGATGATTGTAATCATCATTGACTCTTGACTATGTTACTCTCTTGCCTGTTTGGAGACAACTGGTAGTAGAATCTTTTGGAGATATTTGTTTTTTGTTTTTTTTAAACCCTCAGGTCTTCCTGTTTTGAAGGTTCATACAATCTGTTCTTTATGCAAAAATGAGTTTTCACTCATTTATGAAGTATGCTGTTGACAATGACCTCCTTCAGTTATTTCCTGGGGTTCATAATTTCATCTTAATTAATTGCACCTAAGCAGAAAACATTTTTCTATAAAAAAAGAAAAAGAAAAAAGGCTGCATGGATCAACTGAAGTATAATTAAGGAAAATGCTAAATTGATCAGGGCAACTGAAATTAACTTGGGAAACCACATGGTACAAAGGAAGTATGTAGAAGTAATTAGCACAAATTCATTTTTCATGATCCCATTGCGATTCCTTGCTTTTGGACAGATAGGCCTGATAGTTTTCGAACATGTTGGACCCTACTGTCCCTACTATATGAAGTGAGTTGAAGTTCATCTGGAAGAAAGAACCAGATTGGGGGAGAAAAGTTTAAAGCCATAAAAAGAGCATTTTTGAGGAAACCAATATCAAATGTACCATGAGGGGTCCATGACTTCACATGCCATTATCTGCAAATCTTTCTATTGAATTCAAAAAGTAATGGTTTGCTTGATGAATTAACACCATTAATTCAACCAGTTGAACTATTCTAGTTTAGAATGTCAACAACAACAGATTAACCTTCCCATTTTTAGTGGTTATCAGAAACCAATAGTTATTCACAGCAGTGTGGTTCTTCAGCTGATATACAAGAGGTAAACACTTTCATTTCAACTCTGTGGCTTTTCTGGGCTGTCTGCTGGTTGGAATAATGTGCAAAATCCATAGATATTGCTACATCTCTTCATCACCAGACAAACTTTCTTTCATGTTTCCTGTGCATGTGAGTAGCAGACACAGAAGCCTATGTAGCTAACTATTTGCAGGGCTGGGAGATGATGTCAGAACTTTTAATTTAATCAGGCTTTGCTGGACAAACTACTTTCTCATAACACTACTGTTTGTGCTGTATCCCAGCATGTCACCCCTTTGACTGTCAGAATGGAGATAATCAGTGTGTCATGCCATTTTTCTTTGAACTATATGAGACAGCAAACAGTCAGGTCTTGATCACTGAAGCATCACCATTATAGAATTTTCCCCAGAGCAGCACACGAGAAGCACATACAAATGATAAGCAAAAGAGCAAAGTCACTTTACACTTGGTTTTCCTCTTCCCATTTCATGAAATCAGCCTAAGGATATTGCTCTTCTTGCTTTAGCATAAAGAAATGAAAAGCCTGCATCATGCAGGTTGCATGTAGAGCTCACTAATAACACAATCAATAATGTGCAATCATGTTTAAAAAACAACCACTACCAATGTATAACAATGAGGAAGAGGAAATACTAATGCTGAATAGCTTTATATGCCTGAGCCATCTTAGAGTGTGGGAGATGTTCCTAAAGCTTACACAGGTTAGGAGTTGGGAATGTCTGTGAAGTCTACTATTACTAATATTCTGCTGATGCCCCTTTATTACTGCATGTTTATTCAAGAATTTGGATCTGGTCATTGTGAAATAAATAGCAAACACTTTTTCTTTACATACATTAGGCTTGGAACTTGATTCAATGGGATTCACCAGGGGAACTGCTATGCTGTTCCCATCTACAAATGGGTTATGTGTGTGCATGTGTCTCAAGGCAAGTACTGCTGAAGGAGCAGGAAGTTTGATTTTTATTGGTGGGGTGGCTTTAAAACTTGGGTAGCCACCTCCATCTATTACCACCGAGGAACAGCACTCACTGCCTCAGCCCAGTTTGTAAGCGTAATGCACTTGGACAATGCTGGTGCACTAAAATGCAAGGCGTAAGGGAGAGAGAAAGAGGAAAAAATGGGCAAGTGTATGCTCTTAGCTTCCATCAAGCAAATCAGGAAACACCAGAACTGTGATATATACTGTATAGGCCTTTGTATCATACAATACAAAGCCTGCTGAGGGGAAAAAGCCTCCCTTGTGCCTTAATGTTGAGCCATCAGCAGTATAGGTTTCAAAAACTTCTTCTGTGTGATACATATTGCAGTAAGGTTATGTGAGATGCAAATCCTAGTGGGAGTGGCAGAAACAACCGCTCCTCCTGGACATATTATTTATTTATTCATTCATTCATTTTATTTCTATCATCGTCGTTTAGTCATGTCCAACTCTTCGTGACCCCATGGACCAGAGCACGCCAGGCCCTCCTATCTTCCACTGACTCCCAGAGTTTGGTCAAATTCATGTTGATGGCTTCGATGACACTGTCCAACCATCTCATCCTCTGTCGTCCCCTTCTCGTATTGCCTTCACACTTTCCCAACATCAAGATCTTTTCCAAGGAGTCTTCTCTTCTCATGAGATGGCCAAAATATTGGAGCCTCAGCTTCAGGGTCTGTCCTTCCAGTGAGCACTCAGGGTTGATTTCCTTTAGAATTGATAGGTTTGTTCTCTTTGCAGTCCAGAGGATTCTCAAGAGTCCCCTCCAGCACCACAATTCAAAGGCATCAATTCTTTGGCGGTCAGCTTTCTTTATGGTCCAGCTCCACTTCCATACATCACTACAGGAAAAACCATAGCTTTATTTCTATACAACCCCGTTATTTCAAAGCACTATTTTGGGTGGTTAACAACATAAGAAAACAAATAAACCCTAATCAATGTTACATACTTGGTCATTACAAAATGTTTTCCCCTACTGGTTCTGGGTTTCATATTATCTACTTAGCTGAGACTTAGGGTTTTGCTAAACGGTTCAGTTGAAATGGGCTGGATCAGGCTAAATAGGGTCACTTAAGATTGTGTAGAGTTCAGCTACACCATTTGGTGCAATCCTTTCATCCACATGACATACACACTCCTATTTGCCTGTCTGCCTTAAGAAAAGAGAGAGAAAAATCCCTTTCCTTACCCCCTCCTGTTTCCTCCTCCTTTTGGGAGGAAGCTTTTCATTTTTTTGGTAATGTTTTCTAAAAAGTACAGTGCATTAGCACTGCCCTAATAGGGACGTGGTGACGCTGCGGGCTAAACTGCAGAAGCCTTTGTGTGCTGCAGGGTCAGAAGACCAGCAGTCGTAAGATCGAATCCACGCAACGGAGTGAGCTCCCGTCGCTTTGTCCCAGCTCCTCGCCAACCTAGCAGTTCGAAAGCATGTAAATGCGTGTAGATAAATAGGTACCGCCTCGGAAGGTAAACAGTGTTCCATGTATAGCCGCGCTGGCCATGTGACAACCGAAACTGTCTTCGGACAAACTCTGACTCTACGGCTTGGAAACAGGGATGAGCATCGCCCCCTAGAGTCGAACACGACTGACTAAAATGTCAAGGGGAACCTTTACCTTAATAGGCTTTTAAAACACACTTTGCTTCTTTCTTCTCCACCAGAGGCGTTTTAATTTCTCAATAGCATCAAGTAGTTAAGCTTAACAATATCAGGAAACTGAAGTGGGATGGGAAATTTAAAACAGCAAGCTTTGCTTTGGTTTGATCCCAGCAATCTCATGTGAACCCTCCCCACACATGAAAAAGAGTATCTGGGGATGCGCCGGCACTTATGTCATCTGGTTGCCAGCTAAACGAGCAAACCAGCCCATTCCCGCAGGGAACCAAACTGTGGGACAAATGCTGTGTGGTCACCCCCTTAGCTTGATTCCTTTCAGCTGATCTGGAAGCAATTTTAGCCACCTCTAACCTCTGCTTGCCCTGCTACTATAACTGTACAAGGACCCATCATGTGACTCCACAAGATCTCACCAGGTCGCATCACCAACATATAACTTCCCTGTTACAGCAGCTCCACTGGTTGTCGATCCTTTTCTGGGCATAATTCAGAGTGCTGGTTTCAACCCATAAAGCCCTAAATGGCTGAGATATACTGCCTTCACATGTCTTCCAGTCCAATGACACAGCCATGATGGTGGCACAACATTATGTCACCACAAGTCTAGTCTTAAACATTTTCCAGTATTTCTGGCTGACAGTGGTGGATCAGCACAGATTTAGCTGTGCTATTAGTAGCTCAGGTGGACGTTGCTCACCTTGAGCAGCTGTCCTTAGGCTTCTGGCCTTGGCCTTTGCACTTTTTTCTTTGAACAGCTCTTGTCACTGGCCTTTTAATTAGTTGGGATCTGCATATAGGGTGGTTGGCAGCAACAGTTGAATTCTTCCTCCCTCCCTCCCTTGCTGTTCAGATTGAATTAATTAAAAAACTAGTGAAAGCTTCATGATTTAATTGTTTTGAAAAACACTATTTTAAAGAAGCAGTGCAGCAGGAGTAGAAAACAGATGGGGCTGGCCAAGGTAATTTGCTTCCTCTGGTGATGTACAAATCCTGCTCCCAATTTTACATTCAGAAGATGTCTTGATTGGTAGCTAGTGTACGATCAACTAGACAATGTCATTGGGACAAAGTTAAAAAAGGTACTTTCACAACTCATGAAATATATTTGTTTGTCATATCATGTGCTTTTCCTTATTTCTGCATCTTGCATTCTGGCATGGTTTATTTTGTGGTTGGCCATTGGAAGAAAAACAAAAGCTAAATTAGAAAGGCTGCTGAGGCATGTGTCTCTGAGGAACATCTATTGTCAGTGTGAACACACACTCCCCTTCATGTCTAGTTGGACCATGGAGGCACTTCTCACCGGTGCTCTGCTACTGGTGTACTTACTCATTACCCCAGCACCTCCTTGGTTGCACTCACTGTCTATGCATCTGCCAGGTGTGATGGCTACCTCATTTTGCCTAATGGTGGGAATGCTCCTTCAAGACAGTCAGGCAGGGAGAAAGGAAAAAAATACCAGGCACAGACTTTCAGCCTTTTAAAAAACTGGGTCTTCTTTTATAAACTGTAGTCAAAAATGTCTTGGGAAAGCTGAAAACTGCTGAGTTAAATTATTTTAATTGATCTTTTAGTTGCTGTTTCATTGGACTAAAGGCCATTTGAGTTCTTTCCAGCCTGGCAATTGTATGATTCCATTATTAGTTCCGCTGCTGAATAAAAATTGTAAAGCAACATATATATGCAGTGGAACAACTAATCATGCTGCTTGGAAGAAAGAATAATAAAAAATGAGTTACAAGTATGAATCACTCAAAAATAAATTCCAGTTTCTTCTCCCTGGTCTACTCCATATTCTTTAGGGGTTTATTAAATTTGAAACATTAAAAGGAAAACATCCTCTTGAAAACAAAATAGTAGAATGGAACATTTTGAGGTTAGCAAGATTCCCCTCTGTTCGGGAAATGCTTCCCATTTTCTTCAGTTTCCCTTTTTCTCTCAATCCAGAGGCATGAATTCTGTTCTTGATGTTTTTAGGACTGCTGCCATTATTGTTCTGAGTTTCTGTCTGTCAAAGAATTCATGTGTGAACAGGATTATGTGTTTTATAATCATTTAGGAAAGAGTGGCCTTTTGGATGAACAAATATGCACATGTACTACTCTGGGGTAAAGTATGAGGTTTGGTTTGTTGGTATATGTGGCCCTTTTGCTTCTATTGACTAATGACCAAAGATTTTTGTTCAGATATGTTATGTTCCCAATGCTATGCAGACATAGGCTGCCTTCAGTCTCGAGAGATTATGGTAACGTGTTGTGTATGGAGGACTTAGAACAGTGTCAACTGTTTTAATGCTGTACGCGAAGCTGGAGTGTCCTCTCCAGGGCACAAAGCCTGGGTAAAATAATATGGAGGACAGTCTGTTACCCAAGCAGCAAATCCCCCCTCTCCGCTGAAATAGTCCAATAGGAAGGCAAGAACCAATACAACTGGTTTCAGCGACGTCACAGTAGTTGACAGAATGACACGAACTGTCTCCATGAATAGGAAATGTGGTGGTGAATTACTCAAAATATTTTGCACTGAGAGGAGCAACTGGTGTGTGCAGTAGTTTGCAAATGGTAATGTTCAATTGTTTAGGTAAGGTAAGGACAAACCTAGATTGACTACCAACTGTATATCAAGGGGTTTTAGCCAATGATGATGTGATGTGCATATTTGCAAACATGAGTTTGTCACTTCCACATACACTTTGCAGGTGTACTCTTAAAACTTCATACATATATACTAAGGACAATGTAATGTGTGAAATTACATTCAGAGCTGTGCTATATGTTCCAATCACTTCTATCAATCCAGTTTTAATTAAACCATATCTTTGTTGCTGCTTATTGCGGCATTTGGTGGTTCTACATAATGATTATATAACTTATGATCAGACAGCTGACCTAAAATGACCTTCCCATGGTGTTTGTTTGTTTGAATTATATCTCATCTCTTCCCCATAAGTCAAAGACACACATTATTTATTTATTTATTTATTTATTTATTTATTTATTTATTTATTTATTTATTTATTTATTTATTTATTTATTTATTTATTTATTTATTTATTTATTTATTTATTTATTTATTTATTTATTTATTTAGTACCTTTCTCCTAAAAAGGGCCCAAGGCAGCTTACAGTATTAAAAAGAAAAAATATTAAAAGCTGAAGGCCATGAAAGACTTAAACAAAAACAAGTACAAATAATGACATACAAGGGGTTATCAAAGTTAAAATGCTATTTAGCTATATTGTTAAAGCATGTTAGATACTACTACTGATTTTTTTTTTAAAAAAGATGGTTATATTTGTGCTGTAGATCCAACTTCATGGTTGGATGCCTTTGAAAACAAATTAAATGAATAACAATCATCCCATGAGAAAATCTTGGCTTTGGCCATTGGGAGTTCTGATGGTTACCAATGAGAGCAGAAGGGCTCATAATTAATCAGAGATAAAAATTACAAGAAAGGAAGAACCACTATTTCTCTCTCTCCAATTTATACGGAAAAACTGGTGCCGCACTGTTAAACGTCATGTTCATCGAGGGAACAAAAGGTTAAGGAGAATCTAGCAAAACCATGAGGAACCTGGCCCTCTATTTTCCACTTATCATTGCTTGCCTATTTAATCTTACCCTTTGGGACATTCAAGGGAGTACTGGGGGCACTGAATGAAGAAGTGACCTGAGATAAATAGTGAATAAAATGGCAAAGAAGGAAGCCGGATGTCACATGATGCAATCTAGCTGTCAAAAGTTTAAGTAATGAGTGAGCAGGAGCTGTGAACTCTTTCCTCTAAATTGTTAGTGATAGTCACCAGAGACAGGGCTTCTTCATTCTCTCTCAGACATGTCTTCTGGAGAATGAGAAAGGAGAACAAAGGACAGATATGATATCATATTGTAACTTAAATGAATTCACTTGTTGGGTGCTGGCTGTTCAGAGAGTTGGAGCAGAGGTAGTGGGGGTTCATTTTCCCACTGAACCTCTCAGGAGAACAGTCGAACTTTGTAGTCTAGGGCATGCTGCGAAACCCCAGAGTGTCATCAGCAGAAGAGAATGTTAAGCCACCTCTGAGTGCTTTGTGCCTAGGAAACTCTGGCTATCCCCATAAGCTGGAATCCACTTGGCAGCACATCATCATTATATTGCACTTCTAATTTCTCAATTAGAAGTGCATCACCCTTTGCTGATGCACAGGGTAGAACAAAGGATAAAGCCTACAAATCAGGTATCAAGTCCTAAATAACTGCGGGTGGAATTACATTTTTGCAAATTCACTGATTTTTATATTTCAGGAAGCAAATTAGCACGTATTGGGTTTTTAATTGGTAACCAAAATTTTTGAAATGACTGGCTGCTGAAATTAGCAAGTGGAGGAAGATAATCTGATTTTGCTTCCATATTCTTTTTAGAATTTACCTTAATATTTGGCACTTCACAATGTTGGTACTTTCTGTAATGTTGAGGTTGCATGTTGTTTTTCTTTGTATATTTATCCAGAAAGGTGTATTTTCTTTGTTGTTTATCCAGAAATATAATACAGTACCTATCCTATTATAATCAATTATGTTTCCATGATAACTTCTCTCAGCATAACGTTGTAGTTTTATTTTCTAAAGCTGGAGGTGACTGGAAATTATAATGTGGAGGAAAAGATATGGGGACTACATAGGATTTGGCCAATGGCTGTAAAATAGGCTGCCTGCACATATAATCTGTTGATGCTAACTTAAGGTATGACTTGTTTCTTTGGATTCAGGAGAGACGCTACACATATCACTTACACTTTGATTCCTGATAGTATCTAGTGCAAACAACTTGGTCTTGGATTGCATGTATAAATTTCTCAGTTTCAGCTGGAAGACAGCCTAATTTAAACCTCAGGTTCAATTGTTGCCTATTGAACAACTCAGAGGACCTCTCCTTGACAAAGTGCTGCTGGCTAGAACAACTACAGTATGGTGGATGGGCACAACAGTGCTACCAAAAGCTAAAAGCCTATAACCTAAAAAAACCCCTCAGTCTAGGCCCCCGGGACCTTGGAAACTTGATTCTTGACTTTGATGCCAGTTGGAACAAGGCTTTTATTACCAGGTCCCATTTTTTCACCTGGTACCCCCAACTTCAGTTGAATCATGCAAAACCACGTTACTTTGAGTCACTGACTTTTCCTCAGATCCACAGAGTGTTCAAAGAACTTAGATTTGGGCAGATGACCACAGCATATCTTGAAGGGAGGTATAAAGGAATCCCAGCAGAGGAGTGGAAATGTGTCTGTGGCTGCAATCAGATTAAGGACCCAACTCACTACTTATTACTCTGTCCTCTCTATGAAAATGCCAGAGAAAGATTTTTGTTTCCCATTATTCAGCTGTATCCCAACTGTATTTCTATGGAAATAATAGTAAGACTACTTGCTGATACACAGTTGTATCTGTTGAACAATTTGCTCTGGCAGCTAAGAGGTTGAGGCTTCGATTTGTTAAAGTTCATAATATTACATAAATGTTGAATATAGTGATTTTAATATTATACACTATGCCACCATTCTCCGAATGGGTTTATTGACTCCTGCGGCATCCTTTTGTTTTAACCATTTTATGTAAGTCTGGCCTTGTAAAGGCCTATGGCCAGAAACAATAAAGATACAATGTGTGTGTGTACTTCATATCAATATTATCATCTAGGAGGCAACAAGCATTGCTAACCATGTGATGGTTTCTCAAGCCATGCATCCCTGCATTGTGGGTTGTTCATTGACATAGACTGCCTCTCATTTGCAAGTTATAATATTGTTAATCCATTAGTTTTCTACTATTTTATTTATTTATTTATTGGATTTCTATCCCACCCATCTAGACAAAAGGTCTACTCTGGGCGGTTCTATCATCTAATGAAGTGGGACTGTGTTCTCACATAGGTAGTTTCAAAGTCTGACTATTTGACCCATACAGAGATTCTTGAGATCAACAAGCCTGTGCATTCCCATGCTCCATGTATTTTGACAGGACTTGGTTTTTCCTGTTTAAATCCTCAAGATTACTATATTTTTAGTCCACAATTTCAAAATAATATGTTAATAGGGAGGTTGCTCAACTCTTAATAGCAGAAATGTTTCCTTTTACACTGAGTTCGGAAAAATGATCCTAATTGGGGCCTGCTGAAAATCACACCCCTTGTACTATTCTACATACCGAATCTGTGAGAACAACACTTGGAAAGACCATTGTCATTGACAGAACCTGGCAATGGTACATTTTAGACTACAACTTTCTGAATCCTGCAGCCTAGATCAAACATCTCTGATTAAGTGGTCATGAGTTCAGCAATAATATTCTCTGGGCCCTAATCTGGAATGGGAGTGGATTCCACCATTGTTCCCTTTATTTATTTATTTATTTATTTATTTATTTATTTATTTATTTATTTATTTATTTATTTATTTATTTATTTGATTTTTACCCCGCCCCTCTAGACCATGTCTACTCGGGGCGGCTTACAAAATAAAACAAAACAGTATAAAAATATATAAAATCATAAAATTACAAATTTCAATTTAAAACAATTAATTTAAAGAGAGGATTACCAAGATGGAAAAGCCAAAAAAAAAAAAAAACCCACATGCTACTTCTGATCCATTTCAAGTCTTAAAATTGATTGATTGATTGATTGATTGATTGATTGATTGATTGATTGATTGATTGATTGATTGATTGATTTTATACCCCGCCTATCTGATGTGGGAAGGATGAAGAAGTCTATTTATAGACTTTGTCTGTTTCACATATGTTTATTACAAGGTGTACTTGACCCATTTTAGCAACTTGTAGGGTTTTAAAAATATATATAAAAAGAAAACTTACATGGTTTTAATGGAATCTGTTAGAATTTTTAAAAATTCTGAAATATGATTGTTATATGCATTTCCATAGGTTATTTGCGCTGTGATCTGTATCAGAAATTCAGAGACATTTAAAAATGAAAAGGCAACTCCATTTTTATCCATGCACGCAGCCACAAAACGTGAAACTAGTCCTTCCTTAAAAAAGGAAGACTAAATTAAAATTTCAGCATCTCTAATAGAAGGAACGTTTTGGCGGATATTACTTTCGAAAATGGTTTTGAATGCTAATGGAGTCCATTAGATTCCTAGTGGCTGAAACAGGCTTCTTCTCTTTCATTGGAAATAACATCTGAATTGGGAAACCATCATGAAATCTGAATTCTTGATAGTGTAAATATCTGCTTTGCATAAACTTGAATACTCTTTCATCAACATGCAGCCCAATAAACTAAAATAACTTTTCTTAATTTTTAAATTGGTCATGGGGCTGATTAATTAAGGCACAGCAGTTAAGGAAGACATCATGCTGATCTCCTCTACCTTAATTCAATCACTGATATTTACTTCATATTCTAATCTTATTTTTTATAAGTATGGCACCAATTCCCTTTTAGAAGATAAAATGAAGAAAGTAAAAGGCTCTCCTTAAAGATAATAATTTTTCTTTATTACAGTAGTTCTAAGTATAATTTGTTTTCACTCACATTGTCTAGATGATCATATGTTGTTAAAAGGAGATAAACCACATTTTGTTGCTTTTACATAGGAAGTATTTAACACCCACATAGTTTACTGCTCCATGGGTGGTGTTCATTGATACATTTTAGGTTTTGAGGCACTTCTCTTGTTCTGTCAAAGGTCTTTTCTAACTTGGTTTGCTGAGCATTACCCAGTGGGGGGTCTCCTTCTGATGATACTCTCAAAAGATGAAGTAACTTGTTTGAAGGCTTGAAATGGGGAATCTGGAAACACTTCTTTGAATTTTATAATCCTCATCAAATATGAGTTGCATTTTCTTTGATGCAGTCTTCACACATGTCTTGCACATTGGGCTTATAAATGTTATATCAGTTCTATGTGAAGATATGTCTATGCAGGATAACTGGTTACCTATAATTATGGAATCACATAATTAGAAAAAGACACTGACCTTCTAGTACAGGAGTCATAAATATAATTACTTGCTGAAAAATGAGTTTCACTATGTATTAGTTTTGTATAAGCGTGGTGTAGACTATTATACCATGTTAAATTTCTTCAGTACATGTAAGGCAGTTGCTTCTGGCACCGCTATTAGGCTGCCTGCCCTTGGCCCTAAAGGGACCAGTGGAGAATTTGGCATCCATGCCACAGGTGAGTGCAAAGAAGGGGAAACTGGCACCAGGTGGTGAGGAGGATCCAGGAGAAGATGGGAAGCAATAGGAGGGAAGGAGGAGGAAGATGGTGTCAACAGCTCACCAGTGATGACTGAGAGAGAGGAAGAATAGTAGGGTGACACTACATATTTTGTGCTGCTGGGGAGGTGGAACACTGGCAGGGGCCAAACCTATGCACTGGAATCTTGGTTGAGATCCCCATGGTGAAAGTCGTTTAAGTGGTGGCAGACCCCAATATTCAGTCTGCCCGTGTCACTGTTTCCATCAGAAGCTCTGGGAGACCTTAAAAACTCACAGGGCACCACCCAAATAAACAAAAGCACTGGAGATACACTTGACAAAAGGAGCACTAGAGGCAGCAAGAGGATTTGGACTGTATTGTCTGCCCAGCATTAGAAATCCTCACTGATAGAAAGGTTGTTCAGGGCTTTCCCAAAGCCCTGGAAGCCCCAATTGTAAGTGACTCAGCTCCAGTGATGGAAACATGGAATTAGGCAGAGACTGGACTTGATCAGGGTTTAGTAGGGTTAACTGAGCCACTCAATGGACTGGTGGGATGGGGTACAACCAAAGCAAAAGCAAAGCAAAGCGTGCTGCTTATATACCGCCCCATAGCATTTCAAGCACTCTCTGGGAGGTTTACAAGTTAATTGTGCAGGCTACACATTGCCCCCCCAGCAAGCTGGGCACTCATTTTACTGACCTTGGAAGGATAGAAGGCTGAGTCAACCTTGAGCCGGCTACCTGGGATTGAACCCCAGGTCATGAGCACAGTTTTGACTGCAGTAGAGCGGTTTAACCACTGCGCCACGAGACAAACAGCCTCCTTCCCTTTCTTGTATCCCATTCCTAAATATTAATAAAGTCAAGTTCAAGCAGGTGCATTGGTCTGGCATCTATGGAAACAATGGCAGACGAAGGACCCTCTGCCATCCCTACCCTGGATGGGGGCAGCAGCACGCCCACTAGAACATTGTGGTCAGGGTTCTATGTAACATGTAGTACAAGCTCTGTATGATACAGGCAGAAGGAATGAAGTACGGGCCTTCATTAATGCTATGTCAGATAGTCATGACCTGAAAAAAATGAAAGATGGTAATTTGTACTCCTAGCTCAAATTCATTTTTCCAAACGAATCTCATTCATAGCTTATACTGGTCCTACTACTCAGGATTTTCAAACAGAAGCATGGTAATATATTTCTAGAGTTAAACAGTCACACTGGACAGACACTAACTATTTCCTCCTATTGTAACACAAAGATGAATAGTTACTTAATGTTTTTTTTTAAAAATGAAATATGAGTTTTCTTATGTTTCTACCCAGTGCTTCCCATTTAAACCTATCTCTCTTTCTAAGATGTCCAACATCTCTCAGTGTTAATCACCCATAAGAGCAAATCCATGCTGACTTCGAGGGACATCTTCCGGGAATTGTAGTCCTCTCAACGTGATTATGAGTTTTGGCTGCAGTACTGCAGTTTAACCACAGCACCACTAGGCTCCTCTAGGTCATAATCATTTATTTGCTAAATGATTAATTAAATAGGCCAGGTGGGCTTTAACTATTGATTATGGTGCTATCACTTGTGATTTAGAAAGAAAGATTCTTAAGATAAAAATGAATAAAGCTGTGCAGCCACCTCTGCTGATAGTTAGCTTCCCCCCCCCCCCGAGAAATTGTTGGACAGTTTCTCTTTCTCCTGGAGAAACTTGTTGGAATTATTTCCCTAGTTTCTATTCCCACAAATAGACAACTATATGAATTACTCAGAAAGAAAGCCCACTGAAAGCATCTGTGAAGATTCTCAGTCATCCAGGTGAGGTCATCTAGAAGTTGAGTAGCGGCAACTGGACTTCTTTCTTCTTAGGCAGAAATGTCTCACTACTCATCCAAGTAGCTTCTTCAGTCCTACTGAGTGCAGTGAACTGTACATACTTGCAGGAGAGCAATTTTTTAAAACTGTACGATTTGCTTCAGGGCAACCTCAATATGACTACACTGTAAGGCTGCCTGGTTCTTTCTAGCTGTCTGTTTTTGTTTTTTTAATGGTTAATATTTTTTAATTTTTGATGTTAGTCATTCTAGAATTCCATTGGCTGGGGAAAAATACAGTACCTGAGGATGAAACAAACATTCAGGGCAATTGCTGAATGATTATTTTTTTCTCCAGCAATAGTATTTTCTTTGTTATGGACCATCTCACAACAGACCTTGAAATGAAGATGGTGTTTACACTCCAATGATCAATTACAGTACTGTTTTTATCATGCTTTTATAGTCAGATGTCTTTTGCCAATAGATGGATCACTGTATCTAGTTACAGGTTCAGTACAGTATTTTGTCCAGTTTGGCCCTGAGAGGTGAAGGCCCCAGCTACCTTCTCATGCCAGTGGAGGATTTTCCAGTCCCATCACTTAGTTTTAAAGGGATAGAAGTGGATCTCAGAATTCCAAGGTTCCACCACCTTTTAATGCTGAATTGGATTCAGAGTTGTGTGGAGTGGAATTCTGCAGACTGGATGTTCCCAAAGGCCAAAGTGTGTTGAGGACAGGGAAGACATGTGAAGAGGTGAATGTGCATAACAGAAAATTTACAATTTATAATTCCACATCAATAACTTTCCATAGAAATCTTAGGATTTTCTTGATTATCTGCATTTTAAAAGGAAAGTAAAAGAAACTTGTATGAATCTATAAGAGAAGTGCTGCTTTGTTCTGGTATAATCAATTTTTTTAATGATAGGAGAGAGTAAATTGAAAAAAATAAAGAATGAGGAAAAATATCTGGCTCAAGAAACAAAGAACCCAAGATGGTTTGCACCAAATTGCTTACGTACAGCCAATACTTTTTTCTTTTTCTTTTCTTTCCTTTTCTTTTCTTTCTTTTTTCTTTCTTTTCTTTTCTTTTCTTTTTTCTTTTCTTTTCTTTTTTTTTTCTTTTGCATTTCACAGCAAATTTGTTTCCACTCATCTTTCCTTGTCTCTCAGGTGGCAAATTTTTGGATAGATATATTACTTGGGGAAAAAATTGAGCAGACAGTGGTAAGGATATTATACACAGCTATAGTTTCTTCTATATTTACTCCTGGGGTTGCGTTTATGAAAGGTAATATCACTGGCAGGAATATCTTGTACAAATTTGCCAGGCGCCCCAACTACATCCACCCTAAGTTGATTAGGAAGCTAAAATTACCTTTTTGTCACTAGCTCATATCCAGATTTCTTTAGATGCCTTTTCTGTTTTTGTTGTTTGAGATTATTTCTTTTAACATCCTCACACGACACACATCAACAGGGGACTTGGCACTATTAAAGGAGATCTTTCGAAGGAAATCAACTGTGCAATGTTTTACAAATGTGGTTCAATAAACTCCACATAATTTCAAATGAAAATGATGCATACAAGAGGGCCTTGGGAATTCAGCATAGAATCTGCGTTTCACTGAGATTTGAGTATGAAGGACCTTTGGGAGAATAGGACTATTTTCAAATAGCCTGTTAGGAAAAGAAAAAGGATCTTTACCGGGAAGTCTAAGGAACAAATTTGCATATTAATAGAAGATTAAAGTGCCCATCAAGAATTCTGTAGCAGTTACTTTCTCTTCTCTGTTTTGTTCTTCACAAAAACATTTTTCATAACAAAAAGAAACTTCTGTCTCTGCAGTTACAGCATTGAGTCTCTAAGGTTTCTTGTGACAATGAGACACAGCATCTCTAGGCTTGAACACTGCTGCATTATTACCCACACACATATATGTCAAAAGAAACTGGGGGGGGGGCAGGAATATTCTTCCCACCCAACAGATTTTGAATGTTTTAGTATGCAGTTTTTCTTTTTCTTCCCTTTTCCTTCCTTCCTTTTAAAAAGAATGATACCTAAATAAAAGATACAGCCAGCTGGAAGGTTTGCAAAGTTTATGTTATGTCAGGGAGGCATCCTCTGAATCAGTGGCTGTATTCACATGGAAGTAAATCTTCTTTACTTTGCTGGAGTCTTAACCCACATACTATAAGTGAGATACTGAAGCCTTAGAAAAACGTTTCAGTTTTGTATGTAGGGGTAACAACAGAGCTGAGAAAAACAAACACACACATTTGATTGGATTACAACAGCTCTCATAATCCATCAGCAAGCATGGGCAGTGGCCCAGCTGCCTGGGCAGTTCCAGGAACTGGAGTCCAAGAAAGTAATGAGAATTTTCTCAAGGTCTGGGGTACCATCACTGAGGAAAAGGAAGAGACTCTGTGTTTGTTTTTGCAACATCCTGAGGCTTGGTCTCTCCAGCTGCCGGGTAGCAGAAAGTGGTTTTGTCTCAAAAGTAGGGCAGAGCTGTAGATGATCTCTATTTGTCAACTGGGTTTATAGGCTGCTGCTTTGTAATACAGTTCTCAGGGTGGTTCACAACAAGAAATAAAACAATTTAAAAATGCAATAAAAATAAAAACAGCAATAAATGTATTGCACACCATAAAAATACAAGCTGCAGTGAATTTTTAAAAAGCTTAGAACGAAGAGAGATTAAAAGACTTGACTTACAACAAAGAGAGATTATAAGACTTGAAATAATAGTAGCAGTAATAGTGGTGGTAGTAGGACCACTACTCTCCTCTGTGTAGTTCCCTGTGAAATAAATGATAGAAATATATGTCAGGAATTGGAGAAGACACAAAATTGGCCGGCCCTAGAGTGGCTGGGTGGAAAAAAAATAAATTCAACTTATTTACATTTCCCTAAATGTTTTAACGAAGCCCTTGGCAGCCCTGAACTTTTCCCAGAATCCTTCACACCAGGAATAATCCGTCTCCTTTATAAATCCAATGATTATTTTGATCCTAAAATTTACCATCACCCGTTTGCCCACAGTTCTAAAGCTGTGTATGCCAATTGTTTCCCAAATATTCACGGTTTTCTTGAATTCAACTGTGTCCTAATAAATGAACAGGGAGGCTATGTTGAGAAATCCTATGGTCAAAAGGAATGGCTCACTGTTGATTCCTTTATATTGAATCAGGCTTGAAAGAATGCCAGAAAAATGTAAGTTGTTTATCTTGATTTCTAAAAGGCATTTGATTCTGTGCCCCACTAATAATTTCTTAAGATTTTGAGGTTCTGCAAAATTAATCATAGAATTATTATTTTACTATCTAAACGTATGATGATGTACAGAACAAAATTAAGGTGCTGAGACCTCTTCTTTAACAATATCCTTATAAGAACATATATTTTTCTGGGTGATTCTTTAAGAGTGGCTCTACCAGGCTTTATCAACTCACTGATAGTGCTAAAGGCTGCAAGTCTAATGATCAAATAAAGGGTCTTGATGTTTCATATTGAGTTTATATGGATCATATTAAGTTGCTTGCAAGTTCCTCTGAGAAACTGAATAGACTCTTAAACATGGTAGAGTTTTACAGAAGAGATATGAACTTCAGTGTTGATAAATGTGCTATTATCCACATGAAAAGAGGCAAATTCTCAGATGGTGATAACTGGGCAGTTTACCTCAAAAGAGATACAAACATTATAAAATAATATAACAAATATAAAATAATAAAACCAACAAAAAATCAAGATGTAATATTAATCAAAATATAATCAATACCTCTACACATAAAACCAAGCTAAAACCAAATAGTGGCAAGACAAGTGGTATAGCATTAAAATAGGTTGCTCTCAAAGGCTTCTGTGAACAGTCTTGTTTTGAATATCTCTTAAAGGCTGAGATGGAGGGGGTCAGGTGCAGATCTAGTAAGAGGCCATTCCGTAGGGATGGGGCCACAACTGAGAAGGCCCAATTTCTTGTAGCTGTCTTCCTGGCCTCTCTCAGCGTGCAAACCCATAAGAGCATGGCCTGAAAAGACTGGGCAGTGCAGGTTGATGTTTTTAGGGAAAGGTGTTCCCATAATCTTCTCAACCCATTTCTTCTTGTGGAGTGATAAATATGAATGATTTGAGATTGTTGGGGTTTTTTAAACATTTCTCACAAGTTTTCTTTTCTGGGGAGGCGGAGGAATCAGCTGCCCAGGAACATTACTGTTTGGTTTGCAAATATGACTGAGAAATACTGTGGCAATATTATGAAGATTAAAATCTGAGGCTGAAACGAGTGTCTCATGACAGTCCTGCAACATCCATCTTTCTTATTCCTTGTGTTAATGTTTACACACTGAAACTTGAAAGGTAAGAACTGAATGACATTACAAACCTGTACTGTGAGGAATTATGCTCTTAGTGTCTACATACTGCATGCAGAAAGGAAAAGGGATGGGCCAAGATATTGTGACTTAGGACAGCCCTGTAATGAAGCCACTAACAATATATTTATAATGCAAATGGAATAGTTTTTTAAAATGATCTCCACATTTCAGAGAATGATGGAGGCCAATAGTTGCTTACAATACTTCTCTGATAAAAGCTTTTAAAAAACCTATCATCTACTCAATCTTCATTTATGAAACATCACAAACACAGGGCTTTACTGAACATAACATATTACACATATGTAGTCAAGATGCAGACAAACTATAGAATAATTGGAAAGGATATACAGATGATTCAAGAAAGTATATTTTGCTAATAGTTTCCATGTGTTTAAACCACCTGAAAATCATCATGCAGTGAAACTGAAGAAACAGATAGTTCCACATGCCTCAGATAGCAGTAAATATGAAGTTAATTAAATTGCAATCTCTAGCACCCCCTCAGCCCCTCACCAAAACTGTTATTATTCTTGTTCTTATTATTTAATTTTAGAATGGGTGAAGAGGTCTTAGGGGATCCTTCCAAGTCTGTCAAAATGAAAGCCACCGATAAAGATTTCAAGAAGCGGAAATAAGCACCTAAAATTATTCTTTTTAAAAATTGGGATCCTTGAGGTGGCTTTGTGAAATGCATTGGGGGGGGCACATACTCCAGTTCTAAATAACAACTAGAGTAGGCTCATTTTAATCAATGAATCATGATAGTCCACATGATGTTCATCCCTCCTGTACACATTTGAGAGAAAAATATAGTGTAGTGTTGTGGACAGTGTGCCAGACCAAGACTCCAGAGACCTGGGTTCAACTTCTTGCTGGATCATGGAAAATCCTCTGGGGGCTGCCATAGTAAAGCCACCCCTAAAATATCTTACATAAGTCTGCTAAAAGTTGGGATCTATTTAAAGGCACATAACACAATGAGCATGCATGCACACTGCTCCATGAGATGAACCCCAGTCAGCAAGTGTATAAGCCAACTTATAGTCAGTCCGTCACTCAGCCTTTGGGAGCCTCTTCCAAGGAAGGCTAGGCCAGACCTCTTCCTCTTGCCCTTCCAGTAAGAAGCAATGATCTGTCTATTAAGGTGCACTTCTAGCAACTGGCTGGCTGCTGAAGAAGAAGTTTTAGTAGGTGGGTGCGCTGCTCTATATAGTTCTGTTGACGAGCTTTTAACTTGCTTATATATATGTGTGTGTGAGAGAGTGAGAGAGTAATATATTACTTACAGAGGTTTCAGCCTCTATATCTTAACTTGGAACTTTTAGTTAATCTTGATGTGAATTGACTGGAGTTCCAGCTTTTGGGCAAAAGGTGAGAAATCAATCAACCAAACAAATGAACAAACTGCTGGATCAAATTTAAACAATGGAAATGGAATTATTTACTGGTGTTCAGACTCACATTATATTCCGCTTATTTCCGTGTTCTAATGCCAGCATATAAAGGAGCTTGATACATCCTGGCTGATATAAACCTGATATGCCATGTAACATTTTTAGGTGTGCCATAGTTATTGGCATGATCGTGATAGAGCACTCCCCCTTTAAAAGGTTTCAAAATCCTTTGTGAACATTAATGAAGCCTTATAACCCACCATGATGAAAATGAGAGTGATTATTCCCCCCACCCACATCTTGACTCTTGACATAAACATCTCAAAATGCAGAAGCTGACTTTGATGTTTTTTCATATTTTCACTCTCACTTTAATAGGCTTCAGTGTTCAAGGCTATTATTGAATGCATAATGGCACATCCATTTGTATGTAGCTGTTTTATGAGCAGTATATTTAGAGGACCACTTTGAAAGGCTTTGTCTTCAAAGATGTAAAAACACACACAAGAAGAGCAGACAGAACAAATAATTGCAAAGATATACATACTGTACTTTGTTTCTATTTTGAGAGTTCTTTCTGTATAATCCAGTTGCTAGTTTCCCAGAACAGCCTTAAACAGCCACTGAATAGCTTGTAAAGAGAAGGGATATCTTGATTTTCTCATGCCTGGTTGCAGTTTGAAAAAGATGGCAATCAAGCATGATGTCACATGATAGACACTACAGCAGATTTGCTTACTAATTAATTGGATGTAAGGATGTGATGAAGAAAGGAAGAGACACAACAAAAAAAAGAGGTTCAGATCTCATACCTTTTTCTGTTTATGTGAGATTTCCCAATAAGAACCAACATAGTGTTGTGATTAGACTAGTCAGCCTAGCAACACATGCTCTGGTGAAGCATAAGTTCAAGTCCCTATGTAGGTAAAATACTTGTTCAAGATCACGACCCAATCCCAACAGGCTAAACCTAATTATTATTTCCAGCTAGAGTAGATCTATTGAATCAATAGGATTTACATATGTGTTGACTTTCTGTTAAGTATTTGACTCAATGGGCTAACTACAGGATACCAATTAGTTTAAGGTGAACTATCTCAGTTTAGGTTTTTTTTCCCCTTAACTTTAAAAAACATCAGAAACAAAACAAAAATGGGATACATTCATGTATGCTGCCTCTGGTTCCTTGGAGGCAGGATGGAATACAAAGGCAATTGCATGCATTATTCACCACAAACTACAGTATAACTAATAAATATCATTTCTTAAAAGTGTTCTACTAAAACTTGTTCGTGAACTTTCTAATGCCACATTGGCAATGAAGGCAGCCTCTCCTTGAAACCTGATTGCTGTTCTATGGGAAATATTTTGAATGATTTATATAGCCTACAATAGTAGCTTGTGATGGCTAGACCTTTGAATAATCCAATAAGGATCATATAGTATGGTGCCCTTTTATGCTCCTTCCAGTAGCTGCATACGAAGCTCTTTGTTTATGACCCAGGAAATGAGCTGAAAGCTTTCTTGGTTCATCTCTGTTCACAGAATTTGTTTTTGTGATAGTAATGTGCCATCACATTTAAATACTTAACATAGTAAATCTGAGGCAGCCCATGGCTTCAGAATGCTGACCATACTGATGGGAATGGCCTTTCCTCTGGGGTTTTGAGCTTTATTCCTAAATGGTTCTTTTGGCCCTACTATGTTTTTCCCCATTAAGCCACCACAGCAAAATATTTGGGTATCTAGCCTCTCTGGAATACTATACAGTAAGTGGATTTTCCCTGGCTCAGGGGAGAAAAAAAAATCAATCCATTTTCTGCCTTCCTGAAGAAGGTTACTAAGAAACCTTGGTCACCAAATAATAAAGGCTGGTATGAAATAAAAGTGTGCACTCACTTTGGGTGTAACCATTTATCATTTTAGTTTATCTTTTTTCATTTCAAGCATGTAATACTTATTTTTATTCCAGAGAAACCCTCCAGAGCTGGTTTTCAGATGGATGGCTCAGGGAAAGGGAAAAGTCCGGCAGATTTCTGCTTGCAAAATATTTTCTTTGAACCCAAAGCACTTCTGCTTTCCAGTCTTTATTTCTTCAGTTTCTTTTTCTCTTTTGGGTAAGTGGGTGGGGTTATGTCGTGGATTCTGTTTCCTAGAAAGTCACAATTAGATAACAGGAATAGCTAAGGCATACCAAGGGTCCTGGCAGGCAGGAACTCCAATGCTGTAGGGTGGAGAACAGATAATAATCTTGCCACCTATAATTCTGATGCCACTGAATTCTGATGCCCACCCCCAAATGACAGCCATTTGCATCTGCTTATTTTCAGGAATGGCGTTGTTTATGGACAGCCAGAAATGTGTAAATTCTGGCATGAACATAGTCAAAGACCAGGTTGGAATATCTCCCAAAGGGCACAGTGCACCTCAAGCCATGATCTGCACTCTCCTATTCAGGCCTGGACTGGGTCAGTGGGGAAGTGTGTGTATGCTTTTAATGTATATCTTAAAATATCTTGAACTCTTCCTGGATTTTAAAATGTACAATAATACTGTGAGGACACATGCATTTTTGCAAAGTAAAAATCTCTTGATAGGGTCACCAGGGATGTCCCTTGTTTCCATATTATTTTTATTCCATATTATGTTCCCATATTATCATATCCTGCTGCCTGTTCACATTGTTTGTTTAGGTTTCACTTTGCCTTTGCTTTAGGCGCTCACTTTTTTTTAGTGGTTTGTTTACACCTGATGCCCACCCACCGGAACAAATTGCTACCAAAAATTAACACCTTGGTTGCTAGGGGGAGCTGCTTCTAGAATGGGTCCATCTAGTTAACTGTTGACTATATCACTTGTGGACAAAGGGTGGCCACTGAGATGCCATTGGACTGCAGCTCACTATTTGCTATGTTGGGTTATGGCAAGCACAATCAGACACCAAAAGGTTCTTTAAAAAAAAAAAAAGTCCCTGATCTACAGTCTTTATCAGAGGAGTATTTCCCAGTTCAATCTAGAATTAAACCTTGGAGGTTTAGCATGGAAAATACACACAATGTAGTACCGAGAACTATGTGAAATATTTAATAAATACCAACCAATGAAAAGCTCATCAACCTCAATTATGCTTACAAGTGTTTTTCCTGAAGAAGACCAATTGCCAATGAATTACCAAGAGATGGTGAGCAGCTCGTATTGGGAGCAGTACATACTGTATACTCATCTTGTACGCATAGTTCATATCTTTTACCACAGGGAAAATATGTAAGATCCCTTTTCAGATGTTAAAAAGCACTGAGTGTTATGCAATGGTAATATCTGTATAGGTTGTTATCCAAAGCAACACACAGGTTGTATATCAAAAATGACATAGGCAAAATCTTCATGGTTTAGTAATGAACAGAAAAGAGGCCCAAAAGTAGGAAGACACATTTGCTATGTATACTTCATAAAGGAATGCAGCCAGATTTCCCTGTGTGCCTTATTTATTTTAGTGTGTTTCTTAGTTGTATAAGATAACCTGGGTTATAAATTCATGTCTCAACAAGTTTTCATAACAACGTTGAGTCACATATTTCAGCATTGCAGATAAATCAAATTTAAAAAAAATCAGGGAAAGAAAACTTTCTTATATTAAATTATGAAAAAAATGCAGATCAACTATATGATCAAATTCAGGGTTCTTTGAGAAAGGAATTCTTTGGGATTTCATGTTTATTAGATGTTTCAGTTCACAAATCTGCTTTTCGTAGTCTAACAGAGATGGATGAGAAGAATATGAATAACAGAAATATACAAATAAGTTCAAATAAGTTACAAGATCTTTGCTAACCCAGATCTGCAAAAAAGTTGTGAAACTTTCAAAACTACTTTAAATTATGGAAGTTAATTTTTCTTTTTTTAAATTTATTTAATATTTTTGGTATAAGCACACCTAAATCCACTGAATAGATGTGTACATACGATTTTGCTTAAGACTGCTACTGACATTTTCTGCAGGCTAACAAAACATGCTGTTTATTGCTGGAGAAACTGGAAGGTTTTGGAAAGAAAAGTCAAAATCTAGCTCCAAGTCATAATCTGAAGTATTAATTTAATCCTGTAATGGCCAACTCTTACTAGATTTATCATTAACAACCTTTATCTTGTTAGGAATGTTTATGGCAAGAGTCCTATTCACAATTGGGAAGTCACACAAATCTTGGCAATAAATT
Organism: Pogona vitticeps; assembly: GCF_051106095.1. Lineage (NCBI taxonomy): Eukaryota > Metazoa > Chordata > Lepidosauria > Squamata > Agamidae > Pogona > Pogona vitticeps. The sequence goes on from NC_135784.1 coordinate 260,463,145, forward strand.
GCCACTTAATAAGATGATGTTGTTTATATTTCTGGGTGTGTGCCTGAACCTGTAGATGGGTGTATCCTAAGAGATGCAACCGGCATGTTGTTAATAAACAGCCATTTGCCACCAAATTGATTTGATGTTGGTTGGTTAGCTCAGTGGTTCTTAATCTTGGGTTACTCAGGTGTTTTTGGACTGCAACTCCCAGAAGCCTTGACCACCAGCTGTGCTGGCTGGGGTTTCTGGGAGTTGCAGTTCAAAAACACCCGAGTAACCCAAGGTTAAGAACCACTGGGTTAGCTCAGTGAGTTAGGTATCTGATTGTAGAGCCAGGATGCACAGGGAGGAACTGAACGTCCAGTCCTAATTCACGATTACATACAGAAAGTCACAAAAATCTTGGCAATAAATTGCCATTTAATAAGATGATGTTGGTTATATTTCTGGGTGTGTGCCTGAACCTGTAGATGGGTGTGTCCTCAGAGAAGTTCAGTTCCTCCCTGTGCATCCCAGAAGAGTCAACCTTGGGCAAGCTGCAGAGTTTCAGGATGCTCAGAGAAGAAGGGAATGGCAAATCACATCTGTGCTCTCTCCTCCTAGAAAACCCTGAAAAGGGTCACTGTAAGTCAGAACTGACTTGTTGATGCACAATTGTCATATTAATATTAAGTGAAAATTAGAAAATTAAGATTCTGGCTGATAGGTGGATCACACAGAAAGAATTGCTGTAAGAATGTTCTTCTTAATCTTCCATTGATCACAGGCAATAATGATAACAAAGAACAAATAATACATTTGCAGAAAACTGCTACAGCTGTGACAATCAAAAATTCTTACCCTTGTAAGTATTATCTAGCATATTTTTCAAGACTGATGTCACAACACAAATTTTCCCCAATATTGCTGGTGCAGGGTATTGGAAGAAAAGAAGGGAGCAGCTGGATATAACTTGTCTGTCTGTCTGTCTGTCTGTCTGTCTGTCTGTCTGTCTGTCTGTCTGTCTGTGCGTGCCTGCCTGCCTGCCTGCCTGCCTGCGTGCCTGCATATACTCACAGCCAGGAAGTATAAGATGCATATAAAGACTGTTGCAATGCTTTTTTTTTCACCTGCCCCCCCAAAAAAGGGCTGGAGTATCCCCTTTTGGTAGGGAGTTCTACAATCAAGATGCAGCCACTGAAAACACGCTGTCCTCAAACCCAAGCAGTAACACTTCCCTTGGTGAACCTTATGATTTTGACCTCAGAAGATGAGAAGATTCATGTACGGAGACAGCAATTATTGTTTTTTATCTGAGGCAGGTACCGTATTTTTCAGAATGCTTAGAACTTAGCTGCTGAATAAAAGCAGCGTCATTGCTAATTGGCAGAGGATTTGCAGAAAGTCTAAACTTAGTCCTAGCATACACAATTTAAGAAAGATAACAGCTTTTTCTGGAGCAGCTGCCAGAGAAGGTAGGTGGGCTTGGGTCAGAGCTTTAAGGTCATCTTATCATTGCTTGGTTAAGGGTGGCTTCACTATGCCAGCGTATTTGTTCTTTCAAAGATCCGGCTAGGAAGCAATTAGCGAAATAAAGCCGATATATAGAAAAATAAATGGTAGGTGCCAGTGTTTGCTGGAGATTTTTCTGGACACTAGGGAAAATGTACAGTTAACTCTTACAGTTTAGCACACCACATATTAAACGTTCATATTAAATGTGTTAAATGCTACATACATGGTGTAGATTTACATGTAGACACAATCACTGGGTGAAGAGAAACAGAAGAGGAGGCAAACTTTAGGAAAGAGGCCTTAGAAATATTATACTGTTCATATCCATTTCTGGATAATTGGAAGCCAGCCTGGATTTCTTGAAAACAAGTTGTGCCAGACAAATCTCTCTGTCATTCTCATTCTCCCCTCCCTCCTTCTTGAAAGAGTTGTAAGCTTAGTAGATCAGGAAATGTAATGGAAGTATTGTGTGTAAGGCTTTTGACAAGATCACAAAAGGTATTCTTGTAGATAAACTAAATCAGTGGTTCTTAACCTTGGGTTACTCAGGTGTTTTTGAACTGCAACTCCCAGAAATCCCAGCCAGCAGAGCTGGTGGTGAAGGCTTCTGGGAGCTGCAGTCCAAAAACACCTGAGTAACCCAAGGTTAAGAACCACTGAACTAAATGATACTATTGTTAGCTGAATATGCAGATAGCTGATAGCTCATATTCAAAGAATGCAAATAGTTTGTCAGCATCCTAGAGAGAAGAGACAAATGGGGTACCGCATGGATCCGGCTGGGGGGCGGGTGGGTGTTTTTCAACATCTTTGTAAATGACTTCGTGGAAGAACTACATGGGGTGCTAGTCAAATTTGCTGACGACACTCACTCCCCCCTTCCTCTCTGTGTGTCTTAATACCACAGAAGTTAGAATCAGGATTCAAGGTTACCTTGGCTCAGATCAAAGAACTGGGATAAAACAAGCAGAATGTATTGCAATAGGGTTAAATATAAAGGTCTACATTTAAGCAAAATGAATCAGACATACAAATATAAGATGGGTGACACTTGGCTTGACAGTAACACGGGATTCCATGAGTCAATGGTATGATGCAATGGCATCATTCACTCACTCTCTCTCTCTCTCTGTCACACAGAGAGAGAGAGAGAGAAGAAGAAGAAGAAGAAGAAGAAGAAGAAGAAGAAGAAACTGAAGTTCTAGGCTGCATCAACAAAAGTATATTGTCCAGATCAAGAGAGTAATGATGGCATTCTCTTCTGTTTTGGTTGGACATAATCCGCAGTATTGTTTACAGCTACGTGCACCACAGTCTTAAAAGAATATGAAAAAGCTGGAATATATCCAGGGGAGGGCAGCCAAGTTGTTAAAGGGTCTCAGCATCAAGCTTTATGAGGAATGGCTGAGGTAGGCTGGCTATTTGTAGTCTGGAGGAAAAAAAGGCTGGGTAATAATATCACAGGTGTCTTCAAATATTTGAAGACCAGTCATAAAGAAACAAATTTGTTTTCTGCTCCTCCTGTGTATGATGTGAACCAGTAGATTGCAATTGCTGGGAGATGGAATTTTTTTACTAAACAATGGAAAAAGGTTCCTGATTATAAGAACTGTTTGACAGTAGAACAAACTGCCTCCAAAGGTGGTAGACTCTCCTTTGGAGGTTTTTAAACAAATGCTGGGTGGCCATCTGTCAGGGATGCTTTAGCTATGAGTTTTGTCCTTTCATAGGGTTGTGCCTACATTACATTTGGTGTATTGTTCAGCTCCTCAGTTCTATAGTGTTATTATTTTGTAGTGGTTAGAACATTTTTAAGTAATTCCTCCATGTTACAGTGTGTTCTTGTTATTCACTGCAATGTCACCGGAAGATGAATTTCTTATGTTATTTGTTAAATTACTTGTGACCCTTCCTTCCTTCCTTCCTTCCTTCCTTCCTTCCTTCCTTCCTTCCTTCCTTCCTTCCTTCCTTCCTTCCTTCCTTCCTTCCTTCCTTCCTTCCTTCCTTCCTAGCTGTAAAACAGTGGTATAAACTTTAAAAAGTTCCATCCAATAACCCTTTAGAAATGCTAAAAATGCCCATTAAAAGTTATAAGGAAAAACAACTAGACACACTCATCATCACCAAAAAAAGGAGAGAGAAAAAGAGCTGCTTCCACTCATTACATTTCTTTTGAAATGTAGCTTCATTATATTGCTTGCAACTTGTTACTTCCAAATAGTGACAGAAGGGTTCAACAAGGAATCCAGTTAGCATATCCTGGTCTCTATCTGACCTGTTGTCACTGGGTGGTCTGGCAGTCATCCCCTGGAAAAGCCTGATAAAAGAACTTGTCTTCATATTGGCTGATTTTGCTTGGCTAGGTTGCTTGCTCTTATCAATGAAAATATTATGGCTATTTAAATCTCAGTTTCTATATCTGTAACTTCCTTCCACTCACCACAGCTATTATGGGTTTGCAAAGCTCTATAGTTCTGTGTTTGTTTTTGTGTTAAATAATACATGCATTTTCTCCTTCCCTGCCTCCCACAACATATGAAGTAGGCCTAAGTGTGCTTTGGGCCACAGCCTTTGTTATATTTTGTTCTGTTAACAGATAAAACCCTAGACTGGCAACTCTTGGCTACATTTCGAAAACTTTTTTTCGTATTATATCCCCTATTTCTTTCTGAGGTTGCCAGGCTTTAGAGCAGTGTAGACACTGACCTTGTTTATGAGCAAACAGGGCTGAGATTGTTACAAGTGGCATCCAACTGTATATTATATATTATTTATTGATTTGATTTTTACCCCGCCCCTCTAGACAACGTCTACTCGGGGCGGCTATATTAAAAAGTATGTTCCTTTTTACGCCATTGGCATTCCTGTGGCATTTGGTATTGATTCACAAGACAGACTTTGTTTTATGTTTTGTTTTGATTTTTAGAAAAATGAGAGTGGATGTGTTTTGCTCTTAAGCCAGAGTATTTGCATAAACAAGCCTATCTATTTTATATTTCCAATTAAAGCTCAGAAATATGCAAGAAACATTTAGGTTTCTCAATGCAGAGATCCCCAAAATGAAATGAATGATTAAATCCTCCAGATATGTCTAATAATATATTACATTAAGAAGGAGGATGTGCACATTTTGTCACTGTGTGTGTGTAAGGGTTAGGGCAGAAAATGGATTATGCAGAACTACTCAGCCAAAATCCAAAGCTTACCACTTTGTTGTGATACACAGGGACTTAAGCGCTACTTTAATTACTTTAATTGTTAGTGTCCTAGATTTCAGTTACTCTGTTTTCCTAGGTAGAAGGTCCTCAAGTGTATCTAAAACTCCCTTTGCTAATTTATTCTATGTCATTATTTACTGAAAGCATTAGGCTTTGTTTAGTAAAAGTTCCCAAATGAATTAAATTATGGCACTGTTACTGCCTGTGTAAACAGAAAGACAAGTGCATTAGTAAAGAAATCATTCTGCTCATTTGGGTGGATGGGCCTGTGGGAGCAGCTGGTCCAAAGACTGGAGCTCTGCTTGTGATCAGCACCTTTCAGATTTAAGTCACTTTTAAAAGTGACCCTTCAACTTTGGTACTATAGGTCCTGGGCCTGTAGAAGCTCTTGAATGGTTGCAGTACTTGCCCCACTTACCAAATACACATCCCCATACTACTAAGGAAAAATGGCAGTCAGTTTGATCGCTATTTGTAGCTCCACTGAACAGCTCATGTCGTTCGCATAAGTATTTTTAGTTTGTTCCTGCTGGGAAAAGTAATACAAGCCTGCCCATAATGTCATATATTGAATATATTACACAGTCTCAACTGAGATCGATGTGAATACAAATACATGTATGTATGTAGACACTCCTTATCTGTCACAAGATGTAATGATGGCTGCCTGTCTGGACGGTTTTAAAAGTGAATGTATGGAGCTTAGGGCTATCAGTGGCTGCTAGCTATGGGGGATATATCTTACATGGTCCCTACAGCACAATAGCCAGTAAGCCTCTGTATATTAGTTGCTAGGAAACATGAGAGGGAAGGCAGGGTTGCACTCATCTCCTGCTGGCGCGCATCCAGTAAGCAACTGGTTGGCCACAGTGTGAAAGAAGCCTAGATTATAGAGCTTTGTTGGAATACAGCATGATTCTTTTCCTGAGCAGTCTGCTGTTTGTATATGCACACACACATACACACACACACATGCATGGGAGCATATGTAGCCTTTTCCTGTCAGGTTGTTAAGAGGTAGGTTCCCAGGAATAATATCATTAGTGCTTGGAAGGACTGGTGCTCCCATACTGAACGGTTTTCCTGTCACTCATGAGAGAGGTGGCTGCCATATTGGAAGCAAACAATAGTCTGGACCCAATGATCATATTGCACAAAGCTACCAGAGTTCTATTTATCCCTTGGATGCTAAATACAGTACATGGCGCTGCTTGGAAAACCACAAAGAACACATTCATAAGATGAGATGCACCCAGAGGTATTTGCAAGTTATGACACTGCACAGAGCACAGCCGTAGTACCATGCAAGGTGAAGCACAGGATGTCAGATGAGAGATGCCGTCTTTCCAAGAACTATTCCTGAAATTAAGTGGTTTGACCTTGGAACCTTCAGAATGTGAAAGCACTGTTTTGTCACTGATTTATGTCTCTTCTTCAAGAATGCAATAATATAGGAGTCTCTGAGGTGACTTTTCTCATGTCTGTTTTGTTGGAAGGGCCATTTTTCATGCCATTGCCAACTTGTCCAAGTAAGGTTGGACAACTTGTCTAATGTGTGGCCACATTTGGGAGTGATGGGGGTGTCTGTTGAGCCAGGGTGGGGGGAGTTGTTACACCTCACAAGCTGCTAATTGACCATCTCTGATATGCAGTTGCTTTGATGGATGGCTGTATGAAGGACCTATAACAACTCTCGGTTCAGGCAATGATAATTCCAGGTTAAAATATGGCATAATGAATATTTTGGAGGGTTGTGAAGACATTATAAAGTAAATGGGTCATATATTAAAATATTAAATAACAAATTTAGTCAGTTGATATATTTATGATGAATTAGCAACAAATTGTTGGCATTAGAAAGCTAGCTGTCAGAGGAAAATTATCACCTCATTGTGACTACTGTCTGTGGCTGATTTCAGAATGCAGAGCCATAGGGGCATTCTGGAATACTGAAATAAAGGGTAAGACACAGAGTCATATATCAAGGGGAATTTGGAGGTTAAGGAATTGAAACTGTCAAGTGCTAAGAAATATAGTGAATCTGTCTTCTGTGAGCCAGAAGCTAGAAGGACTAATTGGCTGATAATAGTGAATGCGCCAGACCCCCAGGTCAGAAGACATATCAGAATGATGCAGTGAGATAAAAAGGGCTGAAAGACTAACACAATTGAGATTAGATTACATGATTAAAGTCTCCCCATGTTAATTGGGCAGCACTAGAAGTACTGTAATATAATAAGAACTACTATGGTCAATATATTGTGGTCTACAGTTTGTCACAATCAACCACCTAATGTTTCCCCCCAGTAACCTGGTGGAGTTTAAGTGATTGATTAGGTACTGTTGAGGATATTTTGTTCTGTTCTGTTCTGAAAGCTGGTTAAGACCGACAGCCAAGGTGCTCTGCTTATCTGTGTGGTTTTTCTCAACAGCAAACCTCAAGTGTGTGTATTTTGTCCTACTATTTATACAAATTATAAAGGGAACTGAGGGTTGCAAGCAATGAGGCAAACAAAAGTTACCATATGTACCGTACATCCAGTTTTGTTCTGGTAGGCTTAGTGGATAATGGGTACTGAAGTGCAAACCAGAACATTCTAAGCAGCTACATGGATAAATGATATGCTTAGTCTGCGTAAGAAGAAACTTACAGTAACATTGGCATCTAAATTATGCTAAAAAGTTTTAATCCAAGATCATTAAAAGGCTGAAAGATTGACATGATTGAGATTAGATTAGACTGAAGTCTCCTCATGTTAATTGGACAGCATTAGAAGTGCTTTCAAGAGGCTAGTTCACACACAGATGTTCATCAGATGATTTTTCTATGCATAATAATAGTGGTATATTTCAGATAGGGAGCCTAACAAAATTCAGTGTTTGTTTTTGAATTCTTATGAGGACGGTGATTGACAATTTTGGTGGCTGGGACTTTACCACCATGTTCGTTAAGCTTAGGTCACACAAGATTGGCATTTATGAGGAAAAGATAGAGAAATTAGGAGGAATGCCTGGGGCTGTGTACACATGGACCACACTGGTTCCAGCCTGAGCCTGCCAGCTTTGTGTTTCCTACCGCCCAAGAAGGAACAATTGGAGGTTGTGCATGTGGCTTTCCTATTGCATGTGAATCAGATTAGATGTTTTGATACAACTAGGTTCTGGTTGAGATTAGCTGACTTTATGCATGGTGAAGAAGAAAAAAATGGTGCAGAACCCCCTCCCCCCAGATGGTAAAGGCGGTCTGGCACAGAACAGGCTGTCAAAGGGCACATTTAAATAATCATGGCAGATTTGTGCCTTCCTTGCAGTGATGATTCTCAGTCTTTGGCCCTCCAGAAGTTTTGGACTTTAGTTCCCAAAATCCTTGACCATAACTTCTGTAAAATTCCAACCAATATGGAAGCCAAAGTCCAACACATTTCAAGGATCCAAAATTGACTGCTGCTGCTCATTAGTCATAACTCTCTTTTCTTACCAGTTTTATCATGCATTAGCAGCTGGTTTACATATTAGTATGTCATACATCTTGCTGGTACCATCACAGATGTGGATGCATTTGCCAGTGCTGTACAGTACAACAATCTTTAAAGTAAATTGGAGTATTGTGTAAAATTTTGGGCATCACAGTTTCCAAAGAATATAGACAAGCTGGGACAAGAGGAGGATGACCAAGATGTTAAATGGGCTGGAAACCAAGTGCTGTGAGAGATCAAGAAACAATATAGCCATCTTCATATATCTGAAGATAGAATATGAAGCAAGCTTGTTTTCTACAGCTCCAGAGGACACAAATCAAGCCAACAGATTCTGATTGCAAGAGATTCCAACTAATCATTAGGAGGAACATCCTGAAAATAAAAGAAAGTCAAGAGTGGAACAAACTACCTTCAGTGGAGGTTTTTAAACCGTGGTTCGATGGGTATCTTGACAAGGTTTCTTTAAATGTGGTTTTCCCGTATCACTAGGAGGTTGAATTAGATGATCCTTGGTGTCAATTCTATGGAATATTAGCCCCATACATTAGCACAAAATCAGATTATTACCCCATTGGTTGAAAACATCCCTGGCTGGTCAGAGAAAACTAGACTTGAGTATCTCCTCTCGGACAGGGAAAGTAAGATATTATACAAGGTAGCTGGGTTCTGTCTGGAGATTCTCAAGTTTCAGAAATTTCCCCATACTTGACTCTTGTATTGGTATGGAGGGTTTTGAATCACTTGTATACTTGTTTGTTTTGTTTTATACTTGTAGCACACTTGTTTGTTTTATGTCTATGTTTGACATTTTTTACTTATTGCAGAGATTGTGTGGATCTGGGTTGTTCACTTCTATGTATGATAGGTCTAGGGACTGTAAATAAAGAATTGATTGATTGAGCCCCATATATCTGCAAATGGATAGAAGGAATGAACTCAAATTGGCACTGAATGGTGTAACTGAGCAAGTGAGGAGTTAATTGGTGTGCTCAGGAGTTCATCCCTGAGACTTTTACAAGCTGCGCTCAAAGTTTCAGTGAAGTCTGAAATCTGTTTGTAATTAGCTCAACTCAGTGCCACTCAAGTTTCCTCTTTAGAAGGAAAGGATGATATTGGGGAGAAACCCCAGCAGTGCATGAACAAATTGAACAAGCCAGAGCAGTGAAAATTACAGTTTCTAGATGCTGTGATCGTTCAGAGGATGTTTGGAAAATTCTATTGTTATGCTGGGAAACTGGGAAACTTAAAGATGGGACCTCTGTTGTTGCCAGTCCTCTTCACCATATTTTTTTCGTCTTGCCTTATCAGGTAAGTTTAAGAAAAAGAGGGTGATAATGGCAGACTAAAAGTGGGAAATACTGTTAGATTTGGATTTTCTCAACTCTTCAAGAAATTTCAAAGGATTCTCCAAGGATTCTTTGGGAAAGCCCAAGCAATTTGGGTGAGTTACAAATCAAGATTGAGGAGCTCTTCTGTCACTGTTTTTTTGTGTTTAAAAAATAATGTGAAGATGCAGCAAGACTATAGATTAAGATTTCAATTTCCTGATTAAGCCTTCCATTTCCATACTGCACTCTGATATACAGTAGGTGCACTAAAGTAAAGGTAAAGGTTCCCCTTAACAATTTGTCCAGGGGTGGTGCTCATCTCCGTTTCCAACCCATAGAGCTAGTGTTTGTCCAAAGACAATCTTCCGTGATCACGTGGCCAGCGTGACTAGACATGGAACGCTGTTACCTTCCTACCGTAGTGGTACCTATTTATCTACTCACATTTGGTATTTTGTATGTTTTCAAACCACTAGGTTGGCGGGAGCTGGGACAAGCGACGGGGGCTCACTTTGTTGTGGGGATTCGATCTTACGACTGCAGGTCTTCTGACCTTGCAGCACAAGGTTTAACCCGTGGCGCCACCACATCTCTATACAGGAGGTGTACTATCATTGCACTAAAACAACAAAGATAGCTACAGTATAATAACCACAGAAGGAAGTACCTGATGTCTGAGAGGCTTCCTGTTGTATGTTAATACTGGTAATGCTCAGAGCATTGTCCAGAAATGCTACAATCATTAAAGAACAGTACAGTTCTGAGACTACCTAGTGTTGTCTATTTCCCCCAACTGAAATGCTTGAGAGCTCAGATGATTGCAGTTTAGAGTTAACTATAGAAGTAAACTACTGAAGGCTTGTATTTTTTAAGATGGTGGTCCTTAAGTGTCCAACTTTCAAGTCCTTAAGAAGTTTATGGGCACCCTAGGTGAAATATAATACAACTGCATTGCTTCACGAGACCCATTCTCATCAAGTCACTGCCACATGACTCCTCTATTACTTTCTGAAGCAACTGGTCGAATACCAGATGATCTTCTTTCCTCTCCCCTTGCTGCTCACTTTTAACATCTCTACCAGATGAAGAGAATACTTTTTTGTATGCCTTTGAAGACTTTTGCATTGCACACTTTTTGGTGGGTGAAAAAGAGGGATCTTCTTTATACAGAGATTAGAATTTATTTTGTGCCACTGTGGATATTCCTGCTGTTGTTTACGAGCTAATGAGCCTCTCTGTTAGGTATGATTTGAACCAACCTCATATTAAATAAAGGGGGTAAATTAATCTAGAACTAGAAGATCATTTCCATTAATAACAAAAAGAAAAGAAATATGTGCTAATTGTTTGAGTAAAGCAGTTGTTGGTGAATGCGTTATAGTTAAAAAGAAACAATGGTCAATTTTAACTTTGCTTAAACTGACAAGTTTAAAGTTAATTATTAAACTATAAAACCTTGAAAATGCATTGACTGTATACTTAGGTATAATTGGAGTTTGGAAAAGTTACTTTTTAATTGCAATTCCCAGAATTCCCAAGTCAACATGGCTGAAAAAAAACTTTTCTAGGCTGTGTAGTAAGATTGTTTCTAAATGTTATACCAAGGGGGTAACAACACTAAATTGTACTTTGTAAACAATTGCATTTGATCTCAATCAACAATTTGTGCAATTCAGTGGGAATATTTTGGAAGATCCTACAGTCAAAATAAAAACCAGAACAAATGATTTACATTCACAGTGATTAAGGGGTTTCTTCAGTTTATGTGGCCTTTCATTTGATGGTGACATTTTCCAACATAATGTTTTATATTTTTGTACAATGTGCCTCACGTCAAATGCAGTTTCATTTCATCAGTTCCTCTATGTAGAATATTTTTCTTTCCTGTTCAACAAACTAATCTCCCTGACAGGGAAAAAAGCAAAATATTTTGATTGTTTCTTTAGTGATGGTAAAACTGCAAAAGGCGTGTTATCAAGGGGAAGAGTGGCACGCCAAAACACTCTGTTATTACCACCGCCTGCTAGGGAACTATCTTTCAAAAAACAAAAACAAAATATTGCATCAGATGTGTACATAGCATGTCAGACCTCATTAGTTTGGGGTATAGTGGTAGTCAGGAACAGAGTTATAAATGTACCTGCTATGTGCACGCTTCCATTTGATTCTAGTGATGTACTGGGATTAAATACAGCATTGAAAAGGGGCATTTACAACTGGTACAGCAGTTAGGAATACAAGTTCCCAGAAACAGACTGCACAGTGCACCATCACACAATGATACATTGGTACACATTTGTTCCTTCATACTGTTCATACTGTATCTATCAACCATTTCCCACGAATATGAAAGCCCACCATGATTTCTGTGAGTGCTGTGACTTTGTGGGTTACACCCTCTGAATTAATCATCAAAGATATTTTCATGTATGTGATGAAACTGGTCCAGAGCCAAAGGAACAGCTATCAGAATCAGTTTGCTGCAATGTGTAATGATGTGTTACTCCAAGATTACATCACCCACACTCCCTTTTATGTGCCATCCCAACTCATGAGAGCACGGTTTCCAGCGGCAAACTCTGTCTCTGCAATCCCATAGATTAAAATGATATTTATGTACAGGGTTTCTACAGAAAATGGAAAGATAAAATCATTCCTCTGTACTGAGAAGCACAAATTAACCCTTTGTTGTTGCCACTATGTGCTCCACAAGCAATTTAAATACTAGGCTTTCACTCCTACTTCAACTTATTTCTTTAATATTTTTTTTAAAATTTGCACAGAATTATGTGTCCTGTCAAGTCAACCTTATGAATGTGATCCTGTGAAGTCATTATTTCCTCATTTTAAAGATAGGGAAAATGTGATAGCCTTTGATAGCCTTAAAGGAGCCAAAATTATATTTGTTTTCTAAATGCTATCCAGAATAGGAACGAAATCCAGTGTTATATGAAAGAACTTTTATTTGTGGAACAGCATTTCTTTCACCTCTTCTCTTTTTTGAAGCCGCTCCTCTCAGAGGTTGACAGTGAAGCCACAATGAAAGCCAAGATCTTCCCGGGAGACTCTAGGAGCTGACTGACCTCACTGGATACTATTCACATCCACTTGACCAAGCGCTCATGTTGTATCCAGGTATGAGAAAGGGAGGATGCTACATGGTTTATGAGATGGGTCACATTCTATAATTTTCTTTATTAATTTATTTTGGGTACTTATAATCACCCTTACGCTGAGGATTGAGTGTATGTGTGTATGTGGGATGGGCATTTGACATGATCAGAGAGGCTGCCTAGTCTAGGCTTACCCCTGCACCTCACATGATGCCACTGATACTCTGGTACAGAGTTCATGAGGAAGGTCCCAGGCAGGTGGCAGTACCCCAGAGTGGGTGAACAGACTGTGTGCTCTCGGATTTACCTTGTTACCATCCTCAGGAAATGTGCCCACACCCATTCTTATATACTTCATTCACACATAGAGAAAACCACCCTACTCCCACACAGAAGGGTTGGTGGTGTCAGCTTGTTGACTCTGGCAGTATAAAGACTAGAGATCTTTTCTTTGTTGATGGTCCGTGGCAGAGACTGAGGGTGGACCCAGAGGAGGCCAATAAAGACAGAGAAACAGTAGCACAAGGAGAGTGAATGGGACTTGTCCCAGGCCCATCTTTAAGGACAAGGGAGAGACTCTTATGACTTGGGAGAGACTGAAGGGGCTATGGTTAGACAGAAGACTTGTGTCACTCAGCTGTTAATAAAGGAGTGTTAATCGAACCACAATGTCTGAGTGACTCTCACGACAATTTTCTCAAGGATCTTTTGACAATCTTCTGACTACTGAGGGCTGGGTTGTGTGTCAGGGGATGACTGTTTTGTCTGGGTTTTGACTGGACAGGTCAACACAGCCTCAGAGACAATCACCTCTCCGCTTATTTTCTATTTTCTTTTATTATTATTTTTTAACATCTGCTGCTGACAGTTGCAGGGTGGATTCATGGAAGGGCAGGAGCTGAGCAAGATGTAGAGTACTCCTCCATAGAGTGGAGAGGGGGGTGGTGAAGAAAGAAGCAAGCTTAGCAAGCAAACTGGTTGGAGTTTTGCCTGCATGTTAAATGTAAATCATACTATCAAAATTGATGGTGCTGCATAATGTGCCCCATCCCTCATCAAAGCCCTTTCTTTTCTCCATTTGCACTGTCCCACAATACAGAAATATGCAACCCCCTGCATGAACCTGGGAAAGAAATTGGTTCAAGCTATCATGAAAACCAACCAGAGTGCATCAGTCTTGAGCTACATAGCAAATATCTGGATACAAATCAAAGTCTGTCTCCCAGATGATGTCTTCTATCAACTGACACCAATTCTTTATATTATTAGGTTACAGATATATCTTTCTGTTGGTGTCAAAGATTGTTGTTGTTGTTGTTGTTGTTGTGGTGGTGGTGGTGGTGGTGGTGGTGGTGGTGGTGGTGGTGGTGGTGGTGGTGGTTGTTGTTGTTGTTGTTATTATTATTATTATTATTATTATTATTATTATTATTATTATTATTATTATTATTATTATTATTATTATTATTATTATTATTATTATTATTATTATTATTATTATTAAAAGAGTGTATGTGAAAGTCATGATGGCCCCCTGTTCAGGGAGGAAGGTATGCATATACAGTACAATTCCCCTATGCAAAAGAAGTAACAATTTTGCTAGATAGTTTAGACCAGTGGTTCCCAACCTTGGGCCTCCAGATGTTCTTGGACTACAACTCCCAGAAACCTTCACCACCACCTCTGCTGGCCAGGATTTCTGGGAGGATTTCAAGAACATCTGGAGGCCCAAGTTTGGGGACTACTGGTTTAGACTACATCTCTTTCCCACCTGTACGTGCCCTTATCTTTGAAATGGAGAGAGAAAAACTAAGAAAACAGATAAATTGCAGGAAATATGGATTCCCTTTAACATTAACATGAAGAAGCATGTCTATTATCTACAGCTAACCCTTTTCCCTTCCATTACAAGATTCTGACAGTTACATGACTTAGCTATTAGACTTACAAATGAAGTCCTTATAACCAATCACAAAACAAAACACACTAAAGGCAAGATACAGTAAGTGAGTAAAGAAAATTATGACAAGCAGATATCTTTTGCTGTGGGAGGGAGCAACTTTTCAAAATACATATTAAATGTATCATCCTATTTGAACCTCAGTCTTTCTAAAGATGGTGGGAAAAGATTGACACTGTGACTTGTTTTAGTTTTAAAATAACAGCACTGGTCTATTTTGAGTAGAAAACTTTTTTTTTCAAATAACTGTACATAAAATATTTTTCATAATTCGGAATATATTATTTGTTTGTCCTTGCTTATAGGTATGGAGAGCCATGTATTATTTAAAGCAACATTGATAGCAGTATAAGTCTTTCCCTTCTGCTCACAGCATCCGTGCAAGAGTGTAAAGATTTCTGAGCATGGTCATTGGCATAAATCCTCAGAACATTTCTCACACACAGGTTCTGCATCCAGATGAGATGTATAAACAGGTGAGCCTGGATGAGAGGATGTTCCATCAACGATTATGGATTTTTGAGTATGAGGGGAAAATTAAGATGTTTACAAGTAAACATTCAGCATTCTGCTAGGGAGGAGAAACGCTTTTGAGATCATGATGAATGTATGTATTTTATCAAATGCAGCACCTTTAAAGCACACAGTAATGCATAATGCATGTCCTTGTGTGCTGAAGTTATATGGGACTTTTCTTCCTACAAGTACAGATGACCTTTCTACAAATGCATGATGGATATGTCCAGAAACAAGACATCAACCTCTGTCCTGATATTCTTTGTGTTGTGAAGCCAGTGTGCACAAAAGCATAGAAAGATGGCTGTACACAGCAAAATGCAGGAGAGTAGTCTCAGCTGGCAATGATAAAACCTCAACAGCACACATTGCAGATTACTTCCATTAATCTCCCTTTGATTGCTGGAGTATTTATATTGGGAACTCAGTTGAATATTTCATTCATGAGCTGCTGGGAGGATTTGATGGATTATTAGTTAATAGGAACTTTTAAACTGCTAAGGCAGTACATGACCTTACTTAATTATCCGCGTTGTAAAATTGTTTATCTTTAATAACTGTTTTAATTGCTATGAAAGTAGGTGGTGCATGTGTCATATTTTAATATGCATTTGTTAGGCATCTTGCAAAACTGCTAATAACAATGCAGCCTGTGCAGTGGTATTTAAATAAGTGTCTGTCCCGCCAGTTAAAAACAAACGCAACAGCAGCCGCGGTAACATTAGGGCTCAAGTAGTTATTTGCTGAATTTCTAAGGTTTCTTTTCAATATTTTCAACTTCCGCAGGGCTGCTTCTCACAACGTTGGTGCCGTAGCCCTTAAAATTGCCACTGGTGTGGCGAAGGCTCACCCAAATGAGTAGGGAGATCCTTGCTAAGTGGGTTGCTTCCCCATGTTTCAGCTTGGAGCTTCTGCCCTTGGAGAATGGGAGGGCTCCTGCCAGTGAGGCCTGCCCATGCTATGCCCTTACAAGACACAACATACATAAATATTGCCACTTGAACAGCATGGCAAACCCAGAGTATCTGGTAGGCCCAGATCTTCTGAGAAGGAGTACTGGTGTGAGCTCTCCCGGTATTTGAGGTGGGGAGAGAAGCAGCAGTGCCAACCAGCCCAGACCCTGCAATACTCAGCAAATGGAGGAAGAGGAGGTGGAAGGTAGCAGCATCAGTGCCTTTCTTCTCACAGTCTATATACCCTACCTGTTTTTAAATTTGCATCCTATTTATCCTGCATTGTGAGTTAGTCTCCCCCTTATCAGTTACTGGTTTTACTTTAATGGCCCTGTTGACCCTTTAAAAGTTCTGTTGTTCAATAAAAGAGCCTGTTCGGGGGTGCAGAGCCCACTCATACAAAGAAAAACTGCATTCAGGGTTCTGGCTCTATTACTGCCACTGTTTACTTTTGCTTTTTGCCTGTCCTTTACAATTTTAAGCGCTTCTTCTGTCATCCAAAGGTTTTTATTTTTTGCTATAGAAATTGTCTTTTTGCATTCCTATAATATATCTGATTTCAATGCACAGTTCTTCTGGTTCACAGTCAATAGAATTTAGTAATACAAATTTGTTTCTTATGTGGACTTTAAATTCATTGAGATTTTTTTCAAAATTATATTTTGGCACTATGATTCTTTTAGTGCTCTTTTTCAGCTTTATTTTAATATTGGATATTAATAATTCATCATCTGTACCACAATTTAGTCTTGTTCTGGAAGAGAGAATACAGGTTCTCCATCTCCTGCTTCAAATTAGTCTATTTGATTTCAGTATTGATCATCTGTTGTTGTCCATGTGCACAGCCATCTGTTTTATTACTTGAAGTATGTATTTGCCATAAAAAGACTATTGGCTTCACAGAACTTTCTGAGTCATTCCCCTGCTTCATTTCTGTTCCCTAGGCCAAATTTTCCAAGAGTATTTGATTCTTCTTTGTTATGCAGTCCAGTCACCTATGATTATAAATATCTCTTGTTTTGGTGTGAGATAAATTTCCTCTTGAATGCTTGCCTAAAAGCTTTTAATTTCATCTTCAACAGCACTAGTCAGAGCATAGACTTGAATGATGGTTATGTTAAAAGGATTTCCATGGAGTCTGATGGATATTATTTGATCAGATTTTTCATTATAGCCACTAACTGCCTGTGCTACATCTTATCTCAGTATTAGAGCAACTCCATTCCTTCTGAGTTTACCATTTCAAGAATAAAAACACTTCATAGTTGTCTGACTAAAGCATCCAATCCGAGTCCTTTAGTTCACTGACACAAAGCATTCTCAAACATTCCATTTCTTGCTTTAAAGTTTCCAGTTTACTTTGATTCATACTTCTTATGTTCCATGTTCCAATTTGTATGTATTGTGCAGCATAGGACTTTCACCTCTGTGTCAGCCACTAGTCGTGTTGGCTTTAATCTAGGTGAGTTTTTAGTAACAGCACTATTTGTAAGTGTCCTCTGCTATTCTCCAGTAGCTGACTGAGTGCTTTCCAACCTGGGAGTCTCATCTTCTGGCACTATCTCTTGTCTCAGTTTTTTACTCTCTCAGCCTAAGGTTTTCATGGTAAGAAAATTCCAGCAGTGCTTTATCATTGCATTCTTCTGTGTAGTACTAATCAAAGTTAGCTTGAGTGTTGCTGCTGTTGTCTGTGAAAGATACTCTGCCGGTGTCAGATTCAGCTGCTACCACCGCCCAGTAGCTGCCCTCCACACATTTCTCTGCATCTATCACCATTGGAACTAATAATTCCCTTCTGCTGATGTGCCTATTACTCACAAAGAGGGTGAATGCATTTTGGTCTGTTGCCTCAGCTGTGGATATTCTGCCTTGGGTAACCCTGCTAATAGTCCAGGCTCGTAATGGAGTCTGGCCTTCTGACGGTATTGCTCTCAGCTTCTTGCCAGATTGAAGTGTGCATCCAAGAAAGGAGTACCCACATACTTGAGGATATGGACCCAAAATAATAGGCTACTGGAATATTACAAAACAGTTTTGATCTAGGCTTTCAGTGGCCTGTCTGATTTCAAGGGACAGCAATGAAACTGTACTTACTGGGAAGTTACAAGGTGTTTATTTAATGTTGACTAATCAGGCTAGTTTCACACAAGTAATTAAATTCTGACCTAATAAATTGTACAGATAGCTTTTCGCCTCTCCTGGGAATTTCCTGCCATGTTCATTTGTCCATATTTTAATTAAATACCCTAAAGTTGATGGTGGTTGAGGGGTGATGCAATATACAATCTAAAACAAGTGGACATTTCCCTGCAGGACACCAGAAGGTAAATAAATTCATTCACTTCCTGTTAGAATGCCCATTATATCTCCATTTAAGAATCCTTGTTAGCTGGTACTTGAGATAATATTTTCTTGAGTAAAATTGCATTTACATTGGATGGAAAACATTACATGACATTTAGGGGTGCTAAATATATTGGATTAACTTTAGAGAAGAGGAAAGATTTTATCCTAATACTGTACATGTCCCTAGAATTATTTCAGTCAATAGTCATTTAATTAAGTAATTATTTGCCACACCGTTTTAGTATATTTGTATATTGGATCTTATCTTCTGTATTGCTTAATTATTGTTTCTTATCTGCTTCCATTGCTTTCCTTCCTTCCTTCCTTCCTTCCTTCCTTCCTTCCTTCCTTCCTTCCTTCCTTCCTTCCTTCCTTCCTTCCTTCCTTCCTTCCTTCCTTCCTTCCTTCCTTCCTTCCTTCCTTCCTTCCTTTTTGGTGCTTATGGAAAAATTCTGATTTATTGTTGTGAAGCGGCAAAAGTGCTTTGGAATATTTTAATGGCATGAAATGAAGCCATGCGAATGAACTCCAAAGTCCCGGGACGGCCAATTTCTATTTCCTGAGATTTCTGAAATCGGGAAGGTAAACCCCAAAACCTGAACCTCAGGGCCAAAAGCTAAGACTTGGCATTCCTGTCATGTGATAGCTAAGCTCAGACAGGATTTCCTGTCCTAGTTTTCATTTTGTTGGTATGACCCAGAGTCTGAATCACTGATTTGGCACGCCGGACAATGCTGTTGAGTACTATGTGCCCTGGATCCTGACACATTTGCATTCTGTCTCTCAGAAACTTTAGAAACCCTCAGTCCCAGAGCTCTAATGGCCAGTCACACTGGATTTAGCTCCTTCTCCCTTTTGGCTGTGATTAATTCTAACTACACACACTTGAGGAGCCAGGCCTGGCTCCAGCAGTTGAGAGGCCTGCCATCTTCTCTAGCCAGGAGCCACCTGTGAGCAGGCTAGTCCTTGCCAGGGATGCAATGATCAGGCATATTTCTCTCCCCAGCATGACTGGAACTAATATCTCACACTCTTCATAGCCTGAATGTGTAGGGCAACAAGTTCCCATTGACATTAATAGGAATTTTGTCCTAAGCATTCTTGGGAAGGGAAAATTCCAAAGAGTTCTAGGTATAGTCAGGGGCAATTTCATTTCCGTTCATGCTAGGGAGGAGGAAGGAAAATATATGGCGCTCTCACAGATGGTATTCTTGGTGAGGACCATATCCTTGTTTACATGTAGTAGAATAGGATCCTTCTATCCATGGGATCATTATCTGCTGATTCACTTATCCACTGCCTGAAAATACTAAATAAACTCCTTCAGATAGATGTATTACTTACTGTACAGTATATGTATTTCCAGGGTGTATTTACCAGAACTGGCCATTAGAGGGAGTCAGAACTCAAGCAAGGTATAGTCTTTTGATTCTTCCGCATTTTTCAGCATCCTTGAGGGGACTTGGAATCTATCCCCTGTGGATACTGTCGTCCTATTGGAATATCGACAGAAAAGATATGTAGGTGCGTGCTGTGTAGTTTGCAATGGAGTTCTTTGGAATGTCAATAGCGGTAAAAGCTATAATGTTAGAGGTATTGCTGCCTACAAAGATATGCTCATGTGGAACAGTAATCCACTTACAAGAAGCCCTGGGAACGTTGTTTCCAAGTTTCCAGACATGTGTAGTTTCTTTTCCGAAGCCATGGAAATATCATTTTCTCTTACGTCTGGCTACAGCTGCATACAGATTAGGGTTCAAAATTGCTCATCCCCTAATTGTGGGATGAGTAATTAGGGAAAATTCACCAGATTTCTCCAGATGAAAGAGAAAATCTCCATCAGTTTCTCAGAAAGTTCTCAATCCAGCGACAGGGCAGCTGCTGGTAATTTTTGTCCAGAATGGAAGACATCCCCTCCCCAGTTCCATTGCTCATAAAGATTTCCTGGAACCTGAAGACATGTCAGGAAGTTTAAAATTAAATTAGAAGAAAGAGTAACATCCCCAGTGATGACAACATCCTGACTGCACATTGCAAAGTTGCACAACAGGATTTCAGCCACTGTTTCTCAGGGAAACAAGTCTTCTGTAAAATTTTGGAGTCAGAACTTGTTTTTCTTCAGGATTCAGCACCATTCCAAGGCCTTCTGTATGTTGCAGTTTTGAGATTGCTATTGTAAATACATTTTGGAAACAAATGCTTACTGTAGTGAAGTAGGTTTAGGAGACAGGGATTTCTACATGATTAGATGAATTTCTTCAGTTAAGTTTTCTGATTAGAATGTATATCCTTGATTAACATATATAATATATCTGTGCACATGTATTTACTTAGAGCTGTGTATCAAAATGGAGTGATGCAGCTATAAGAATTTCAGAAAAAAGAAAAAAAGCCACTATATTTACAGTAGCTTTGCATTCATATCCATCACTATTTGCCCAGAATTTTTCTTGCTACATTTACGATACTAATGATTTGAATGCAAAATTGAACAGCTTAATGGTCTGAACATATTTAATGATACCATTCTAATTGGAACTTTCTTATGCTGTGTGTCTACACTGGCATCCTCGTCAATCGAACAAAATCACAGTAATGGGAGTCCTTTAGAAATAAAGTTATCATTTTAAAAAGATTCTTTTTTTTTTCTCACTGAAACATTGTGAAAATTCTAAAAAACATGTGCTGTGTGCACTGCTTGTCACTACAAGGAATGAGTAAAGTACCACCTGAAGTCTACAAAAAAGGGACTTTTGCTGTTGCTTAAATGGGTGGAAATTTTGCACAGAGAAATCCCTCTAGAGCTCTTGACATTACAGAGAATAGGATGTGGTGTCTGCCCAGGTCATAAATGTTAACATGCTATCTGCATGTACCAATGAGAGTGCTGGAGAGGTGGAGTCACGAGATGTAAGAGTCTCAGCATGGGAAGGAGACAGGAGGATGGTGGATTTGGATTTTGGGGGGAGACAGATTGTTAAACAAGGGCTGATGTGTAGTGAACCAATGAAGATCATTAAGGACTGTTTAGTTCAGAACAAATGATGTTGGCTTAACCTTTATTCTTTGTTACAATAAACTATTTCTGCTTTATATATGTAAAATTACACATTGTCTGGATCTCTGTCATTAACACTGAAAGTTGTTGTGAACAACTGGTGGCAGCTGAACAGCTCGCTGTGTGAGCCTTTGTTTGGTGAAACAATCAAGGGGTGTGCGGGTCTATAAAGATTTCCCATTTCTCTTCTTGTTCTCTTCATCTTTTTGTATAACACATTCAACAGGAGCTACCTTGCATCCTGTATTAACAGAATGCCATAAGGAGATGGCCTTCCATTGCGCATAAGGCATGAGCATGTAAGTGAGGTGGGGCAATTTTGCAACGTAAATAGATCCAGAGCCCAGGAAAAGTTATTTTGTTGGACTGCCATTCACAGAATCCCCAGTCAGCTTGGATATTTTCCGGGCTCTGACTGGGGCAAAATCCACACCTCTCTCTCCCCCCCCCCTCATATATGCATAGATATAGTTGTTTTTTAATGATCCACTTAGTGGTTCATTCGGTTTCTAAGTGAAGGGGGGGCCTTCTGTGTACCTTCATGAGCCCCAGCACAAAGTTTAGTTCTTTGAGAGTTCCCTATATATAGCCCGATGGATAGCAAAGCTACACTTCCCCCAATACCCTAAGCTTCCCAGGAAGCACTGGGGCAGGAAGTAGGCCTCAGACAGCCTACTATCTTACTTAGTTTGGCAGTGACAGTGGAGGAGTAGAGGAGGCCTGGAGCGAGTAAGGTGGTTGCTGCAGTCCATGAAAGGGGTCATTCTGTGGAGGTGGAAATGAAGCAAAGTGAAATGCCAACAATGAAAAAGTTTGGTGTATCATGTCACTTCGTGAAAACAAGGTTCCCCAAACTATCCATGAAATGAACCACAAACTGGCTTGATTCTTAGGTTTTTTTGGTTTGTGCTTCATTTAGGAAGTCAAGAAGTTTCTCCTGATATTCAAGCCAGATTTTGAGTTGTATATCAGGAAAAACTTCCTAACTATTAGAGCAGTACAGCAATGGAACCAATTACCTCAGGAGGAGGTGAGTGCTCCAACACTGGGGGCATTCAAGAGAAACTTAGACAACCACCTGGTGGATATCCTTTGATTTGTATTCCTGCACTATGCTATGAAAGGTGTTAGCCATACTTCAGATAATCACAGGTTGCATGATGGGTGGTGGTGTACATCATTTGCATCATGATCAGAGAAGTAAAACATAGCAGTAGCTTCCAGCAGTTGGAATGGGTACATATCCCTTGTGTGGATTCTCTCATTGCTACCTTTCCTTGTATTGCCACTACGCATACACACACGGAGTCCTCTAACACCACAATCTTATATAATTTTAATCCTAGAATCATAGAAAAGTCAAGTTGGAAGGGTCCTAACAAGGCCATCAAGTCCAACCCCTTGCTCAATGCAGGAATATAATCAAAGCATATCTGCCAGGTGATTAAGTTTTTCTTGAATGCCTCCCGTGTTGGAAAACTTAGACCTGTTAATTTTAGCACGAGGTGCCACTTTTTGAGGCAAATGTTTACAAGACTGCATATAAATATGTTTCCAAGATAACAACAAAGACCTTCTGTTCAGCCTCATAAATGCACCATTTTCAACCAAGTATATATATCAAATCCAGGGGGAGCTCATGATTTTGGAGGTGAGGTGACTTCTCTGCTTGATGTACAGCCCATCTCTGACAGAAACATACATTCATACAAAGATACACCAAAGGATGTCTGGCCCACCCCTGCTATAGCTAGTAATCTATAGCTAAAAGCATCCCTGACAGGATGGTTATCCAACCTCAAGTTAAAAACAGAGGAGTCCATGCCTTAATGGAGACAGCCCTTCACATAGAATCACAGAATCATAGAAAAGTGAACTTGGAAAGGGCCTACAAGGCCATCAAGTCCAACCCCCTGCTCAGTGCAGGAATACAATCAGAGCATATCTGGGCGCATCATGGATGCGGAGTGGAGAGTGAATAGAATTTACCTTCAAAGTGCATCAAAAAGTTGCCTTGCTTTTCTTATTTCAGCCAAACCAAGAGAGCACAAAACATTCTGACATGGAAAGAACGGAAGCAATTACTACTTATTAATGACTGAGATTATAGCTAATCTTCAGCTATTTGGATAATTTGAAATGCTCCTAGTAGTAGTAAAATGTCAACTATTAGAAGAGTAACAAATGCTTCAAAAGAAAGATGGTGGTGTCCTCTTTTACAAAAGAACAGTACAAGCTCTGACAGTATCTTTTCCCCTCTTTCTGTAATAGGACTGATGTGGCAAAAGCAAGATGCAATACTTTGAAAGGTTAGAGATGTGTATTTTTGCGCCTTCTCTACACCTCTTGTCAGTGTGAAATAATGTGAATAGGATTTCATAAGGAGACAATAGTCTCCGTATAGATATCCTGAAAAATAATTTACAACTCAGTATGATCCTCCAGACATAGACACAGCAGCAGGAACTTGAATTTTAAGAATTGCTAGCAAGACCACTGACAGCTGGGGAAAAGATTGTTTCAACGAGGCAGCCAAGGAGCTGCTGTGGTCTCTGGAGAGGAAGATATGTACTCCATTTTGTGTATGCATTAGTAGTTCCTACTGTTTGTCCCTCTTCCCCAAACTCATGCTAAACAGTGGGCTGTTAAGAGTGAGCCCTGCTTGCTTAGTCAGGGGGAGCAAATAAACCATGAATATATGGTTGCAGGATGGACTGTGTTCATGTTTGTAGAAATATATCTTTGTGTGCCTCTGCCCCTGCCTCTCTCTCTCACACACACACAAACACACTTTGCCCAATTACTATTGTTTTTCAAGGAAAAAGGTCAACTGACAACTTAACTTTCTGATGTCAAGTAATGAAAATCATGTAGCAAGGCCCTCCTTCAATTTCTAATTTTGTTGCTACACTAAAGAGTTTTCCAATATATAGGTCAATGTTTTAGATGTGTCTTATGATGGCTACAGTGACCCCTTTTCACACACAAGTGATGCAGACTTTGTCCCCTGATCTTAAAGTGTAATATAGCAAGTGCCAGAATATTGTACAGCAGCCAAAACTCCTAGCCTTTGTGATATTCCTTGTCTCTTTAGCTGCTCTTCCGTGGGCCCTAAGCTATAATTATTACTTCAGTGTTAATTTCACACAGAAGTGAGACCAGTTGTTCTTATATGGAGACTGGCAGCCGTATGAGTCTTGTTGAAAAAAGGCCACAGGATCTGCAGGTGTTGTGTTCTCACTGTATATCTATTTCCTACCTTGTAGGTCTGTGGTTAGTTATCAGACTGGCGTTTGCTTGTTTTTTAAAGGTTTTAGCCCGCTTAGTGTATGTGTTAGAAAGATGTCAGAACTAATTATTTTTGGGAAGAGATCCAGAAAATTCATGTACTTTAATAATAAAGGAATCACTATAGTTTTATTAATTTCTTGTTTGAGAGAAATGTGCACATCCTTATCAGGAAAAGGAATGTCTACCTTTTTAAATGATTATAAATCTTGTGAGGGTATATAATTAAAATATCCATGTAAATTGGAATTTCTTCATTCAAAATGTTTTTATGTAAAATAAATATTACATGATCTTCCTTAGAGAGGTCAAATAAAATATACAGACTAATAAACTAATGTAGTCATCTTATTCCAGGTGACTTGACCATTTATAGGCAAATAGTAAGGAGAACGCTGTACATGTGGAACACTGATGTATGAAGCCATTTGTGCTGTAATGTTTATATGGAGCTAGAATATGGAATGCATAAAGAAATGGATGGTACCATCTAGGTAGCATTCTTTGAATGAAGTGAGGAGTCAGCAAAATGGAGAAGGAGGCCATTTTTGGTGATGTCCCTCTTCTCTGCTGCTCTCTCTGCCTCCCAATCAACTCTGGAGGACAGCAATACCATCTGGAAAAGATTGGGAGTGAGGCTGTGGGGCTGAGAGAGAATTGATGAAAATCACCTCCTCTGTTATGCTGATGTATGCTTTCTGTCAGGGTGAGAACACTGGATGGACATGGACAACATTTTTATTTTATTGTTCATTTGAATAATGGACATGAACAATCCTTACAACAGATGCATCAGAGGGAGGTGACTCTTGTATAGTAAAAACATGACATTATAGCATGATACTATAACTCACTCCACAATCAGTTATTTTTTGTTTTTTGCTTGTTGCTTATGACAGAAATGACGAACTCTGTCTCCGCCTGCACCAGGATTTTATTATAGACTTTCATATTGTCCAGTGTCAATTAAAGCACAGTATGGGTACTCATTCAGCTAAGGTTTGCCAAGCAATTGTCAAGCAATGGCTGAAATCCAGTAGTAAGACACACCTAGAGTAGACCCATTTCATAGTGGAATTTACGAGTTGACTCACCAAATCCCCAGTGATTCAGTGGGCCTACTTGCAACTTACTCTGTATTTCAGCCTGTAAATGATAGGTATGATATGTGAATAATCTTTAGTCTTTAATCCACATCCTTTAAGACAGTTTAAAAAAAACTATTAGAGTCACATTCTGTTCTGGAATTCATGAAGAATGAGAAGTGCAAGGTACAGGGGTGGATCTACTATGAAACTAATGAAGTGTCAGGGCCCCTAATTCTAACCCCCCGAAAGAGCTAGTTTATATATAAATATATAATATATATAAATTGTGATGATCTGTCATGGAACAACCCCAAATGAAGAAGAAAACAGTGGTTACCCAGACCTCATTGCTGGTTGCAAAGGCGTCCCCATAAGAGTTCAAGCTTCAGGACCCAAAAAAATGTAGATCCCACACTAACAAGATAGGCATTTATGACATTGTTGCCCAAAGAGTTGTAAACAATGTTGCTGAATTTCAGCCACTTGCCATGTATTTTCTTTTAAAAAATAATTTGGCTTTTTATTCAAGTGTAATGCACTGTAAGCTCCTTTTGGATGCATGCCTTAATGTGGTGAAGGGGTCTGAGCATATCAGAGAAGCTTTAACAACGCAGTCTGAAGTTTAGATTCCATCATAAGTATGGACTCCTAGCAGGTTCACCCAAGGTGGAATGGTCAAAGCTGAGATACCAAACTGAGATGCATTCACCCTCTGCAGCGGTAACAGCTGCATCAGCAGAAGAGAATGGATAGTTCCGGTGGTGATGGGACAAAGAAACCCCTGAAGGGCAGTACCAAGCAGTAGCAAGAGTGGAAGAGAATACCGGCAGAAGATCATTCAGAGACACTGGTAGTGAAAATATCATGGACTAAATCCAATTATTATTCCCGGCTGGAGTAGATTATTTGATTAATGGGTTTTACATAAATTACCAAAGTTCCTTAGATTTATTAGGTTTCCTCTAGTCAGGACAAACAATTTTATTCAGGCTCGCACTTTTAGAGTGCCTAACAAGTTAGTAGTTCAGAGATAAAATGCATGAACTGCTGGATAGCTCAGTGGTTAGTTGGGAGTTCAGTTCCCCACTGTGCCTCCCTGACAGGAGCTGGACTCAATGACTGATAGGGACCCTTGGAGCTCTGCAGTTTTAAGATGATTATTATCTATCAGCAAATTAAAAACATGAAATACAATAATCACAATACAATTATAAAATCAAAAAACGCATAACACAAGAAGCAGTAAGGGGTAAAGATAATGGAACTCATAAGAAAATCAAATAATAAAATTCAAGTAAAGCCCACAGCCAAAATAAAGTGGTACAAATGTTACAACCCATTACGCCAGTTGTTTAAAACATCTGAAAGAATGAAAATGTTTTCATCTAGGACTGAAGATACTTTAATATATGTTTCAGATGAACCTCTGTGAGAAACAGCACATTAAACTGAGCCCAGAAATGGACCAGAAGTCAGTGCAAGTAGTGAAATGATTGTTTTGGCCAGTCCTAAACCTCTATAGCAGTGATGGCGAACCTATGGCACACGTGCCAAAGCTGGCACACAGAGCCCTCTCTGTGGGCACACAATCCATAAATCGCCATAAAGAAATATCCATCCTCCGATCCTGGATTTCGGTGCTTCTGTCTGCTGGTGCAGTGGTCCAGCGGAGGAGTGCAATGGCAACCATTACCGGTCTAGCCCAATGGGGGATTGGAGGACCAGTAAGTACAGTGGTTCCTCGCTTAACGGCGATAATCCATTCCAGGAAAATCGCTGTTAAGCGAAAACATAGTAAAGCGAAAATAAAAAGCCCATTGAAATGCATTGAAAACCGTTCAATGCATTCCAGTGGACTATAAACTCACCGTCCAGCAAAGATTCTCCATACGGTGACCATTTTTGGTGCCTGTATAGCAAGGAATCCATCCCTAAACACAGTGGGGAGCCATTTTAATTACCCGACGGCCAGTTTGAAACTGCCGATCAGCTGTTAAAAAAACATCGTTTTGCGAAGAATCAGTTCCCGAAGCAGTGAACTGATCATCGCAAAGTGAAAAGACCCTATTTAGACCATCATTTTGCGATTGCAAAAGGGATCGCAAAAACGTCATTGTGAAGCGGATTCATCGTAATGTGGGGTAATCGTAAAGCGGGGCACCACTGTATTTATTTGTTAATACTGCCCATGGCGGGGGGGGGGGAGACAAGCATTTAACCCTTGCAGTGCAGGAGCAGTTGTTTTTTCTAAACTAAAACCTTAGCATTTGGGTTTTAATTGCAGTATGGGCACTTTGAAATAAATAAGTTGACTTTGTGTTGCAGTTTGGGAACTTGGGCTCAAAAAGGTTCACCATCACTGCACTAGGTGCTCAGAAGAAGCCACTGCCCGCAAGGAGCAGATTTTGCAGTACTAGTGTATTTTTGCCATCTATCTATGGCATGGATCCACATGAATTTTAATATATGCTCATCTCCAAATCATTGCCCATCTCCATTTTCTCAGTTGTGGCACTGGCGTGAGAGGTTGGACTGGAAGCTTCTTTGAAATGGCATACTATATTTTCTCCCCACTTGTACTCTGCAAGGAGCTGTCCATGGAGTGCTCATGGTGTTGCTGATGAAAATGAGTTTTGCCAGGTCTCAGAGAATGAGCTGCTGTACCAGGAAATGGCTGAGCTCCCCTGAATCTCCAGGCCAGGCAAACAAATGTGAGGAGCAGTGGTGGAAGGGAAAGAGCGAGTCACGTTTGCTGTTACAGGGTGGCCATAGTGTTTGGATACCCAACTCCAACCCTCTCCGAATGGCACCAGGGCTCATGGGCTTCCTGTGTCTGTCCAACACGATGCATAATATACTTGCTTATTATGACAGGGAACCCACAGACAGGGAACCCACAAAGCCTAGCTCACTCCCTCACACATGCATGGAGAAATATTATATTCCTAATTCCTGTGACATCACAAGGCCCCACATCATGTCTTGACAAAGACCCACCCCAGGCATTGGGCCCCAGATGTAATGAGGCGATGGGGAAGATAATCCTGTGACAGCCCCTGACAAACAAGACAACACTTCAAAACCATTCCAGAAAAATTCTTTTATTGGTTTTGGAAAAGAGGCTAAATGGGTATCCTCAGCAGAGATAATGGCCTGGTTCAGCTCCAGCAGGACGCCTGCCTTCTGGTGCCTCACTTCCCCCTGGGGAAGAGGAAGCTTCGGGCCCTGCAAGGGAAAGTGAGAGAAAAAAACAAGTAAGGTGGTGAGCTCGTCCACTGCCGTCAACTGACTTCAACCCAGGCGTATCCACTGACCAATGTTCTGGCAACTTCATCCCAAAGTTCCGCCTGCCAACATCCACTGGCTTCCACCAGGAATATCCACCCTGTTCATCTCTTCCACTCTGGTTCTGAAGCGAGCCTCCACCAGCTCCCAAATGCTTGGGTCACACTCATGCCCCAGCAACATGCCCACGGAATGCCAGCTAGCTTATTTACACACACACACACACACACACACACACGCACGCCACCCCCCAACACACACACAACTTAACTCCACCAGCCATTCACAGACACGCCCGGGCTTCCATCCACCGATATCTGCCAGCTGGTTTCCGGAGGCTAACATCTCCCGGCTTCATCCACCAACCTCTGCCGGCCTCCACCTTGCAGCCTCCACTTTCGCAGGCAGATTCCACCAGCTTCTGTCTGTCAACGTCCACCGACTGCCCCCCGGTCCATCGCTGACATCAGCCAGCTTTAAGCCACGGATCTCCGCCAGCCTCGAGCTGTTAACTTGCCAGCCCACTTAGCAAGTTCATTTGCTTCTGCGAGAGAACTTGCCTTGGGCAGAAGGGCTGGGTCACCTGCAGCCACTGCCACTCTCTCTACTGGACTGCCCTCTGGCCACTGGCCTCCCTTCTGGTCTCTTGCCCTGCCCAGCAAGCCCCTTTTATCTGCCAGTAGAGAGGTGGGGGCCCTGTGAGGTCACAAAGACCCAGGTGAGTGGGATTGGGTTCCCAAGGCAGCGGCAGCAGCAGCCTGGGATTGGCTGAGTTCTGAAGATGATGTCAGCAGTACCTCTGATCATGTGATTCACCCACAAAAGCTTGCATTTTGCATGATTTTTTAAAATGTTTTTTAATTAGTGACCTATAAATGTATCCTCTGTCACCAGTCCTTCTGATTGTTAAATCTCCTGGCCTTCTGACAGGATTCTAGGCTGGTGCTCCAAAAAGTTATCTTCCAGCATGCAAATCTTAGCACAGGTCAGGCTTTTGCCCATCAAAGCAAGAATACAGGAAGCTTCTCTGCATATCTCATAAGTTGCCAGCATATTCAATGCCTTAGGCCCCGATGGTGAGCCTATGGCATGTGTGCCACACCTGGCACACAAAGCCCTCTCTGTGTGCACAGGAGCCATAAGTCGCCATAGAGAAATACCCATCCTCCAATCCCAGATTTCGGCACTCCCCTCTGCTGGTGCAGTGGTCCAGCGGAGGGGTGCAATGGAGACCATTACTGGTCTAGCCCAGTGGGGGATTGGAGGACCAGTAAGTATTTATTTGTTAATACTGCCCATAGGATAAAACAACAACCAAGCATTTAACCCTTGCAGTGCAGGGGCAGTTGTTTTTTCTAAACTAAAGCCTCAGTATTTGGGTTTTAATTGCAGTATTGGCACTTTGAAATAAATAAGTTGATTTTGTGTTGCAATTTGGGGACTTGGGCTCAAAAAGGTTCACCATCACTGCTCTATAGGAAAGTTAAATGGGTTTCTCTGACAGAGATTTCAATGAGACAATGGATCTTCTCTCCAAATCTCTTCTCTGCTTAACAGAAATATAGTGCAAAGTAAAAGAGCAGCAGTAACACCACCACCACCACATGGGGTAAAATCCTGTTGTGTAAATTTATGCCAGCATGAATTAGAATGGGCACAAGAAATATTGAATTTAAACTAATGTAAAGCTTTCTATGCCCTTCATTTCAGGTGTTGAACCCCACCCCCTGGCTCTCTTTTGTCCCGAGGATCCTTTGGGGGCCTTGGGATGGGAGAAAGCCTTTAATAGTAAAGATCATCACTGCTCGGACTAGGAACACCAGCAGCAAGCTGGCAATAAATTTTGACTTGTAAAGTCCTGCCTCCTTCCATTCCAAGGCTCTTGAAAGCTTCCCTTGGGGCAAAATGGAGTCTTGGGGAGCTTCTGAATCTGAAGGGTGGGGAAATGGGAAGTTTTCCATTCGTCATCGTCTAGTCGTTTAGTCATGTCTGACTCTTTGTGACCCCATGGACCAGAGCACGCCAGGCCCTCCTATCTTCCACTGCCTCCCGGAGTTCTGTCAGTTTCATGTTGGGTGCTTCGCAGACACTGTCCAGCCATCTCATCCTCTGTCGTCTCCTTCCCCTCTTGAAGTTTTCCATTACTTTAAATTAACCATTTCCAGGACCTGGTTGGGATTTCTGGTGATGTAAATTTACACCAAGAGGATATTGCCCATTCTGACTCTCATTGTCTTTGATACATGTGAGGGTCAGACTACATGATCTGCTTAAAATGTTTTTAGACCAGGTGCTCCCTCAAGTGGTGAAAGTCATCCGTTCATCCCAGCAAACATTTTTAGACATGTATCCTACTCCTAGTGAGTTTGTTTTGCAATTGGCTATTGGAAGATAAACAGTGGTTTAATTTGCAAGTCTGATTCTCTTCTTCTTTGTTCATGTCCAAAGCACCACCAGACATTTTAAAAATAGTGGATAATTTTCACCCAATAACAGGCAACATTGAGAGGAATTGGGACAGCTAACATCATTCCTACCACACTATACATCGAGCTTATAGAGTACACTAATACAAGTGTGAAATTGTCTATTCTTCTCTGCACTCAGAAGGTACTGTGTATATGTGAAAACCCATTTTCTTAGGATCATTTTGATTTTGCTAACTCTGCTCCCTAGCCTATTCAGTGACTTCCAAGTATCAGAATTTATAAGGTGACTGGGATCTAGACTTCCCCAGGGTTCAATTTTATTTTAAGATGTGGTCAATTATTTCCTTCCATGTTACAGTCCTGGCATTTTCTGCTATTCACAGGTGTTCTAAAACACACAAACACTTTCTCTTGATTTTAATCTGGGAGGAGTGGGATGGCAGCTGAAGAGTGGATGTGCATTTGATATACTGTACATGCTTTGTGTCTTTTACTGTTAGGTGTTACCTCTTTCCATATGTCACTCGGCACAATGGCTTATTAGTTATTTCCGGCTTCCAGTAATGATTCTGCAGCTTTAAGAACATAAGAAGAGCCCTGTTGGATCAGGCCAAGGGCCCGTCTAGTCCAGCTTCCTGTATCTCCCAGTGGCCCCACCAGATGCCTCTGAGAGCACACGAGACAACTAGATAGCTGTCTTCTGAATCCCCTCCCCTGCATCTGGGTTTCATTGGGTTGAGATACATTTGTCTGTTCTGCATGTGTTCCAACTGTATCATAGTGGGTTGGTGTATTCACCCACAGAGTAGCATAAGGTTGTAGTTCTTACTGTTTGTGGTTGTGTACTTCAACTAGTTCACAATAGCTTTTGAAGAACATTACAGAGACCTTTTGCTTTTTATTTAGGCAGTTTTTTATAGGTCAGCCTATAAGAAAAGCCTATAAGAAAAGCCTATATTTCTAAGTGGGCCTTAGAAAGCAAGGCTAACAACAAGGCCAGTGGAGGTGATGGCATTCCAGTTGAACTAGTTAAAATTTTAAAAGATGATGCTGTAAAGGTGTTAGATTCAATATGCCAGCAAGTTTGGAAAACTCAACAATGGCCAGAGGACTGGAAAAGATCAGTCTACATCCCAATCCCAAAGAAAGGCAGTGCCAAAGAATGTTCCAACTACTGTACAACTGCACTCATTTCACACGCTAGCAAGGTTATGCTCAAAATCCTACAAGGTGGGCTTCAGCAGTATGTGTACTGAGAACTCCCAGAAGTACAAGCTGGATTTTGAAGGGGCAGAGGAACTAGAGACCAAATTGCTAATATGTGCTGGATTATGGAGAAAGCAGAGAGTTCCAGAAAAACATCTACTTCTGCTTCATTGACTATGCAAAAGCCTTTGACTGTGTGGACCACATCAAACTATGGCAAGTCCTCAAAGAAATGGGACTGCCTGACCACCTTATCTATCTTGTGAGAAACCTATACGTGGGACAGGAAGCAACAATTAGAACTGGATGTGGGACAACTGATTGGTTCAAAATTGGGAAAGGAGCATGACAAGGCTGTATATTGTCTCCCTGCTTATTTAACTTATATGCAGACTACATCATGCAAAAGAATGGATTGGAGGAATTCCAAGCCGGAATTAAGATTGCCGGAAGAAATATCAACAACCTCCGATATGCAGGTGATACCACTCTGATGGCAGAAAGTAAGGAGGAATTAAAGAACCTCTTAATGAGGGTGAAAGAGGAGAGTGCAAAAAACAGTTTGAAGCTCAACATCAAAAAAACCAAGATCATGGCCACTGGGCCCATCACCTCCTGGGAAATAGAAGGGGAAGATATGGAGGCAGTGACAGATTTTACTTTCTTGGGCTCCATGATCACTGCAGATGGTGAAATTAGAAGACATCTGCT
Organism: Pogona vitticeps; assembly: GCF_051106095.1. Taxonomy (NCBI): domain Eukaryota; kingdom Metazoa; phylum Chordata; class Lepidosauria; order Squamata; family Agamidae; genus Pogona; species Pogona vitticeps. The sequence goes on from NC_135784.1 coordinate 260,496,599, forward strand.
TCTTGGGAGGAAAGTGATGACAAACCTAAACAGCATCTTAAAAAGCAGAGACATCTCTTTGCCAACAAAAGTATGCATAGTCAAAGCTATGGTTTTTCCTGTAGTGATATATGGAAGTCAGACCTGGACCATAAAGAAAGCTGACCGCTGAAGAGTTGATGCCTTTGAATTGTGGTGCTGGAGGAGGCTCTTGAGAGTCCCCTGGACTGCAAGGAGTACAAATCTATCCATTCTAAAGGAAGTCAACCCTGAGTGCTCACTGGAAGGACAGATCCTGAAGCTGAGGCTCCAATACTTTGGCCATCTCATGAGAAGAGAAGAATCCTTGGAAAAGACCCTGGTGTTGGAAAAGTGTGAAGGCAAGAGGAGAGGGGGACGACAGAGGATGAGATGGTTGGACAGTGTCATTGAAGCAACCAACATGAATTTGACCCAACTCCGGGAGGCAGTGGAAGACAAGAGGGCCTGGCGTGCTCTGGTCCATGGGGTCACAAAGAGGCAGACACAACTAAACAACTAAACAACAACAATGACCCAAAGTAGTACCTAGGTATCTGGGGAGCAAAACAACCATCCAGTGGGATGCCTTTCTACATAACCTGATCTGTCCCAAGATGTCTGCTTGTTTCTAAGATAGGAGGCACATATTTCAGTCTTAGTAGGGTTGGCTTGAAGTTGATTTTTATCACCATGGTCTTCTGTTAGGAGATGATCTACCACCTTGAAGCTGACTGAGACTGAGCAACAAGTGTGAGGTTGTCAGTGTAAATAAAACTTCTTTTGTTACTGTGCCAAAATATTTTATCTCTTCTACATGGATGTTATCCAGGCATGCTTTCTTGCTCTTTTTGCAGCCAGAAATAGCTTTTTCCAATTCACTCATTCTGAATGGTCTTGTAATATCTTTGATCTTCAGCTAATTGTTTTTTTTTTTCAAATTTAAACTCTAGTTTTCTGTGGTGATGTTTACTTCTGAAATTCATGAAGATCTGATGAGCTATTTATTTTATTGAAAAGTTTGCATGAATATGGACTTTTCAGCCAAAATGGTTCCTTTGGTCAAGGAATTTTATTCAAATAGAGAAAAAATCATTTGGGTGACTGTTTTTGATGTTAGGTATTGGAGGTAGTTGGTTCTGCATCCTCAGGGTAGGCACCTCAATTGCAGCCTCAATTAAATGGGAAAAATGCTTAATATAATTTCATCCAGTGTTGAACTAAACTTCTGCCAATTGGATTTTAAAAATTATCCCTCCTGCTGAATTGTACTGTTGATGACCATCACGGGCTGGTATTGCCTATTCAGAATTGAGGTACAGACTGGCTTCATGCACTGTTGGGCTATAGGCTCACTACTAAAACAAATCTGGGTTACAGCCATGTAGCCAGCTTCCACTATTGAAAGATGGGGAAGTTAAGGGGCTCTTTGTGATGTTTCCATCTATTTTAGCAGATCTGCAAGGTATGTATCTCTGAGGAAAACCACTGCAGAAGATAAAAGAAGTTAATCAGATTATTATACATGTTCACTTGTTGTTTTGCCAAAGCGATTTCATGACTATGATTTACTTAGGGATTTTGTTGAGTAATGAGTCAGCTAATAAATGCCTGCAAACTTTTTTGTGTGGTTTATCAAAGCTGTGGGCAATCCATGAGCCTGCTTAGACTTTTCTGTCACTGTGGTTTGAAAGACTCTTCCAAAAAGTTAGGCAAGAGCACCATTTTTCTACCAGTTTAGATGGACATTTCTCTCTCTGTGGTCCCCCCCCCCCCAAGAAACAGACGGTATGGAGTAATATGGCTTGTATCCCATTTCTCTCCCAGTCTCTTGATAAACAAAAACAAAACAAAACCATAGGATATCAACATTTATTACTGGATTATACTATAAGGGGTGGGGAACTTCTATCATTGCCTTTTCCTTTTTCTTGCTTATAAAAGAGCAGGGATTGTGAAAATGATAATAGTACCATATCCTTTGCACCTATCAGGTTGATCAATGGCATCTGGTCATTATATTTATTTATTTAATTAATTTCTATCCCGCCCATCTAGACCGAAGTCATCTCAAGTATAGGTATGGAAATCTTCAGTACTGTTGGATTCTACCTGTAGCTCGCATAGCAGTGGTCAGTGAGGATGGGGTTTGTAGTCCAGTAACATCTGGAGGGCCATAGGTTTTCTGTCACTGCTAGAAAGAACCATGCTTCTATGGTTGATTTAATTTTCATTCTTTCCTTTTTATGCCATGGTACTTCTTAAGACGACACCTATAGGAAGTGGAGATAGTATCCAGCACTGCCACTGATTAAACCTTGGGTGCTTGTGACCAAACTTTAGGAGTTGCTTCCTTCTCTAGATTTTGGGTTGAGGCACCTCTCCTTGTACAATCCCCAAGCTGCTTCTGGACAAGACTGAAAGCTTCTCATTGTTGTTTTATGCCATCTAGTCACTTCTGACATATGGTGACCCAGGTAGGATTTTCAAGGTACGTGACCTGCTTAAGAAGTGGTTTTCCATTGCCACCTTGAAATGAATTCCTGTGATCAAGTGGGATTTGTACCCAGGTGTCCAGAGTTCTAGTCCAACGGTCTAGTCAAACAGTTCAAGTAGACTACACTGTTTGTAGTCTACAGTTTGCTGCAACAGGGCTGGGCAATGTGGCACCAATCTCTGGAATTTCTGAATCTTCCACATTTCTGCCAAAAATTTAAATTGTGTCCCATATTTGTGCCAACTCCACTGTTTTTTTAAAAATCTTAAAAGGCCTCTTTTAGAACTGGAAGCGATCATCCAGTCATTTTCTGCCTCTCAAAGCCTTTAAAGACTTAAGACAGGCCCAGGGGCAGGGGGGCAAAAGGGGAGCATGAAGGGAATTTTATCAGCTTTAGGTTATTGCTAAGGATGATATGCCCAAAGGGCCACAAAATCCTAAAGCATTTACTGACCAAAGACATGCTAACATTACCTCACAGAGCACTGCAGAAATAATGTAGCTTTTCCTGTCTGAAGCAGGATCAGGAAAATGTATCTGCAGCCAAGGTTAAGCAAAGGTTGTGATATTACAAATTGGAACTAAATAGAGGACTGATGTTGAGAAACTGGAACCTTGTTAGCTAGACTAATAATGAATCAAGTCTTCGAGACAAAGGGTCCCTAAAGGTGAGCAAGCTGGAGCTTGAATACAAATGACCACATTATTATTAACTTGCCCATTCATGAAAGCCAGTTTGTAATGCATATTAGAAAATCAGGGAAAATGAAGTAAGGTGTATCTCGCTAAAGGATGCAGATACCATGGGCTTCCCTAGCTGAATAGGTCTTAATTATAAGCACAGATGAAACACACAGAAAGTATCACTCTATTTTTGATCTGTATACTTTTATTTTTTATTTTTAGATACCTTCTTTTCTTTCATACATTGCAGATGCTAGGGCTGGTAGAATATACACATTTATATATATATATATCACACTAATCAGGATTGCCACAGTCCATGGTTGGCCAGGTTTCCCCCAGATTTCAGACATGCCACCCAATGCATTTTTTGCCTATCAGATGCCCCAGATTCTAATCTTTCTTCTTTTTGCCTCCCCCCCCGCCTAAAATAATGGTAATACCAGATGTCACTATCATTGGTGCATCTCCATACTAAAGGAATAAAGCAAAACATGCAGTCCAAATTTTGACCCATTGTTTGGTGGGAAACAAGCTTTTTCCATGTGATTAGCCCACAAGTGAAGCCATTCACAGTTTGACAGCATTTCACAGAGACTGTAGGGACTAAAACCTCTAAGTGAATGTTGCAATTGTGGAAACATTTGGTCCCTAGGTGGTCTGTAGATGGCTGAAATCAGTTTGCAGAGCTACTGCCAAACAGAGCAAAAGATGCAAGGCATGTGAGGTTTTGTGGGTCAAAATTCACTTCTTCAAACATGAGTACAAATACTATGTCCTCTTATATTTTTTATATACAGTCCTGTGAAAAAGAAAGTACACCGTATGGAAACAGTAAGGATATATCTAGTTTTTCACACATGGCTTCTCCATTTTGGCTTTGTTTTTGTAAAATAAATAACAACACGGTGTAATATATCAGGTGTTGTTGTTTACCTAATTTTGAGACCTGCTAAGGACCAGATGGTTTTTATTATGCCCTGATATGTAAAACCATAGAATTCAATAAGGCTGTCCTTTCTTTTTCACATGACTGTATCCCTAGGGTGATAGGCTTCATGATGAAGTGAGGAGACAGATAATACACAAAGTAACACCTCATCAGCAGAAGAATGGGACTATTAAACTATGAATTATATGAGGCTGTGGGTCATAGCCAAGAAGTAAACTTCATGCCAGATAAACTCAGCTGTCACAGAAATGCTAACAAGTTGTTTCTGGGATGAGCATCAGAGTCTGTCAAGGGAGACAATTATCTTATCCTTGTAAGATTTACAGAAAGATTAATCTATGTACTGGAGTGAGTAGCCTTGATCCCTATTTAGCCCTTTAGAGATGCACTGGATTTTGTTTGTGTAGCCATTTTTTTGCTGTCTCTGTCATGGAGTGTTGCCCATTTGAATACTTTTTTTATTTTAGTGCAAGATGGTGACCCCTTTCCTCCTGCTCAGGAAGAAAGAATTTGTACATGCAGATAGATTATATGCACTTTAAAAATGCACGAATATTAACATTACAACAACTTCTGCATTGTTGCATAATACTGAGAGTAGAATCATTGGATAGTTTGTACGTATCTTCCTAAGTCACCAGCCTTTCGTTTTCTGCTCTCTCTCTCTCTCTCTCTCTCTCTCTCTCTCTCTCTCTCTCTCTCTCTGTAGGTGGGTGGGAGCACATGTGTGCACACGCTTAGTTTCACAAAGGGAAAATGCACTACAGATATTTTGAACAAATTGTGGGAACCATGATGAAAAAATACAGCCCTTATCTTGGTTTGTGCTGATGTTTGAGAACTCTTGACAGTCTGGCACTGTCTTGCTGTGTGCCACAACAGCTTGTCTCAGCCATAAATAAAATAGGAGGAAAGGCCTTCGTTTTCCTAATTTGGACCTGGACAGGATATGTGTGCATGTGTGAGCAGACACATACCACATGTACACTCGGATGTATATCTTGTCATGAATATTCAACATTGACAAGCCAGACATCACACTTGCAAGATGTAGTACAGTATTTATAAGGAAGGCTTTCTACCTGAACTGTTTTATTTTATGAGTTGGTGCTGCTCTTTAGCTACTGCCCTTTCAGCTCAGCACCCATAACAACTTGTTTGCATTGATCTGGAATTGTGAACATTCACAGTCTTAAGCTGTGTAATATGGCCTGCTTTACTCATATAATACATCTTTTTTGTACACACAGAATATTGCATTGATTCTCAAGACTCTTAACTGGAATGGACAAAAATAAGTTAATCATTAATGTGGACTGTTAACTCTGCATAAGATAACACCATAGTATGATGTAGTGATCTTTCATAACACAATGAATGCCATGCAAATAAATTCTGCCAATATCCCAGAGATAAAATGATACTTGTTTTTAAAATATATTTTCAGAAAACAAGTGGACCAGACCTTTTCATCAGAACTTTTAAGCCTCAAATTGTTTATAAATTTGTTTCATAAGCAGCCTATTGACTAATTCATGGGACAATTTTTTTCTTTCTTTGTTTTATAGAGCCCTAGAAAAATGCCCCCAGCAGCCCCAGTCTGGCTCTTTCAACTTCCTGAACTTGATCTTCTGCCTCAGGCAAAGATGTACCCATTATTTGTGCCTTCCGTTTCACACTTCCCTACTACTTATGAGTGGCAGTGGACATAGTCAGTGAAATTAAACATAAAGATTAGAAATAAAGGAAGGCAATGCCTCTGTTTCTGCCTTATAGTGAAATTCATGGCAAAAACAAAATACCTGCATGGAAACCAGGTCTTGGGGCTTTTGTAAATAAGCTTCAGAATGTTTTCTTCTTGCGCTCTCCAGGAATTTATTTAAACAATTAACAGTTAAGTGCCCCCCGCCCCCCGCCTTGTCTCCAGAATGATTACTTTTCTCCAGTACTCACAACACTATGGCACTGTGCTGTGCCAACATAAATATGAAATGATCCCAAAAATGTTGAGCAAGAGGCCTTCTCTGTTCTGGTGTGTCGGATGCAGAATGCACTCCCTTTGGAAATCTGATTGATGCCATAGAGATACAAATGCTTAAACATTTAAATGAATAACCCCATACTGAGACATTCCAAATAGGGTTATTTCAAGTATTTCATGTGAGCTCTCTGTTGCTCTCATCACATATAGAGTGATGATCTGATGAGCTCATGCTGTATGGGTGCGGTCTCTCCATGTGACTGGATTTTTCAAGGTCCTGGGTCATGCGGACAGCCACCATGTGTGATGGTGGCTTCCCATTTCCTGGTTCTCTCCATGTGGCTGCTATGATGGGCGTAGGCTAGCTTCGCTATTTCTTCATGAGCGCAGATACATCCTGTTTGGAATGCTTGAACAGTGCTGATATCAGGGTGATTTCGCTGCATCTTTCGTCCACGGCTTTAAGACTAAATGCTGTCTGATATTATTAATGCTTCATCCTTGCAGATATTTATCAATCTTTATATTTATTCTTCAACTTGTTTTTGTGAAATAATGTAACAGAAACATGTTTTCTAAAGGAACAACAATCTAATAACATTTATTATTATTGTCCCGGTGATATAAATTTTAAGAATTAAGCCTAAAACACATACAATGATGTTGTCAATATTCTCCCCTTTCACTATGGATTATTGTAATGTGACAGGATCACATTGCTTTAATGATCTAATACCATCACTGCTAGTTCTGATAAACTGACTAATTCAGATGCTCACGGTTCCGCTTTGCTGAACATTAGTTTAAATATGAATCCAGTTAGCTTCCTATGGACTTTCATTTTACATTTTACATATGCTTTATCAGAAAAGACTTGACATTCACAATCTTATTAGTTATCAACAGGATCTCCGTAGTATTTGTTCAGGATAACTGGAAATTAGATAGCACTATAAATGCAGCAGAATATATCATTTAGAACACATGCATATTTATGGGAATTTTCCCACACTCCGAGTCAATATATGTCTCACTAAACCCTGTGATTACTTAGGTCACACACAGTAACTACTTTTTTCTATGGCTTCAGACACATGGGCCACAATCCAATTGAGAGGTAAATGTGCTTTTAAGCTAACTGGTGTCATAGTGTACCTAGATGCCATACATTAGTCCTTTTTTTCCTAGAATTACTGTCTTTTCTAGAGGGTCTTGTCTTCTTCATAATGTGTCTAAAGTGAACAGCCTGAATTTCATCATTTTTCTCCTAGTGAGAGTTCAGGCTTGGTTTCACTAAGCACCCACTTATTTGTCTTACTGGTCGTCCTTGGTATCTACAAAGCTCTTCTACGGCACTATATTTCAGACAAATAATTTTTCTCCCCTGTAGTAATTATTAATATAGTAACGTGGATAATCTTCACCATCAGCAATTTAAAATATCAACATTCATTAAAAACAATAGTATAATTATAAATAAAAGTTCAAAGGAGGATCAGTGGAAATGAGTGGGTCTTCAGAACTTTCCTGAAGACTACAAAGAAGGGATATACCGTAACATTGGAAGTTGATTTCAGTGGTGCAGGGCCACGTCTGAAAATGTCTTCTTTTGTACATTGCTTCTACATAGGTGGCAGACGAGTGAGAAGGGCCTCTTTTGCTGACCTCACAATGAAGTAAAGGTGAAAGGCAGTCTTTAAAGCAACCATAGATTACTTTAAACGCTAAAACCAATACTTTGGACTTGTGAATGCACTAGCATTCAGACTTGTGGAAACTCACAGAACTTCCTAGCCACCATGGCCACTGGGAGATTTGGGGAGTCAGTGGCAACCCCCCCAAAACACACACACACACCCTCTCTCAAAGTCTGTTGACACCCAGTGCAACTGATGTAACATCTATACTACAAGTGTCAAGTGTATAACTTGCACCAATATCCATATTGGTAGCCATATTTTGCACTAGCTGATGTTTTTAAAACATCTATAAAGTCAGATTGCATTATAGTAGTTGTGAAAGAAGTCAACACCTAACTGATTCCATCTTTGGTTTGGGGCCTACAATGCCAATGAGAAGAGTATTTCTGTTATTTTCTGGTACACCAAGGGTCATTCTAACTAACAGCCTAATTAATAGTTAACTCCATATGTCTTTATATCCTATGATGCAGAACCTTCAGCTCTAGGAAGTGAAGTGAAAGCTGCTTGGAAAGCACTAGGAAGAAATAAATCTTCAAGGGTAGTTGAGATACAGAAAGAACTGTTTTGACCCACAGTTAATCCTAACAAGAATATGCCACAAATATGGAAAACAAAACAATGGTGTATAGACTGGCAATGTTCAATATACATTCAAGTTTCTAAGAAAGATATGCCAAGGACTGCAATAACTATAGAACCATGCTCTAATTTCCCATGTGAGCAAAGTGATACTCAAGTTGTTGCAACAAAGGTGTTTACTTCGTATGGGGTGGGAAATGTCTGATGCTCAAGTTGGATTCCAAAAAGGAAGAGGTAGCTGAGAACATATTACAAATGTCTGCTGGCTATTTCTGCACACCAAGGAATTTCAGAATATCATTCTTTGCTTTGTAGTCCAAACAGCTCAGGTAGACCATTCCAACATGAAACTATTGGGTTTGGGCTATTTTGGCCTTTCACATATGTTTGTTTCCTGATATTCCTCTACACTAGTGCAGTCTGAATGTCATCAGAACACAAGTAACTAAGGCAGGAGCAATCATATCCAGATTGGATTGCATCTGCATAGCAGTTAATAATCTGACGTATGACAACCTTTTTCAGGGTTTTTAGGTAGAGAGTACTAAACTGCTAAAAAAAACCTCCCGGTCCTATTGCCACCACCTGAGCTTTGTCCATTAGCTCTGACTGTAGGAGAGTCCTGCAAGAGTTTGAAACTTTGCATATATAAAGTATTAAAACCATTAAAGGATTATAAGAATTGTAACCCTGGAAATGTGAGAGATTATCCTAAAATAGAAGTTTGAATCGCAATTCATTATCAGTTAGAGGTTACTTCTGGGCAATCAACTAGTTTTCCCACAGTGGCAAAATAGATATAAAAGACTATTGGCCCCACAAGTTTAGCAAAACATATTGTAATTTAATGCAGCTCACAGCTTTAGCAGAGGGTTTGGCAAGAAGCATCCTTTTCTCTAGGTTAGCAACAGTACCACACTGTGCATATGAATGTTGAAGGGGAGTGATATATCTCTCTAAAACTAGACTTCTTCCTCCATCCACAAAATCTGCATCTTTTCTGGAGTAAGTCTCAGCTCATTGGCCATCATACATCTCCAAACTGCCTTCAGATGTTGCATCAACCAATTGGCATTTTAGGATTATTAAACGGAAAGAAGTGGTAGAATGGAATGATATCTGCATACTAACATCACTTTAGCCCAAATCTCCAAATGATGTCCTCCAACAGTTTTATATAGATGTTGAAAAGCATGTGGATACCTGGAAATCTGTACAAGCCAGCTGCCATGAACTGGAGCAGAAGTCCCAAACACCATCTTATAAGACTATCCATCATGGAATGACCAGAAGCACCATAATACTGAACAATCTATGCCTAGCCTGGACAGACAATCTGAGATATGGTGTTCTATATTAGTAAATCCATTGAGAGGTTGAGGAAAACCAACAGGCTGTACTCTCCTGCTTTATTCTCTAGTATAAGATGTCTGACAGAAAGACCAAGCCTGCTTTCATCCCAAAATGAGACCTGCATCTACACTGGAATGGAGGCAAATAGTCAGCATCATCCATCAAAAGCTGGAGTTGAAAAACCATGACATACTTTAGCCCCTTACCCTCCAAATAGCAAATTTAGCAATGGGCAGTAGTCATCAGAATTTGTTTGATTTAGACTAGGTTTATTTTATTTATTTATTTATTTTATATATTTATATCCTGTCTTTCTCCTTACAAGGCCCAAGGCAGCTTACATCGTTAAAAAGAGGCAATGTTAAAAGCTAAAAACAATAAAGTATTGCAATATTAAAAAAGAATTGAACAAATACCAGATTAAAAACAGTAAATAGAAACTACTAAAAATGCATTTAAAAGGAGCACATTTTAAAAGCAGCAAGGCACAAAAAATCCCCCTCTCAAACAGTCACTGAGAGAACCCCTGTCTGAACAGAAAGATCTTGGCTTGCTTGTAGGAGGACAACTAAGATGGGGCCAGCTTGGCCTTCTGTGGGAAGGAGATCCAGAGTTTTTGAGCCGCCACAGAGAAGGCCCTCTCTCATGTCCCCACCAAATACACCTGTAAGGGTGGTGAGACTGAAAGAAAGACTTCCCCTAATGATCTTAAAACCTAGGCACTCTCATAAATGATGTGCTCTTTGAGATAGCTTGGACCCAAGATTTTTAGGGCTTTATAGAGTAGAACCAGTACTTTGAACGGTACTTGGAAATGGACTGGCATCCAGTGGAGCTGCTGTAAGAGGGGGATATGTGATTCCTGTAATGAGCTCCAGTTAAGAATTTAGTTGCAACATTTTGGACCCAGTGAAATTTCCAAATACTTTCCAAGCAGCCCCATGTAGAGTGCTTTACACTTCCAACTGAGGTGTAACTGTATTTTATATCAATGTTGTTTTGGCTTATTGGGTAAGTTTTATGATATTTACTTATTGTTGACTCTTTTGTGATGTGAACGATCTAGAGTGGCCTTTGGCTAGGTGGGCACTATATAAATCAAATAAACAATAACGATAAAATAAGGCATGTGTCACTGTGGCCAGATCAGACACCTTGAGGAACTACTGCTGGTGCCCGAGTTTAAAACTGTGCGAATGCTCTCCTGGTTACCAATGAAACTTGGGCATCCAGGCTCAGAGACAAAACCAGGACCTCCCCCAAGCTGTGCATCTCTGTTTTCAGGGGGAAGTGTAACCCCATCCAGCACAGGGTGGATCCTTTTCCCCTGATCTGCCTTTCAACTGACCAGGAGAACCTCTGTCTTGTCTGGATTAAATTGCAGTTTATTTGCCCTCATCCAGTCCATTACTGACACTAGACGCTAATCTAAAGTGGAAACAGCTCCATTTGATTTACATGGAAAGGAGATAAAGAGCTGAATGTCATCTATATACTGATTTCTTCAATAGCAGCTCAATCTCTGCTTCTTTTAAGCTGGTAGGCACTGCTCCTATCCTCAGAGTAGCTTTAATCACCTCTAAAATCCAGAACAAAACTAAAACTAGAAATGAAGTGAATAACTAGCATAGACTTATCAGATTTCACATGCCCAAATGGAAAAGGGTCCTAAGGAGAAATGGAGTGCCCCAAATTCTATGAAGTTTGTCCATGTATTGGGGTTGTAGAAGGTAAAGATGGTCCATTACAAGATGCCTGGATGAATAATCTAGATAATACTTTAGTCACACCCATCTCTCACTCTAAAGAAACAAAGGCATATGAACTTTTAGAAATATGAGTGACAACTATTCTAAGATGACCCTACACTGTCCTGGAAAGTTCTGCTGGATGACACTGAGTAGACTAAATGGTGGCAAAGAAGCATGGTGTCTTTGTCAGTTACATCACAGAATAAGATCTAAAAATGGAATCTTAACTGTGTGTTCATACTTGTTATATAAGTCTTTCACTATTTCCATTCTGTTCATCAATCTGTCACTTCATTGCTCTCAATTGCCTTGAATATGAGAGCACCTATGTAGTATAACAGTTGGATCAAGAGTGTATGAGAACGATGATGTCAAGAACATCACCTCCTCATTCCAGGCAAGGACCAAGATCTTTTACAGCTTAATATCTCCTGCTAAAACTACAGGAAAATATGTGAGAGCCCTCAGAAAACAACCAGAGTCATCAGTCTTGGGTAAATATCAAATTTGGTCTACTATCAATAGTGCCATACAGTGAGCATTGTAGCTGAGTTGACATTTGAAATCAGCTTTCCTAATTCCACCTGAATTTGGTTTCATAGCTCTACAGCTGCTTTCTGATAGCTTTTTTTTTTGCACACACACATACAAACCCAATTTCTTCCTCTCCTGCTGCCTTTTCATGCTGCAATCAGGCTAAGGTAGCCACATAATAAATACAAGCACTAATGAAATTAAGTAAGCCACATAATAAATATAAGCTGTTCCTTCAAATTTTCCATGGTTGTCACCATGGAGAAACTATGGTGGCTTCCATTCTAGATTATATGAATGAGTAGGAATTTATCTGCACCAACTCTGTGTGCTACATTCTGTCCACAATACACTTCTCAAGCTCTCTCTCACTTCAAAGCCCTTGAATTTAAAGACAAAATTCCTTTTCATTTCAGCTTTGGAGACCTGCTGATATGCCCAGCTTAAGTAAGATGGTAAATAACATTTCTGATCACTAACCTGCAGGTAGATGGATTCTTAGCAGCATGGTGGCATACATAATGCATATACAGGACAGATGAATTCCTTAGGTGAGTTTGTTTAGACAGACAATCCTTACCTCTACAATCCATCTTTTAAAAGACTCACCTAGATGTCTTTGTACACAGAGGACAAAGCTGGGTGTTTCAAAGATCCCAGTTTACAGTGTTACAGATATTTCAAGTGACAACAAGAATATAGGACCTGTTTTCTGTGGCTACATCACACAATGCCTCTGTAGTGCTTAAAAATCATGGTACCAAGTGTGTGCAGAAAATCACATGCATCTTCCGATATGTTTGTCATGAAGAGAATACTAAATGTAGTAACCAAAGAGAAGAACCCACATGACTGGATACCTTCATCAGAAGAGCATGGTGGGAAATAGCTGCGGAAAAATAATTTCCATTTTGCTGCTGTAGTAACTAGTAAAGCATATCTGTGTTTGTCAGTCACATGCAAGTAGCAGAATAGCATAAATGGTGGGTGTGAGATCGTTGATCATACTTCTCAAATTTGCAGATGACACAAAATTGGGTGTAATAGCTAATAATTTGGAAGACAAGAACAAAATTTAAAAAGATCTTGATAAGCTTGAGCACTGGGCTTAAAACAACAGAATGAAATTTTACAGGGATAAGTGCAAAGTTCTACTCCCAGGGGCAAAAAAAAAAAAAAAAAAAAAAAAAAAAAACTGCAGAATATGGGGCTCAGTAATATTACAAGTCAGAAGGAATTGTAGATCAAAAAAGCTGAATATCAGCCAACAGTGTGATGCAGTGGCAAAAAATATCATAGAGGGGAGATTTGGCAGCACTTTTCAAATTCTTGAAAAGTAGTCGTACAGAGGAGAGGCAGGATCTGTTCTCAGTTACCCCAGAGTGCAGTGCATGCAATAATGGGATCAAGCTACAGGAAGCCAGATTTAGGCTGAATATCAAGAGAAACTTCATAATTTTTAGAACAGTATGACAATGGAACTAATTACCTTGGGAGTTGGTGAGTGCTCCAACACTAGGAGAAAATTGGACAACCATCTGTCAGATCTGCTTCAACTTGGATTCCTGCTTTGAGCAGGGGGTTGGGCTCAGTGACCTTATAGGCCCCTTCCAACTCAATTATTCTATGCTTCTATTATTAGAGCAGTACCTGATGAAGTGGGCTGCAGTCCATAAAAGCTTAAGCCAAATAAAACTTGTGAAACTTCTATGTGCCATAAGAGTCTCTAATGGTTCTGTTGCACCAAACTTACTCAGGTACATCCATAGAAATTATGACAAGCTATGTACTCTGCAGATACCCAGTGTGATATAGTGGATAGAGTGATGGACTTGGACTCAGGAGACCTGGGTTTGAATCCCTGCTCAGCAACTCAGAAACTCACCTGGGTAAAATCACTCCTTAAATATTTCACTTATCTTGAGGGACTTGTAGGGTCACTGTAAGTCATTTCTAACTTGATGGCCTGTAACAACAACATACAGTGCATGCCAATTTCACATTGTCTAGATAGATATCCAGAGATAAAAGGGAGCAACATTAGAAATTATCTATATACTGTATATAAATATATCATTTGTGAGGAATAGACTGAAGAAATTGTGACCTTTTCCATCCCTACATGTCATAGCCAACAGGGTTTGCAAGTTGTTTTTCTAAATGTAATTTCCAAAATTACATTCTAACTCATGTAATTCATGTAAAAGTTCATGAGCTAAAATCGTACTATTTATTCCTATTAGAGTTTGGTTAAATATTATTTTCAAGAGAAGCCTGCCTCACAACATGCATTCAGTATTGAATAGGCAAAGCAGCTGGAAGATCACAACACATCCACAAACACTGTTTGGATTTAATAGAGCTCTGGGTGGCAACATGTGTTTGGATGAGAAAATGTACATAACAGTCTTCAATCTAGTATCACACACAGTGGTAATAATTTTTTAAAAACCATGAAGAAACTAGTCATTTTGCATCTGTCAACCCACTTGCATTATTTCTGTGTTCCATCCCCATCAGGACATAATTTGTGTCCCTTTTTAGTTTGGAGGATGTTAGGATTTAATTGTCACAGGGAGTGCATGCAATTAGTCTTGAGCATCTGCCAGCCATTAAGTGCTCCAGTGGCCAACATTCTCTCAAAGCTTTGAGTCACAGTTGTTGGGTTCACTAATCATTTGATATCGTCTGACTGCAGCAGTCTGCAAATGGAAGATGTTTGTAAACACTGGAAAGTTAGTTTTGTATTAACATTATTTGAACAAATTTAGTCTGGCCAAAATGTGATCCAAGTCAAATAGGTCTCACTGCATGAACTTTGTTCCCTCATGCTTTGAAACATAACAAATAATTTCAGGATGTTTTAACAATTCCCCGTTCTCTCAGAAATCTAGCTGATGGTAGCTTTGATACAGATATAGGAAGAGAAAGAAAAAAAAGATCAGTGTGTTTTCCTTTCTAAATGTGACTGCCTACAATTGCAGCACTTTTGTTAGTGCCAGTTTAAGCTCTCTCATTTCATCAGCAATAGGCATAAACTGGCAAATCACATCTTCAATTTGGCTGCTGTTAAAGCTGTTGCTCATGTAGCTTCATTTCTGACAGTTATCAATAAACAAGGTCCTAAAATCCCACAAGTCATCATTACAGAGCATAGCCCTTTGGTGTTAAACCAAGGACTTCTCAGGAGTAACCAATCACCACACAAACAAGTATCTTCAGCCAATGAATAAAGTCTGTTTCAAACTACTTCCATTTCATTCTCACCCAATTCACATGGACGTTATTTACATGCATTAGATATCACATGTACAGCATTTTATATCGTGATTTACTGCTTTGTTCTATAAATATAGAATGTGTTGAAGTTGTTTTATGCAGCTAATGATTTTCTTGGTTGTCGTTAACCTGATTCCTTGTATCATGTGTTTTTATTAAAGGGGGAGAGGTTTGCACCAGGTTTTAGTTCTATGTCCATTTCAGACTTTTAGCTTTCCACTTTAACCCTAGGAAGTGGAGTCAAACTTACCAGTAGGTGGTCTGTTCAGACAACTGCTTTTCGAAGCCATGAAAGGGCAAGAAATTGCTGGTCATGTTGATTGCTGTTGTTGCATAATCAGTGTTCTTAAAATATATCCCAGTGCACTTTGAATATATCCAGCTGTCTGCCTTTGTATTATGCTATGAATCTGCCTCATGAACTATTGCATTCTCTCCCCATGAAATAAACAATCTGAAATGGCATCCATGTCTTCTAGTTTTTAAGAATAGCTTGCAACAAGAGCAGCTCAAATCACCCTATCTTGAAAATGTGGGCTTGGTTCTTCAGGCAAGCAAGTAAGCAAAGACAAATAGAATATTCTGGAAAAAAAACTTATAAGGCTCAGGAAATATCACTCAGTATTTATGTACTGTCTTCCAGTATTCCCTTATTTCTGTACTTGGGTTTGATTTCAATCAACTCTCAAATAATTTAATTCTCTCAAGTCCTTGAAGGCACTGAAAGTCTGGGATAAATTAGGATAACTGAAGTAATTTTTCGTTGATGTTTTGCCCTCCTATTTTTAGTTCTAAATATTCATTTTCTGAGAGCAGAACTTTAACTTTAGAAGTAAAGATGGAGATATTCGTATTCGTAAATGAATACGAATATCACCATCCCAGTTGCACCTTCTGTGGGTCCAGCCCCCAGAACTGGTCTGTCCATTCATGTGTCCCAGTGATGTGAAAGTCCTGTTCTTCCTGCCAATTGCAGCAGTAGCTCCACCATCTCCCTTCCCAGCTGGCCACCCCAAGCAGGGGTGGGAGATGAGTCTCCCTGCATGGCTGCTGAGGGGCCAGCCAAGCAGTGAGACAGCAGAGCTTCTGCCACAATTGGCTGGAAAAGCGGTACCTTTACAGCACCGGGGCACATGAGTGGACGAGCCAGTTCTGGGGGCTGGACTCACATTAGGTGCAGCCTGGGATGGAGATATTCATATTCATTTACAATTATCCCCATCTCTATTTAGAAACCTATAGCACTAGAGTACTAAGTGGAAGTCCAACACATTGAGGCTTGCACACCTAAATAGACAATGAATGGACAAGAAAGAAGAATTGCATTCTAATACTTAGCAAAGTATGCAAACTTTTGTATGATACAATCAAGGGGAAAAAAGGAAACAATTTCAAATGTTAATACAAAAAGCAAGATGCTGCTTCCTGTACTATATTTCATTATGGAGTACAATATGTTACCTAAAGGTCATGGAACAGATCTAAGGCTTCCTCTTAAACTTTCTGAAAAATGAGGCTTTATGGAAGCTAATTCAAATGCTATGTGTTGCTATTCAGTCATAGCTGAGTACATACGTATATAATGTTTTGCAGCATGGCAAGATGGTACGTTTAGTATTAAATATTAATCAGCTGCACAAATTAACAAAATCTTGTTCATGCTTTTCACCGGCAATTTAATTTTAAAAAAATAATATCGACACTGATTTTTGTCTCGGAAGGTGAAACAGCACTTTCTCATTAGTTCAAGAGGGACTCACATTGAAGCTCTTTCTCATAATATCTCCATCCTGCTGAGACTGACACATAAGTAAAATTATTCATTGAAGTAGTCAGGAAATTACTTACAGAAATGCATTTGCACAGAAAAAAATAAAATTTCTCACAGGCACCACCAACCAGCTGGAGTTCCTGCTTCCGCAATGTAATGGGAAAAGGGGTGAGGTGGGGAGTAAAGATTAAAAGCAGAGCAACAGCTTATATTTTTGAATTGATTCTGCCTTGAACTGGCCTGTTGGTGTTCTGTGGTAATAGAAATAAGAATTAGGACCCTATCATCCTAATTGGCTTATTGTAGACCTCTGAGCAACATTCTGCTTTGCAAAATTCTGTCCAGCACTTCTTGTTATGGATAACATTAAAAAGGTCTTTATCATATGAAAGTGGTTTGTGCTCCAGTCTTCCATACCACTGTCCTACCAGTTTCTGAAAGGTCTGACATTGGCCTTTGATTTTAAAAAACGATACAAATATTTGGAAGTCTTACAGAATGGCATTTATGTACAATGATCCAGCATCAATTCCACAGATTGGAAGCAAATAGTTAAAAGCAATATAATTATCTGTAATTAGCCAATGTTTTCTTAGGCAACAAATAAAATTACTATAAGGTACAAAATACCCTTGTTCCTTTATAATAAATAACAAGTTTCTTTCAAGGTGCTGTGGGTTAAATTGGAGAAGCCTCTGTGCTGCAAGGTCGGAAGACCAGCAGTTGTAAAATCGAATCCATGAGACGGAATGAGCTCCTGTTGCTTGTCCCAGCTCCTGCCAACCTAGCCTTTTGAAAGCATGTAAAAATGCAAGTAGATAAATAGTGATGGGAAGGTAACGGTGTTCCGTGTCTAGTTGCACTGGCCACGTGACCACGGAAACTGTCTATGGACAAATGCTGGCTTTATGGCTTGGAAACAGGGATGAGCACCACCCCCTAGAGTCGGACATGACTGGACTAAATGTCAAGAGGAACCTTTACCTTTACCTAAGTTTCTTTCAAAAGTTATTTTTAAAGCCATTTAAAGGAATGTATAGAGGCACTCTGAGAAGACCTTCTCCCCTGGTTTTATACCATCATTGTATCAATCTTAAGTGGAAAAGGACATAGACAGAGATGGGGATGAATATAAAAATGAATTGCTATTTTCGACAAATATAGCCGATTGTCACGTATTCGTCAATATGTATTCATCAAATTTTAAGTCCTGACAAATACGACGTGACAAATATTTTCCTGGTTTTAGTCATTGATTCGTCAATATTCGTCTATATTCGTTACCCTTTTGGAGGCCTCACTGTGCCATCTTGCTTGTGCCAGTCAGAAGCTCTGGTCCATCAGGAGATCCTGGATTGGCATGTTAGGCAGCCAATAGCATTGCTGAAAGGGTTGTGGGGGGGTGTAACTTTTACAGAGGCTTTATAAGCTTTCCCCCTACCCCCATTTCCCACTTCTGTTCTGATTCTCTCCAGAGTGAGAACAGTTGTTGTTGGCTAGTGCTCGTGTGCTACTTGCTTGCTAGCTGTGGCTGTGCTTTTTCACTTCTGTGGCATTTATTTCATTTATTTCATTAGTAGAACTTTACTGGGAATTTGGGGAGGGATTTCTTTAGAGGATTTAGAGGATTTCAGTTTGCTGTCCTCTGAAGATGCCGGCCACAGAGACTGGCGAAACGTTAGGAAGAACCACCTTCAGAATACGGCCAAGAAGCCCGAAAAACCCACAACAACCGATTTCAGTTAGCTTAGGCTACTTCTTTTTTGGATGCTTGTACTCACAGTGGGTGGGTGGGAATTTTGTGTGTGACTGTGGAATCCCTTTCCCAACAACATTTAATCCCTGTGGTAGTGTCTGTGTGTGTGTGTCACTCTGAGACTTAGATGGCAGGGCTTAAAGTTTTAAAAACACAGTTACTTTTGGAGGCTTGTGTTAACTTGTGTCTCTTCAGGCACAGTGGGCGGGGGAAAATTTGGTGTGTGACTGTGTGAGCCAAATACCTCAGTGCCCAATGGGACCACAGTTTACTTTGCTGCCAATTGCCTCAGTGGCCAATGGGACCAAGGTCTACTTTGCTGTCGTGTACCTCTGTGCCCGATGGGGCCAAAGTCTACTTTGCTATCATGTGCCTCAGTGCCTGATGGAGCCAAACTTTTCCTCAATGACAAATACCTCATTGCCCCCTGGGGGCAAACTCTACGTCACTGCCAAATGTGATGTTGCTGAAGACAAACTCTGCCTGAATGCCTCATGCCTATGTGTACCTGTCAGAGACAAATCAAACTCCCTTGATGCCATCTGCTTCTGTGCCATGCAGTAAACTATCCTGGGGTGACCCAATTTGTGGGTGAATAACTCAGATGTCTGATATCCAATCTTCACCAAACTTGGCAGGCATGTTGGGGAAAGATGCAGGAAGCTTCAGTGCAATTTAGGTTTCTTTAAGTACTTGGGGAGGGACTTTACTGGGGATGTCCTACTTGTGACTATATAACTCAGGGGTCCATTATCCAATGTTCACCAAACATACTGGACTTGTAGAACACCATCAAAGGAAGATTTCTTGCAAATTTGGTGTCTCTGGGTGCTTGGGGGCCAGATTTATAGCATTTTAAAGTGAAAATGAATTGACAAATTGATTCATCAATGAATATTCGTAAATTTATATTTGTTGATTCGTTAACCTTGATGAATCACAAATCATAATGAACCACCATTTTTTGATTCATCCCCATCTCTGGATGTAGACTTTGGTTTTGCCTTTTTTTTTTTAAAGTATTTCAAAGATCCAGTATCAGAATAAGCTAATGCAGATTTTTTTCTGTTTTTTTCCAGCCTGCTTAAAACAACAACAAAACAGATTAATAGCATACAGTACAAGACATTTAAACTCATTCTGGTGGTGGTGATGTCCGGTAATGAAAGATTTCCATGTCCTGTGACTTCCACAAATTCCTGACAATGATTCTTAACAAATATTGCCCTGGAGATCCAGGAGCTTTGGGAGAGAAGTCAGAAATGATTAATTTAAAAAATCATTGTTGCTGCTGACATCATCAGCCTTGTTCCACATAAGTTATGGCAACTGGATATCAGCCTTTGACTACCTTATAAAATGTAAAAAATCTGAATGGAGATCTTTCCATATATCATGATGCTCCCCTGACCATATTTTTCACCAATAATAATCTAATTCAAATAGGTGAAAGGTTACAGGCACAGTCTGTAGTGTGCTATCTCCATTTATCCATATTTTTAAAATGTTTCACAGATCTGCAGTATTGCAGCTGCCTTTTTCATATGCCTGTACAGTGCCATAAGAATTGCATGCATTTACACTGATCATTCAAAAGTATTCAGCAGTGGATATTGCAAATAATAGATACAGATCATTTTTGCCATTTCATTGCTTTGTTCAGCAACCAGTTTACTTTTGCCTATGAAGCATAGCCCAAATGATTACAAAGGCCTGAAAACAAAATAGAAAGGGCACCTCATTGTGTAAGCATGTTATGGTATATACCAAAGCTACTTGAAGCTCTGCAGGGGACATTCAGTGTGATTACAATGATTGCAAGGCAGGGAAGTTTAAGAAAAAGAAACCAGTGCATTCATTTCAAAATGAAATTATATATCATATTCTACTGCCAACAAAAGAAAAGAATCAGTACAACTGGGAGTGCATTTTAGTTCCCATTTAAATGGAAAAGAGCAAATGCATTTTTCCCAGTTAAGATTCCCATTTCTTCAAATAGACAAAATGCAGTGCTTCATTTGGAAAAATGATGGGGTGTTTCTAAGAATCAGAAGCATCCTCTTCATAAAAAAACAAGGTCTGAATAGCTAAATTTGCTTTTCTCTATCACTTTACTGATAGGCAACTGCATGGCATTCTAAAGTGGACTGCAAAGCCTGGTGAGCAACCTGATTTTCTGCTACTGTTAGCAAGTATCTCTTTAATAAAACTGGTTTAAGAGGTTAAATGAGTTGTGGACAGTGGAAAGTGTGACAAACCCAGACCTACTGGGATCTGCCACACGTTAACTAAGCTGCCACCAACCATTCCCTATAAGAAGTCACACAGACCAGGGATGGATTTTCAACAAATAAAAGAATAAGGTTTATTTAAAACAACACACAGGCAAAATAAAATGATCAGGTGAATAAGATATAGTAACGTGGCTTAGTTTCACTCATACATACACACAGTTTGGTTCACACAGAACCCTTAACTTGAAGCACAGACCCTGAACCTATCAGTTCTGGCTAACCAACAGACACCTGAACCTATCAGGTTGGTACTCTGACACACAGTAGTACCCTGTCTGACACACAGACTCCCACACCAGCTTCTTCTTCCCAGCTGCTGCTTCTTCACATCCCAGCGTCTAAACTTCTCCACACACGCATCACATATATATACAGTACAGCCCCTCCTCCTTATGTCCCGCCTTCCACTCCCCATAGGATGGAACTTTCCCTCCAAACCCATGACAGACAGGTAACATCAGTGCTGTATGTAACACCTCCCCTCTTTATAAGTTGTTTTGTAGGGGGAAAGCTAAGGTGCTTTTTCCCAAAAAACAACCTGGATAAAACACACAACAACAGTTATACATACAATACCATACTTACTTATACTTACATTCTAAGTTAACCATAGCAATTAGGCATTTAAACATTTACCATATACATTACATCAATTTACCTTTATTCATACAAACCAAGTTCAAAAAACAGGTACATTTAACTTTTTGTTCACCAACATATATACATAGTCCATGTTTCTTTCGCCGTCTTCATTCTTCAGGTCTTCTTGACAAGGCGTCAGCAACACAGTTCACTGACCCTCTGACCACCTTCACTTCAAAGTCATAGTCCTGTAGGTTTAAAGCCCACCTCATAAGTTTGCTATTGTGGGTTTTCATTGTCTTTAACCATTGCAGTGGTGAATGGTCAGTACACAGAACAAAATGTCTTCCCCAGATGTAAGGCTTGGCCTTCTGGATCGCGTAGACTATGGCCAAACACTCCTTCTCCACGGTTGCCAAATGTCTCTCACCTTTTTGAAGTTTCCTACTCAGGT
Source organism: Pogona vitticeps (assembly GCF_051106095.1). Taxonomy (NCBI): domain Eukaryota; kingdom Metazoa; phylum Chordata; class Lepidosauria; order Squamata; family Agamidae; genus Pogona; species Pogona vitticeps. The sequence goes on from NC_135784.1 coordinate 260,518,766, forward strand.
AGGACACTGGATGCTGGTCACCATTCTCATCCTCCTGGCACAGAACTGCTCCTACCCCGCTGTTAGACGCATCGGTGTAGATGATGAACTCCCGGTCGAAGTCTGGAGCACGCAGCACTGGATAGTTGATGAGGGCCCCCTTCAACCTCTGGAACGCCTCCTCACAGTCGCTGGTCCACGGGATGCGGTCATCAGTCTTCTTCCTCGTCAGATCGGTCAGCGGAGCCGCAATCTCACTAAACCTCGGGATGAACTTTCTGTAGTAGCCCACCAACCCAAGAAATGATTTGACCTTTTTCTTGGTGTTGGGTCTAGGCCAATCACGAACAGCTTCTATTTTGGCCTCTAGGGGTTTTATCACTCCTCCCCCTACCATGTGACCCAAGTATTTTATTTCTGGGCTACCCAGCTGCAGTTTGTTCTCTCTGCAGAGCCTAGGCCCAAGCACTTCCTCCCCTGGGTCAAAGTGCCTCTCCCTGGCTTCCTGGTCATCCCCAGCTTTCTTTCTGACCTTTTGAGCTTGCAGGGTCTCTGCTGCTAGCTCTAGGTTTCTCTTTAGGTCCTTCCTTAAAGAGTCTATATATGTCACAACGTCTTGTGGGTCATCCTGGGTGATCTGCTCCCAATTTTGTTTGATCAAATCAAGGGGCCCTTTCACCCTTCTCCCAAACAAAAGTTCAAATGGACTGAACCCGGTACTGGCTTGTGGCACTGATCGATAAGCAAACAAAAGGGATTGCAGCTTCTGGTCCCAATTGTTTGGATTCTCTGCCAAGTAAGCCCTAATCATGCGCATTAGAGTCCCATTGAACTTCTCAGTTAACCCATTACTTTCAGGATGATAGGCAGTGGTTTCCTTGTGCTTAATTCCACAGATTTGCCATAAGCGTTTCATGAGCTTTGATGTGAACAATGCGCCCAAATCTGTGATTATTTCTGAGGCAAATCCCATCCTGGACATATACCCCACCAAGGCATCTGCCACTGTGTTAGTTTCAATATTAGTCAAGGGTATGGCTTCAGGGTACCTCGTGGCATGGTCCACAGTGGTGAGAATGAACCTGTTCCCCCTCTTTGTGGCCTTGGGCAACGGTCCCACAATATCCACCCCTATGCATTTGAACGGAGTGTCAATCACAGGCAAAGGGCACAACTTTGCTTTGGTCCTGTCGCGGCTATTCCCCTGCCTTTGACACACATCACATTGTTTACAGAACTCCCTGATCTGCTTCCCTATGTCAGGCCAGTAAAAATTCTGTGTGATTCTCTGCTGTGTTTTGTTCACCCCTAAGTGTGCAGCAAACATGTCAGAGTGCCCCCTTTGTAAGATCATGGGGCGATACTTTTCAGGTACCACCAGCTGACTTCTGATCCCATCTCCCCTTTTGAGATATTCCTCAGGGTCTCTCTATATAAAATCCCCTTTTTCTCCAGAAATCTCACTGGGGTTTCAGGTGTTAGCTGGGCATCTGTCACCTGTTCAAAACACTTTTGGAGAGTGGCGTCTGCCTTTTGCTCTTGTCCAAATCTGCTGTCTGTGGTTAAGGTTTCCACCACAGCTTCTGAACTCCCCTCTGCTTCCGTCTCTGGCTCATCATTACCCCCCTGAACTGTCCCCGTGGTGGCTTGTGAACGTGTAATCACTAGCACCCGTTTCACATGTTCAGCCAGGTCATTTCCCACGAGCACGGCTGCTGGCAGAGTCGATGAAATTGCTAACCGCCAAACTCCCCTCCAGCCTTGAAAGTTCACAGGTACCTCCGCGACTGGCAGTGAGATTACCTGCCCCTCAATCCCTGCCACCTTCATGCTCTCATTTGGGATTATATATTCCCTAGGAATGATATCTGGATGGCACAGGGTCACCTGAGAACAAGTGTCCCGCAGCCCCCGATACTGACGGTCAAGTATTCCTACGTCCACCCCTGCTGTCTCAAACAACTGAGAATCTGTTCTCACCAGTAGGCAGCGCTTGACCTCTACAAGAGGACCATTTTCCTCAGCCTGATCAGCAGAGGTAGCTGTTCCAGATTGAGTAGCCATGGCAACAGGCTCCCTCAGTGACAATGAGCCTTGCTCTTTCTGGACACAGAACACAGCTTTTGGCTTGGTTCCACTCGAATCCTGAGGCACAATTCCTTTTAGCTGCTTTAATTTCTCACACTCTGAGATTAGATGGCCCTTTCCCTGACAGAAATAACAATTTCTGCTATATTTTGAGTCTTTCTCATCTTGTTTTGGTTTTCCCTCCAAAATCTGAGGTCTTGGTTTCATGTCCGAGGGCTTCCCTTCAACATGGGCCCCTCCCCCTTGCTGCAATTTCTTCCCTTTTATTCTCAAATCCAGCTCCTTTTGCTTGGCCTCAAATTCAGCCCTGATCTGTAAAATTTCTTCCTCAGCCCTAGCTTTTATCCCTTTCACTTTTTCTTCAGTCTTATCTCTGATTTCTTTTAATTTAATGTCTTTTTGCTGATTATATTTTTCAAGATCTTGCTCACTTTGTCTGGCCTGAGCCTCATACTTTTCTTTCTTTGACATTTCTTCCACTGATAAATTGTTAATAAACTTATTTAGGAACTTCAATTCTAATTGTACCATTCTAATTTGGTGTTTCAGTTCCATCTGTTTGATCCTCATGTCCATTCCCCTTTTCTTGGCATCTGCCTCTGCCTGACTGATTTCAGCTCTTTCTTTTCTTCTGATTTCCATTTCCCTCACCCTCAGTTCATGCTGTTGGGCTAGGAGCATTTTTCTGAGTTCTGGGTTCTGCTCTCCCGTGTTCTCATCCTGCACTGAGCCAAATTCATCCTCAGAACCTTGGTCAACCTGGGGGTCTTTCACTTCACCCATTTCTGCCATCTGGCTTCGAGTCAAGGGCATAATCCCCCCTCAGAACAAGCTGCTTTAAAAAGTCAAGCCTCAAAATAAAACGACCACTTTTTTTTTCTTTTGCCTCAGAACCAGCTTTCCCTATAGATTGCTGCTGTCCTTCAGCACTACTTGCAACTGTAGCCAGCCGGAGTCCACCCCCCTCTGCTGGGCCTCTCAGCAAACAAGCTAGCTCACTGCTATTTCACAGTTTTGCCTCAGCTTTTTTCCCGCCAAAACCAGGTTGCCTCAGAGCACCCTAATCTAGTCTCCCCAGTTGGCACGTTCTTCTACTAGCGCACCTCCCCGTGAGGTACACCTAGAAGATTACCTACGCGCCTCAGATTGTCCCTGACTAGACCCCCCTTGCTCTGGGCACACTTGCCAAGGCTTTGCTGGACCGCTGGACAACTGGACCAGTCGTATCCCACACGCTGGACACCAATCAATGTGACAAACCCAGACCTACTGGGATCTGCCACACGTTAACTAAGCTGCCACCAACCATTCCCTATAAGAAGTCACACAGACCAGGGATGGATTTTCAACAAATAAAAGAATAAGGTTTATTTAAAACAACACACAGGCAAAATAAAATGATCAGGTGAATAAGATATAGTAACGTGGCTTAGTTTCACTCATACATACACACAGTTTGGTTCACACAGAACCCTTAACTTGAAGCACAGACCCTGAACCTATCAGTTCTGGCTAACCAACAGACACCTGAACCTATCAGGTTGGTACTCTGACACACAGTAGTACCCTGTCTGACACACAGACTCCCACACCAGCTTCTTCTTCCCAGCTGCTGCTTCTTCACATCCCAGCGTCTAAACTTCTCCATACACGCATCACATATATATACAGTACAGCCCCTCCTCCTGATGTCCCGCCTTCCACTCCCCATAGGATGGAACTTTCCCTCCAAACCCATGACAGACAGGTAACATCAGTGCTGTATGTAACAGAAAGAAGTCAGGTCATGTCTTGATTTGTGCAAAACCCTCTCTGTTTTCTTTTTTTAACAACCCACCCCTCTGGCATATAATCCTAGTCTCTTGGTTCTCTTGTTAAGGACCTATTTCTTCTAATATTTAGAAATTTTGATGGGAAAAAACTGTCTTTATTTTTTAAGGGTAAGCATTTTTGAAACTTTCATTCAGATATGCTACCAAGACCTACACTTTTAGATAACTAGCTGCCTAGATTGGTCACAATTGACTAGATAGGCGGGGTATAAATGAAATAAATAAATAAATAAATAACGATACACTAAAACAAACATTGGCAGGGGTGAGGGTGGGCAGAAAAACATGTAATTCAATTAGCCAAAATCTTCTATCCAAGTAACACTTGCTTAATTGAACGCTTCATGGGTAAAAACTCAGTTAAAAAATAATTCTCTGAAATTGGTATGTGTGAAAAACTCTGGGGACACAGAATTCTCCTTTTCTTATTGGAACAATTGAAGTGTACAATAGGTTATAAACTCTTCACTGCTGAAGAATATGATTAGAATTGTGTTGTATTATTAGGTACTGCTACTCCAGTATGTCACATGTACCTCGGACTCATTTGAATGAACTTGCATTTTGAAGAACAGAATTTTTTAATAATGTGGCACTGCAGGAAAAGACTACTGCTCAGATGCCAGTGTGCGAACCTAAAGATTTCTTCTTGTTCTTAGGCAAAATCCTCCCTATCCTCCCTATCGTGGGCATTTTGTTGAGTTTGTCTATAGATTGGAGAAGTCTTCTAGGACCCTTCAATACCGTTGATTTGCTGGTGACATAATTCCTATTATGCTTCTAATAACAACAATTTCTTACCAAGGGTACATTTAAGCACTGGTTCCAGTGGAAACTGAATTGTAAATGACATGGTACCAAGCAGGAAGATTCAGTGTAGCAGGAGTTTTTATGCATGCTTCAGAAATAATGAAAACTCGTATTGGGAAAATGTCATGTACTTACAGTGTGTTGTGCCTGTATTTTCTAATCTCATTTGTACAAGTACAAACAAACAGCACTAATGATGGAGCTCATCCACCTTCTTTTTGTTAAATCATAATATTGATCACTAGAAGTCAAGGCTGACATGCAGACCCAGGCTATTTTTAATTACAGATATACAGAAAATAATTGGAATAGAATAAGCAAAAACAACAAAAAAACAAAACAAACAAAACCCTGCATGATTGTTTATGAAGAACATCCATTTGTAATTTTGATTCTAGATGAGAAAGATCTAATGAAATGGTTATCATGCAATCCTGACTGAAATCAAGGGTGTGAAATATTTTGTTTCTGGACATTTATGTACCTTACTAGAAGATTTTCATTTTTTTAATGAGATTAGTTTTTGGAGTAGGTAGAATAGGAGCATTTTCATCATACTTCTCATTTCTTTCCTCATCAGCAACCTCTGTTCACAACATCACAGTTCATTATAGGACTGCAAATTGATTTCCTATGTCATGCTGTTATTAATAAGATTAGTTTTCAAAATAATTTAATTTTGCTCCACAATGCTTTTTCAAATGGCCTTTAAAGAAAGTGGGAAAATGAAAAAAGATGCAGGAGAGCATCAAGACCTTTTTGAATGGAGCCTTACCATGCAAACAAACAAGCCAGTTGCTTTTTTCTTGCAGGAATGGTCTTTCACTTATCTTTTGAGGTGATAAAGATCTTTTGTTAACATCCATCAGCATTGCAGCCCTTTATTGAACCAACAGCTGTTTTGATGCCAAGGCTGTGCAAGATAGGGAAATCTTTTCCTGTGGAAAGGGAAAAAAAGGCTCCAGCCTAAATAAAGTCTGTGAGTGAGGCTCCCAATGAAACAACAGCCTTCAGGAGAAAATCATGACAAAGCTATCAGGAAACTATTTTTTTTTTTAAAAAGAAAAAAATATTGGCAATTATACTGTCAGAAGTTTCAGTTGGGCACTGAGGAAAAACGAGATATGTTATTTTTTGCACCTGACAAACTGTAACTAAGGTAGTGAGGATGATGTTGCATCTGATGGTGAAAGGTTCTTGATTTAGTCTTCTGCAGAGTTCAGCACTCATGCTGAATTAAATATGTCTTAAGGAATACAGGTGCTGTGAGAATGAGGGGCCTTTCTCAATATTCCACAGTACTCTTAGTGTTCCCTAGAGTTAGAAACCAATTATGTGGCAGCACAACCAGTATTAATAGGAGAGAGAACAAGGCATTCACCTAAAGCAACAGGTGCTAGTAGACAGCGATGGAGGCCCCTTGGCCATTACTTTTGATTCTCCAACCATTTTTCTACTGGAGAACAAATCTCAAAAAACACAAAATTTCATATAATATGTCACACAGCCTGTCCTCAACTGCCTAAACTAGTTTGTTGCCTTCACATGTGGTAGAGAACACTGTTCGGTGTTCTCTACCACAGTATACAAGTAGAATTCAACTTGTATTCTAATTCATTTCTATATATTGAACCATCTTGCATTTGTTCTCATTTAGAATATATCTGTGGCTGGCCTTTTGCCTTGATCCAACTGCTCAGTCATGGGATTTTTTTTTAAAATTTTTTTTTTAAATTTTATCTTTACCATAGTTGTGCACTGCATCTGTGTGGCAGCGGTATGGTGTCATGAGCCTTTGACATAATTTAGACTTCTGTATCAAAGAGGTAAGTCTTTGAAGGTTAGAACAGGGATGGACTATTTTGAAAGCCACCCTCATACATTGCATATGGATCTCCTTAAACAGTCCTCTAGCTCATGGTGGACAAAGTATAGCCTTTTGCATACTATTGGACTATGATTTCCATCAGCCAGCATAACCAGTAGCTAAGAAAGCTTGGTGTTGTGGTCCAACACCATCAGGAGGGCCTCATTTTGTCTATGCCTGTCTTAGATGTCTGGCTTAGATAAGGTGATCAAACTCCATGTGCAACATGTTGGACTTCAAAACTACTCTGGAGAAGTTTCCAGTAGTCTCTGCCTCATCTGTTTGTCTACTATTACTTTTAGGTTTCTTAAATGAATATGGAAGTATTTTCAGTAGACTTGCTCCTAGGTGCCCTCCTTCTAAATTACATCATTATTTTTGCTTCTAGGTGTGTAATTATTAATCCTTTTAAAAAACAAATTGCAGAGTAGCAGCACAATGATTGCTAGACCACGGACTTTGGAAAACTTGAAGCAAGTTAGGTGAGAATTATATAAAATCACATGATGGCTTAGTGGTAGTGGTGAACAACTCATGCACCTTCAGTAGATTGCTATGACTTTTAGATTAAGCACTTGGCAAATAAAATAGTTTACAACTACTGCAATTTGAACATCATGACTGAAGTAATACCTAAGTTAAAGAAACTATACTTCACAATTGGTAGTATGAGTTTCAATCATTTTTGGCTAGGAAACCATAATATTCTGAAGACATGGGCCAACTACAAGTTTTCCTTGCCTGTCTTAGCAAATTATACTTTGTTAGGAAATACTGTTCCCATAAATTGAGGAGATTAATTCTTCTTTAGCTATAAGGGTAACAATAATTGAAAGAGTTATTGAATTGATCTGTTTTTGATCAGCATCATGCATAGATATTGAAATGTTCTAGGAATTGTAGTTCTGAAACAGCTTCTCCAGTCTTTGAGTTCTAGGTTGGATATTTTCAAGGATAGTGGACATCTGTCTAGAGATGAATGTGAGTATAATGCTTTTGCTGTTCTGTAATTTTGCAATGTCAGAATAGCAGAAACATCACACTCCTGTTCATCTCTAGATATAATAACAGAGCAGACTAGTAGAATAGGATTGTTGAATAGACCATAGATATACATAGCTCATACAAACAGTTTATGAACCGTGGCCATACAATTACAAGAAAATAGTAGGGCAATGTCAGTTAAACGCAGGTGAGAGAGGAAGACTCAATGAATGAAAACAAGAAGAATACAGGAGTGTTACAAGTAATGGCTATCACACCGAATATGGGCACGTACCATATTTTTTTGATTATAAGATGCCCCCATGTATAAGAAACCCCCCCCCCCCACTTTTCTAACCCCAAATTAAGCAATCTTAACTTAGCTTTGAGTATTCAGCCTCTGGGCTCAGAACACTCAGACATTACGAACCCCTACTGCATCTGAATCTACAGGCTCCACCTCCAATGGGGTGTGTTCCAATTGGTTTGTTCAGCATCAGCTAAAGTCAGTTCCATAAGGTTCATGATCGGAGGAAGCTAAGTCTCCTGACTGGAGGAAGTTGAGCCTTGTGATTGAAGGAAGCCTTTTTACAGAGGTAAGGTACGGGCAGTTTTGTCCTCTCCTCAGCTTACTTCCATGTATAAGATGCCTTTCAATTTTTAGTGTAATGATTTTTAGGAAAAAGTACCATCTTATACATGGAAAAATAGTATATATTTATTTGGGGCAAGTAATAAACTGTGGGAAATATAATTAGAGAAAAGAAGTGGAGAGACAAATAAGAGTTGCATGGTCAGCTTTTCGAAAACAAAGTAAAATTCTTACAAACTAAACAATTTCTCTAAAATTTAGAAGATCAGATTATAGTCAATGTGTGTTGCCAGGAATGACCTGGCTTGGAACAAAAACCACAATGGAAAAGCTCACAAAATCTCAAAGAGCAATAGAGAAACAGGTGCTAAATATTAGACTTGTAGATAAAGTAAGAAGCCAGATTACTTGACAAAATAAAGTACAAAATCAGGTGATATGACAAAAGACAAGAATAACAGATACAGTATAAAACAACAAGTGGTATCACTAAAATAGAAATGGGAGGGCCATAATGGCAGGCAAGTACAGATGAGCATTTAAATAAAGAAATATATCAGTGGTGATTCTGGATTAGAGGAAGGGAGTACAGGAAGACTAAATGCCGAATAAATGGCTAATTTTAAAATATCAGCGGGATTGGCATGGATTGGAACAGATATCTGTGGAAGCAAAAAGGGGAGACCTACACTCAACACTGGACATCAGTGGGCTAACAAAGATGCCACTTTTCCACCAATGTTATAAGAAGATGCTTAGAAAATGTATATTTGGTTTCTGAAATATGTGTTTAAAACCCTCTCATTAACCTTGATGAATAATTCAGACTTGATTAATGTTCTTATCAGTCTCAATTATCACAATTATTGTCCCTAGGAATGCTGATTCTAGCTTCCTGTGTACAATGCATACAATAGCCATTATGTTTATACAGAAATGTTGTTTTATACACTCCTTTGACTGATTAGAGTTTGTATTCAATATTGAGGTGTAAGCAGTGTAGGAATCGCCATTATCAATGAATGGAACAGCAAGCAGCAATTGTGTGTGTTTGTGTGCTGTGCATTCCTCATTCATCTGATGATTTTTCCCCCTGGAAGGTTTTAGATGAAAGGAACTCACAATCACACTCTGGATCTCATCAATTACTACCATAAAACTAACACACATTTTGACACATTTGGGAGATCTTGCCGATCTCTAGTCTGTTCAAGCAAGAAATGTTAGTTGATATCCAGCTCCACTGATGTCAATTAAAAGAGTCTCACCAATTCCAAAAGACGTTGGAACCTGGTGGTGCATCAGGGCAGCTACTAAACAGTAGAACTCAAATGCTTTGGCAGTGCCACATGGAGAAGACCGAACACCACCTGTTCATGCTCAGACTGACTCCATCCATTGTCCCAATGTTTGTGGCCAATAACTGGAATGATAAATGAATGAAAGGAGAAAGGTAATTGTAATTGAATAAACAAGCAATATCATCTTGTTCTTTAATTTTCTCTTTACCCAGTTAACCATCTATGCCTATATATTTTTTGAAAATAGATATAACAAAGTAATGTCACCGGGAATAATGTCCATACCAGATGGAATAAGTCTCACTCTGATTATGCAAGAAACAATGTGAAGCTGATAGTGAAAGTAACCATTGTAAAACTTTATTGAAGACATTTTTTAAAACGGAAACAGTCAGAGGTTGACTCCAACAGACTGACTCCAACAAAATTATAATAATATGAAGCAGTTCCTTTACAAGCAGTTTCAGAGATTCAGGCAATTAGACGTCATTCCCACTAAAAAAATACAAGGTATCTAATCTCAGACTATACTTACAAAGTAGTGTGGTTCCAAGGCATAAGCAGAGTACAGCGTAGTAACAATCTGTATCACATATTGAAGGAAGGATGAAGAAGCTCAACGTTGTGTCTCAGAGCTGCCCAAAAGACCCATTGTACAAACTGTTCCAATATCCCATCATCCTCTCATGAGCTGGCCCAAGTCTTTCCACCAATCAGATGAAGCCAATTAATTGGTTAATGCTGCAAGAGCAAGCCATGAACTCACCAGGTACAAATAATCAGTGTGCCATGACAACCCGCACACTCTCCACTTCTCAATGATACTCCAAGGTTAAAGATAACACTCACACAACACTTAGCAGTGTCTCCTTCTAATTACATACACATTTTTTTCTCATTTAGCTCAGCTCAGGCAATTTTAAGAGAAATTGAGGAGCTAGTTAAGCCCTTTTTGTTGGTTTCTTCACAAATAGTGTAAATACAAATGGGACCCCAAAGACATGCATCTCAGGGTTGCTTTTATTTTTTTTAAAAAAAGTTTAATTAACTTTAATTAATTAAAATTAGCCTAGTTCCAGCCTGGAAACATCAGATATCCTTTCTGCAGTTAATTCAAAAGTAGATTGTTCTTACCTCAGACACTGGGCAGATTGTATCTGAGCATAAGCAAAACCTGAGGTGTACCTGATTTACATGGTATGTTTTTGACCAATTATTATTCTCTTTTTGTAGAAGCTAATGAAACTCACCAGTTTTGTATGGGCTTCTGTTGGGATGTGGGGACCAGAGGGTGGAAATTGTGACTGTGTCAGCATGCCACTGGGTTGCATTGGGTGGTGGTGGTGGTTGATTGCATTGCTGTCTGCTTTTAGATTAAATTGATTTTCCATCCCCTTGCCTCTTTGCCTTTTCTGGAGTCAATTAAAGGGTTCTTTAGGGCATGTGGAGTGCCGGAAAACATGAATGGGGAAACACAAAACAAATGATCTAAACACGCCTTTCCCTTTCATATAAAATGAAAGGGCTGATGCACGAAAAATATGAAAAACGAAAGAGGCACCTTCCTGAATGAATTCAAAAGGAATCAAAATTTCATTGTGTACATCCCTAGAAGCAGCACCAGTCCTGCCTGCCAGTCTGCCTTACTATCATTCCCAGTACTTGCTTTTTTATGTCTTGGTGTTTCCTGATGGCCAACATATAAGCTGCACACAGTCAATAAGCTGCACATACAAACCCAGTGGGAAACCACTTTCTCCAAAATTCCACCAAATTGCTTTCTTTAGAGCCTACTATTTTTCCTGCCTCTGGCACAGGTACTGCTTTTTGCCTCCTCCTAACTACCATAGTATAGGATGATGAGCAGACTATCTCTTAGATTTGGCCATAAAAGAGAAAGTAGCATATCATAAGCAAACAAAAAATAGGAAATACCTGAGCATTTTTTCTATATTTTGGGGACCCTTTAATTGCTAACTTAAATCTGTAGGGCAATATGAAAAATGTTATCTAGAAATCACATCCCATATTCCCTCTCATGTATTGTAGCATCAGTACCAGTTGTTCCATGGGGTACTGCTTGGAGAGGGTAATTATAGAGGACCTGCGCTTGTATTTCTTCACTATGTAAAAACTACTAGAATAATTAAATAGGGCAGTGGGGGGGGGAGGCTGGATCCAGCTGAATCTCTAGACTGAAGAGACTTGGCTTCTCAGAGTAAAAGATCTTGGAAATAAGAGCAGGAGTCCCCTCAAGGGCAGGAACAATGACGTCCGGTCCATATGCTTGCAGCTAGTTTGATGTGGGCCACTGACAGAAAGGACTGTTTAAACCTACAGTTCAGTTTTGGCTTTCTTCACTACTGAAAAAACGCAGGCCTCACCGCTCTGCACCTCAGCTGCCTGGTGAAACTTCCTGGTACAGACTTCAAGTCTGTCTGTCTGTCTGTCTGTCTGTCTATCAAATACTAATTCCTGTAACCTGATACATGGGCAGGGAGAAGGAAAGGTTGAATAAGTGCAAATTTATTTATATATAATATTCAGAGATGATCTTATATTGGCCAAAGAGACTCTGGACCATACTTTGATCCATATACACTGAAGAGCTAGGACTAGCACTGAAATTGTGCTTTGTTTTCTGCAAATGAATACTGCTGAAAGTTGTAATAACCACTTTTGTCAGGAGAGAGAGAAGGGAAAAAAAAGTCAGAAAGCTCTCTGGTTTTCATCTCTTTTACTCGTGTCAGCTGTTTGGTTCTTAACCAACCCATGTGGGATGCTTATGGAATAAAAGCTAATTTCAGTTTGAAGTTGCTTAAAATACATACATATATATATTTAAAATGGGTCTGTCTGTGGCTTTGACTGGCTTGTTTTTTAAAAAGAAAATTATATTTCAGTTCACTTAGAACTCCCCCCTCTCACTCTCTCACACACAGTGTAGCAGTTTTTGCAATCCAAATACAAAGCTATTTTCCTTTCCTCCTCCATCTTTCTATTGATGCTGTTAAAATGTGTTCGTTAAATACAAATATCTAAACTGGCAGCTTTCAGATTTGCTTTTCATCATGAGACCAACAGTGAAAATTAGTCAGTGTGTGAGTTTTGCCAGTCCAGCCTACGGGTCTTTTGCCTTGCCATCTCTATAATTTGAATAGCCAATATTTAATTAGATTTCTGTGGATCACATTTCAGAAAGCTGTAACAGTTCATCTTTTCCAGAGAGATGTCAAAGAGCTCAAAAATGTGACTTTCATCCCAGTATTTGAGGACACTTCCAGCAATGACTCTGATGGGTGAGACCTTTTCATCACTCTAAACAAGTCTTCTGGGGGGGAAAAAGTCTATATCTGTAGTTCTACTCCAAGCTAAGAAGGTTTATCCTGCAAAGTGCTGAGAGCTTAGATTTCAGCACATTCAGGCTTAAAGGCTTTGCTGTGTCTGTATGATGAAGCTCAAAACCTACTTCCAAAGGCCAAACCCTTTTTATTAGATAGTTAAGGAGAAATTTTTCATGATTTTTTAAATCATTGCATTATTTGAAAAGAATGTTAGCATTGATGGTATAGAATGCCTCCCTTCAAAAAGACATCTTTATATTTGTTCTAGTTACATAAACAAGGATGGTAGTATCTTTTTCATTACATTTATTTGTTGCACTTCCACTAAGGATCACAGGAAACTAACATGTAATGTAGGTTAGATTGATTGTGACTGGCCCATGGTCACTCAAGGAGCTTCAAAGCTGCATGAAAGCTTGAATACAGGTCTTACCAATTTTATGTAAATACACTAACCACTATGAAACACTGACTTCTATTTTAGCTCATATACCATTTTATTTCAACTTACCTATTTAAGGTGACCTAATTAATAATGAAGGGGACAACAGAGGATGAGATGGTTGGACAGTGTCATTGCAGCGACCAACATGAATTTGACCAAACTCTGGGAGGCAGTGGAAGACAGGAGGGTCTGACGTGCTCTGGTCCATGGGGTCACGAAGAGTCGGACACGACTTAATGACTAAAGAACAACCACAATCAATAATGAGTTCCTTGCGATTCAGATATCTACAAAACAGACATTGGCTGAAATACTGCTGCACAATTACACAAATTGTCTGACTTTTGGAAGCAAATTACCATAAATTGAGAAATCTCCATAGACATTATCTGTTCTGTAGTTGCATGACTTGGTCTACAACAGATACTGTTTACAGAGATTTCTTAACTTACACCTCTTCATTATCAGAAGCTACACAGCCTGTGTAAATTTGTAACAAGATTAGAGCCATTATATATTTTAATTCCCTGGCGTAGAGAAGTGTTGCATCATGACATGTTTCTTGAAGATCTCATTCCAAACTCTAGGAACTATGAGCCTATGGATTTACAGCAGGGAGTCAGCAAATCCATCTAGATTGATGGATGGATAGATAGATACACATGTACATATATTTGTGTGTGTGTGTGTGTGTGTGTGTGTGTGTGTGTGTGTGTGTGAGAGAGAGAGAGAGAGAGAGAGAGAGAGAGAGAGAGAGATTCCAACTTTGCAATTAGAAGGTGATTAAAAATGTTAACCCTTCAGAACTGGCAAACTTAGTCAACAAACTTGCAAATGAAGTCTATATTTAAGTCCTAGTGACCAGTAGCAAATCAAAGCATACTTGTAACATGAGAAGTTGGGGGATCTCTTGTGTTAAGAAAAACAAGTATATTTTAACTCTTGGCTTCTAATGATATGCTAGTGGTACTGTCTAGTTTGGTGCTGAAGCTCTTACCAAAGCCTTGTGTGTCACATTTGCCACTTACCCTATCTGGAACACAGGCAGGCACAGCAAAAAAAAGGAAAAGGCAAAATGCCACAAAAATTAAAAACTACTACAGTGATAAGTGCAAAATTGGAAACTGGGGAGTGGAACAGGCCCTATTCTTAAGGCTAATGCGGCTTACCTCTCTCAGATCCTGCAAGAGGCACATTCACACATAGAGGCACTCAATTTGACTTTAAAACACATTGCAAAATGTGATCTGTACCAGCCTGAAAGAAAAGCATACTCATTATGCTAAAAACAGAAATTATGTAAATAGCAATCTCTAAGAGAGTAACACCTCTCTCTCTCTTAAGGCATGAAATGGCCATAAGTGAAATTATCGGGATGATCTGTGCCCTCACAGGGGCTGCATCACTGGGGTTTCTAGAGGAGGCTTTTCTAGAGGCTTTTCATTGTCGCTTGAGCTGTCAATCTTTTAATTTGGGCTTCTCGGTTCTATTAAAATATTATTTCCATCTTCCAAATGAAATCATCACTGGTCCCAAGCGCTTCTTTTCATTTTCATTTTCTTTTCTCCCCCTTTTTTGGGGTGGCTATTTAATCTGAAGCACTGAAAATATATTTGGTTCTTTGGAGAACCATGACTTGATTTGGAAGCATTTCAGCCTTCCTCAATTTGCTTCTGATCAGTTCAGAAATGTATGAACTCAGCTTAAGAGTCTAAAAAAATTCTGAACCCAAAGTGCATCCTTCTTTAGTACATTGTGCACTTGTACAGAAATGGTTAGATCAGAGATTATGGCTCCCTAAAATACAAAATAATAATAATAATAATAATAATAATTCCAAAGAGATAATTAATTAAACATCTGTTTTACTAAAGATCTACTGTCACTCCTAAGGATTTTGCAGTGTTTTATTTTATTTTATTTTGACAGAATTCTCAGGGATATTTATAGAGCTTATTGATTATTTATTTGTTTATTTAAAATATTTTTACCCCACCTTTCTTCTTGAAAAGGACCCAGGGTGTCTTACCACACTGAAAGATAACATTTAAAGTTGGAAACAATGAGTATACAACAGTGGTTAACTTCATTAAGGTTTAGATTTGGATGTTATTACAGAATGCTTAGGTACAAAATAAAATATTTTAAAATTCCTCTCCCCTCTCTGCTAAAATTTTGAAATATAATGAAACAAAGAAGATGCTCCTTGCTGTGGACAAATCCAACAAAAGGCAACATTATTCTGAAGTAGGCTATTAATATGGTTACAGGAGATGTGCCAAGAAATGCAGGTGTGAATGAAGTCCATCTTTTTTGCAGCTGCCAAATTGCTGAGAAGTATCAGAAATAAATCCAGCCAACAAGAACAACAGGACTCTGCAAATGTTGAGTAGCATCCCTTTAACAATTCAATCCCATCTTCTGTCAAATAATTAAAAGCTAAATAGGTTTGTGCCCAGATATCCCCACACAAATCCAATATTCTTAATTGCAATCTTGCATTGCCAAAGCCAAATCGTTCTGAGGGTAGAATTGCACAAGAGATCTAAAGATTGGAAAAATCACTTTTGGGGACTAAAAGACAGAGTTCCCACGCTCTGTCCCCAGAATAGTGATATATTGGCTACGGTAGGAATTTTATATACCATGGAAGCTCTACCTGTTTCTGTGATGCTGCCTTGGTGCCCAAGTTCACAACCCAAAAACTGCCAGAACTCAGATACAAGGAGAGTGGCTCTGGTAAAACTGAAGAATTTCCAGGTGAAGGTGGACTAGACATTAACATTCATATGTCTTAACCAATGGTTCCCAACCCCCTTTTATGCCAAGTAAACTGCAAACCTCCCACCATGTTAGCATAAAATGCATTTTTAATGTGGAAAAGCCATCCCTTCTCTGAAAGTAGAATCATCTTTCTCCCCCCCCCACACACACAAAGGACCTGTTTCCTCATGTACACACACTAACTTTAAGAGCTGGCTCCAAAAGGTCAAGTAAGAAATTATTTAATAAGGGCTACAATACATATATGGCAACCAATGCCCCCGCAAGAAAATAATTGGTGACCCCCTCGGGAGGTCACAGCCCCCATGTTGGGAAAACATATTTTTTCACAAGAAATTCTACGCAATTGCACCACACTACTAAGTAATAGCATTTGTCAAGAGCATTCTGTCCAGTAACTTTAAAACTCTGGAGGGCTTCTGACTGCCAACAGGAAGTTGCTACTCTTCCTCGCCAGATACAATTTTTGCTATCCTAATCTGGATAGCAAACTGCACCCTTCTGAAAGAACTTTGCTTCACCAAAGGTAACACTGTTTTAAATACTTGCATGAAGGTCAGCACTTTCGCAGGACACACACAGAGAACGACTAGGCCTGATCTTATCTGAGGTAATGCTGTACATTTAAATCCTTCTTACTACTAAAGACTCAATATTAGAGCCCATAAGCAGCCATGTAGCTCAGCCACACATTTGACAACAAAATGGCTACAGACCCCTGAAGCAAAACGTATTCAATGAGAAAATATTTGTCTTTCATATGTCATATGCTAAGTTTATTTATTATTCATTTTGCATCATTTATATGATGCCTTTCTCCTGGTGAGATGACGTTCGGCAGTTCATACTATTAAAACAGGTAATAGTAAAAACCACAAGGAATTTCAGAATAAAAACGTTGAAACTATAATAATAATTTTAAACATTAGGTACATAAGAACATTTAAAACTTGAGAAGCAACTTCAGGCATCCAGGGTCTCAGCCATAGTGATTACAAGTTTGCCTGAAAGGTAGATCTTCAACTGTCAGTAGAAGGATAAAAATGAGGGGGCTTACCTAACCTTCCAAGGGACAGTACTCCACAGCCTGGGAGCAGCCACAGGGAAAGACCTGTCCCGTGTCCCCATCAAACAAGGCTGCAGTGGCAATTTTATGAGACTTTATTTTCTACTTCACGCCACAAGAGTGTGTCATGTCTGTTGATTCTAGCACTTTTAAATTTGAAGTGAATGGTTGTGTGGTAAGACAACAGAGTTTAGACTAAGGACACTTAATCCATACATGTCTTTGACCTGTTTTTTTTCTCTGTAAAGAGTTATTGTTCTGTAACTGTGTTAAACAATACCTTTGATAAACATTATGAATAACATGATAAACATTATGAAAGGAGGGAAAGAAGGAAGATGATTTTTTATAATGAAGTCACCAGCAATATTTCTGTAGGGGTAATTTGAATAATACTTCTACCTCTCTTGATGAAGTTCCTAAGTGATTATGGTTATGGAAGTCTATTTCTTAAACAAGTATGTACACAGTTGCTGCAGTAGGTATGTTTTGGCATTAATGGAGCAAATGCATTATTAAAATACAACCTTTTTTGGTGAAAGAAAGTGGAAGTGAAGTGTTAAGCATTAAACTTTATTGGGGGTGGAGAAAATGATACTATAGACTGTATTAAGATTCTAAATGCTAAGGCCATTTAATCCTGTGCAATATAACATAACAGTTAACATAAACTATGTAGGCTGGATTCATGTCACAGATATGCAAAAAATAAAAGTGTTGAATTCTACGAACCTCATTAGTTGAGGAAAAGGAAGAGAAGTGCGGATGGACATTTCACTTAAGACCAGTTTTCAACTGAACAGTTAATCAGTCCATAATTATATTAATGCATTAGTATGGTAGCCAGCTTTATACTGGAAGGTGATTGATAACAATATGCAATTTGGTATTGCTTTCTGTTAACAGGCACTAATTATATCTTAATTGCTCTTCAACAACTGACCAAGTGTATCTTCTATAGTGTTGTAGCAAGTTTCTGGCTACCCATCAATATACTCTCAGTCTGGGAAATTATTTCATGCCAGAAGATGAAACAGGAAATGTATTATGAACTGCAGCAAATGCCAACATTTTAGTTGCATGTAATTTATGTAATTTGCATATAATCTTCATGAAGGTTTTGGATTCCAGATAACAGCTAGTGGACAGGAATTGTCAGTTTCCCTTGATTTCTTTATTTCCTCCACTTCCATTCTGTGCTGATTCTGTGTATTTGATAAACATTTTCAAGTAGAATTTTAATGGATATGTGAGCCCATTGCTTGAAGCATGTTAATGTGTATTTAGACATTTATGCAGTACATTATGCAGGAGTAAACCTTTTCTCTCTTCTTTCACTAAACAGACTACAAGTCAAAAATGTATGAATTTTCAACTGCAAATAGAATCTATTGCAGATCAAGTAAAATCTACAAAAAACCAAACAATCAGATCTTGACAGAGTACATTTCTTCTGCTGGTGAATGATACACAGGGTCGCAAAATAGGGGATGTGTTCCCCAGGAGGATATGAAGAAATTCTAAGGGCACGTGCAATGTGATGAGTTTTTTTAAAAAATCATTCTTTACATTGAATTTGTTTTCTTTGCACAGTTTCCTGGGGAAATTATATATTTTTGTGCAACATGAAAACTATTTCTGCTTTTGTATTCACGAAGGCTTTCATGACCGGGATCTAATAGTTGTTGTGGGTTTTTCGGGCTCTTTGGCCATGTTCTGAAGGTTGTTCTTCCTAATGTTTCGCCAGTCTCTGTGGTCGGCATCTTCAGAGGACAGCACTCTGTGCTCTGGTGTAGTTTGCTTGGGAGTGGAGTATTTATGGCTGTGAGATAGGCTTTTGTCCTTTTCTGGAGATGGTTGACTAGTGTGCATTGTTGTGGGTGTATTGCTGTGATGAGGAGCAGAGATTATCTGTCACTGTGATTGATGGGTGTCATTAGCTGGTCTTTTGTGTGTAGTGATCCCTGGTCCTTATGGCTGGGTAGAGTACGTTGACCTTTTGCACTCTGCATTTTTGAGAGCTGGGGGCCAGTTCTGAGTTCAGAGTTTCAAACTCGGAACTCGGAACTGTGAAGCTCAGTTTCTCAGCACTGAACCCAACCATCTGAATTGGGCCCTACAGGCAAATGGCTACTCCAAAAATGAAATCACAAGAGACATCAAACCAAGAAAACAACACCAAACTGAAGAAGAAAAATAGCCACCCACAAATAAAGTATTTCTACCATACATCAAAGGGGTCATGGACCGCATGGGGAAACTTTTGAAAAAACACAACCTACAAACAGTATTCAAGCCCACCACAAAAATACAACAAATGTTATGGTCAGCAAAGGACAGAAGGGACCCCCTACTGCAGGAGTATACCGGATACCTTGCAGTTGTGGACAGGTATATATTGGAACCACAAAACGAGGCATCCACACTAGAATCAAAGAACATGAGAGACACTGCAGACTAAAACAACCAGAAAAATCTGCAGTATCTGAACATGCCCTAAAACAAACTGGACATGAAATTCTATTTCAAAGTACCGAAATACTGGACAACACCAGTAATCATTACGTCAGACTGCACAGGGAAGCCATTGAAATCCACAAGCACCAGCAGAACTTAAACAAAAAAGAGGAAAGTTTGAAACTCAATAAAACTTGGCTCCCAGCTCTGAAAAATACAGCGTGCAAAAGGTCAACGAACTCTACCCAGCCACAAGGACAGGGGATCACTACACACAAAAGACTAGCTAATGACACCCATCAACCACAGTGAAAGATAATCTCCCCTTCTTATCACAACAATACACCCACAACAAGACACACTAATCACCCATCTACAGAAAAAGACAAAAGCCCATCTCAGAGCCATAAATATTCCACTCCCAAGCCAACTACAGCAGAGCACAATTGCTGTCCTGTGAAGATGCCGGCCACAGAGACTGGCGAAATGTTAGGAAGAACAACCTTCAGAACACGGCCAAAGAGCGCGAAAAACCCACAGCAACCATTATTTCTGATTTTATTTAATGTCCTTACTATTTTTTTGTATTTATTTTAATCATTAGACTATAAATTGATTTTTGTTGTTGTTAAAAGGGGATTGGATGATGTGAAAGGAGAGGCACAGAGCTGTCAGGGTTTCTTAAAAAAATCAGAAAGGAAATATAATATCAAAGACATTGAGGACTGCTGCTTTGGTGTGTATCTTGCCTTGGTTTATCCCTCACATATGATGCTGCCTGAATCAGGTTACTATACACTACTGCATGGTAGGAATGGCTCCAAATAAAAAGGAGGTGGCCAGCTTTGGTGAACAAGAAGGAAGATGGCTTTAGAAAAGGCCAACCGAGGAAGCAAAAGAGGTTTTGGATCTAAAACAAGCATGATTGTTTTAGATCCTGATCTAATGTCCCTGATCTGGTGGCAATCATAAAAAATCCTTGATGAATTTGGGCTCTCTATGATGGTGATGAAATATGACAGCTAAAGGGAAGCATTCAGTTATAGGGAAAATATTCAGCAGATCACCAAATTCGTGGGACAAACACAACAGATGTCTAATTGCCTCTGATTTGTGACCATCTGCACTGACTTATGATTTGAAGAAGAATATTGAAATAAATGGATATTAAGCTGATCCATGCAAATCATTTTAATATTTTAATAAGCTAATAGTTTGATATGATATTCTAGATTCAAATAGCAATGCACTCTACTTAAAAAATTATAAAAACTAACAGTATAGGAGGGAAGGGTGATCATCATGATTAGAGTTTTCAGATTGTGTGCTATGAACAGCTAACTCGGAAAGCAAGGCTTAACAATATTGGTGCCACAGTCAATAGGTTATTTGAAAATATAATGACACTATTATTTAAAGGTAGCATACATATCTAAAATTAGGCATTTCTCTTGACAGCAACTTTGACCTGATGATTGTGGGCATAAACTGAGGTCTTTAAATAGCTACTTAGAGTTGTCAACCAAAGCATTCTAAGAGGCCCATTCATTCAACATGTTTTCAGTCACAGAGTGATCTTTGCATTGATTCCCATCGCTGGGTTCATATGCAAATAAGTTTTATAAATGCTTCATAGGAGGGACTTGTTTGCTGACAGTCCTGGGAATAGTGACCTGGTCCCTGGAGAGTGGCCGTTTCTGGGATCATTGATTATCAACTTTAAAAATGAGATCTCTCATGTGCTGTTTCTTTGTAATTTATGTGTAGAATTTGTACATAAGGAGCACATTTAATCTGTGTCTGAAATCTATAGGATTGCAGAACAATTTAATATAATGTATTTGGATATACGGTGGTTTTTTAAAAAGCAGGGGTTACAACTGAGGTAAATGGAAGCTCATGCAACAAAAGATATTACAAAAGATGACTAGAAGATGGTTCAGATATTGTTACAGCTAGCTGATTAAGCACCAGTACATGTTCACATGAGGCACCTACTTGTAGTGAAGAAGGTACTCATGGATGATTGGAGCAGTGTCTTCTGTGGACAGGGATTTCTCACATCCTGCATATGGAAGAAATTGCTATAATCCATTGTAAATATTTTCTCCAATCTGCTTGGATTTCTCCCCATTGATAGCTATTTCTGCTGCTGACCCATCAACCCTACTGAGCTCTGAGCTGGTTCTGAATTAACCATAAGCAAGAGCAGCAACACAAGTTACAATCAAGCCCAGATAGTCAGTCAATAATGCATCATTCAAGTGCTTGAGGAATGAGTGGTTTGGCATGCTGATTAACTCTTTTAAGTACCAGTCCATGGTCTTTGAAAGACCAGGCTGCAAAGACAGAAGGAACATATGTTAGTGGATACGCACATGTACTCCAGCCCGCCTCCCCACCCACCCACACACATGCCCCCACCTGCACAGATCCCCACCACCCCAGCATGCATGCATGGCCCCGCACACTTCCACATGCACACACCCACACCCGCACACCCGCACACCCGCACACACACACACACACACACACACACACACACACACACACCACATGAATGCCCCCCATGCACACACACCCCACGCATGGACAGACACCTACCACCCCCACCCCCGGTCCTTGGGAGAATGGTCTTCTACGAAATAGGTCCTTGGTGTTAAAAAGGTTGGGGACCACTGCTTTAAGTGCTATTGAGCAGAACAACATTCTTGGCTCCACCTTTTTCTCTGGTCCTCTACAGCCTGTTAGACTTCTGTTTAGATTCATGTATAACAGGGATGGGCAACTGTGGAGTGAAGAGAGAGGAAAGTGGAAACAAATCTCCAGCCCATTTTCTACACTTTTTATCCTTTCTCTTCTCACTTTTCCTTCTCCTCCTTGCTAGACACAACTTGAGGACCCTATGTGGGACACTGCTCGAGTTCATAGGTGGCCAGCAGCTACTTGCTCTATCCTACTGCCACCACACAGAAAAATACCCCAATTTGGTTAGTGATTCCATTTTTATTAAAGGCAATGCATATCTGTACTCATTATCAAAAAAAAGGAAAAGGAAAAGGAAAAGGAAAAGGAAAAGGAAAAGGAAAAGGAAAAGGAAAAGGAAAGAAAGAAAGAAAGAAAGAAAGAAAGAAAGAAAGAAAGAAAGAAAGAAAGAAAGAAAGAAAGAAAGAAAGAAAGAAAGAAAGAAAGAAAGAAAGAAAGAAAGAAAGAAAGAAAGAAAGAACGAACGAACGAACGAACGAACGAACGAACGAACGAACGAACTAGTGACAGCAGGTATTTATTCCAAGCCTCGCTGTCTCCAGTACCGTACTCTTAGTTTATGATTCCACATCCATGATTTTTCCAACAATGAATACAGATCTTTCTGGCTGGTTGATTACCTTACATAGTTTCTCAGTAATTCATTCTCAAAGTTGCTTACTTAGCAAGCCTAAGTGTAAATACGTAGTTATCTTCTAGCTTTTGAAACATATCAATGGACTACTGAGCTTTGAGTAAAGAATAAAAAAGTAGATAGTGCAAGACTGAGATCCCTTAGGTGAAGCACAAGTCTGCAGACAATGCTTTCCTGATAGCTGTTTCCTCCTCTCACCTCTGTGCTGATTCTCAGTTTCTTAGTGATTGCATGATGAGCTCATTTGCCACTGACATAAATAAGAGTTCTCACACCATCACACTTTATTGAATGTGTTGGCTTTCAGTAGTAAATGATATAGTGGAAAGAATGTGGAACTCCTGTCAGCCTGAACAAGATGGCCAATGGTGAATTAGGATGAGGGAGGTTGTCTAGCAACATCTGGAAGGCTATAGATGTTTTTCCTCAACATTGCTGGAGTTCCTGCTTATAGGAAACCAGTCAGAAAGATATTTATAAGGAATTGCCACCAAACAGAAGAGAGCAGAGCTTCCTGGCTCTGTTATACCAGTAAATCTCTCATGTCTTGACCTACACCATATTTTAATGCAGTATCAACACAAAGAATATTGGATAATGGTTTTTTTCCCCTAAAAGCAAAGATAACCTTAATTTCTTTAAAAATCTAGTAGCATATACTGTAGTCTTTCTCTTAAATTAGCTGCTCATTATTTTGTTTTGTCTGCTTCTCCTACATACAGGACAAGCAGGCCACCACACTTGCTGATGATGTCAGATGCTCTGTTTCTCTGACAACTGAACCATCTCACTTTCTTCATCTCAAAAGACAAAGAAGGGCAGTTCCTGAAGGGCAGTGAGTCTGTAACAGAGGAATGATTTGATTCTCAGGTGGGAAGGACAGCAGGTCAGATGCTGTCATTAAATATTTGACCCTGTGGTGCTTCAAATGAGAGAGATACTTTCGCTATCAAATTAGCGTAGTGTATCTGCCTGTCCCCTAACAGATTTTGTGGGAATAATTCAGTAAAGTGAACAATACTATTTATTAAATTTCACCCTATGTAAGCTGCAATCTTATATATACTTTCCTGGGAACAAGTCCCACTGAATGCAATGGAGCTGTGTAGGAAGACTTATGTAAGAGGACGGATAATATTTTTAAAGCCCCATTCGATTATTCATTACTAGCAGAGAGTGAGATAAAGAGCTCTTACCCCCACCCTCAAGGTCTGCATAATTTGTGTAAAATAGCCCCAATGCTCTTTCCTTTTTGAGAACAAAGTGCACTAAGGAATATATGCTGATACAGACACACAGCAAGCACAGAAGGAATGGCTGATTGTTGACAAAGATGCCAAAACTCCATCCACTGCTTCAAATCCTTAAAAATAACAACAAGCCTAGTTTTGGCCAGTTTACATAAATGGTGCAAAATAAAATCACTTTTTTTGCATAAAATATCATTCTCTCCAATTTAAAGACTCTATCAAGAATTCCATGAAATCACTTGCCATTTTTGTTGGTGAGAAGAATATTGAAATTCCTTATCCTTGGCTATCTGGTAGAACAAATGAAAAATCATGTCTTTAGGTATAAGCCTCTCTTAGGTCTTTCCTCTTTATGTGAGTAGCAAATACCCCCCCCATTTACTCCTTTCCTTGGTAATGTTGCCACCAGCCCCTCTATCCTCTGTATGCAACAGACAGGGAAGAACATTGTTGCTATAGGAAATCTGTTTCCCTCTTTGTGACCCTGAGGCTAAAGGAGACGAAACGAAACAAACAACAGCTACAAAACTGAGCCTTAAAGGCTTCTCTCCCTCATTCTTAACTGGGCAAGTCAGCAGAAAAACCATTGGACAAACTAGGTTTTAAAAAGTAATTAATTTTTATTACACGTTAAGGGGAGAAGAAACAGGACTTTTTCTATAAAAAAGATGAGGCAATGCTGGTATCATATCACAGGGCTTCTTCCTTGGGCACAGTTTAATTAAACAAAACATACACAAGTACTTATGAGCACCCATTGTAGCAATAGAATAAAACACACATCCACCGTGCATTGAATTAGTCCCTGGTTTATTCATAATCAGGAGGCTTCTTTGTGCTTTGTCAGACATTGTCTTAGTAAGGATCCAGTTTCTTGTAAGCTCCTTCGGAGCCAAACAAAGAGGAAGAAATTATTTTTAAATGATCTTTGTTAGTTAATACAGTACTTGTGAATGAGCAGAAGGAGAATTGCTGACATAACTGACAGCCTTTATATTAACTATTTCCAGGCATGGTGCAAACCTGTAAAATCAGAAAACATATGCATTTCTATTGTTTTATAACTACGTGGCTAATTTTGTTGCCATGACAGCCCCTTTCACATCTTCAGTCATGCATAACATGAACATGTGGAAGGGGGGAAAAGACATGCTTCCTGGCTCAAACCTCTATGCGTTTGGCTAAAGTAGTAAAATGGACTTTTATGCCTGTTACAGATAGGGTATCTCACATCATAGGACACTTATGTTCATGGAAGACCCTGTGCATTTGAAGCAGAAAGAGACATTACAGATAATCTGCCATTACAAGGTAGAATGTTTTAACTGCCGAAAGCTGCAGTTGAGTACACAGCTGTAATTTGTAAATTAGCTAGTTTTGTTTTCTGACACTCTTCAGGTCTTAAGTATGGGACGCCTTTCAGATTTAATGTCTCAGGCATGAAAATTTGCCTGAATCATGTCTCCACAACACTAATGTGATTTTATCTCTGATCACAAACTATTTATAACCTCTACATGTACTCTTACATATATTTTATGATATACCACCACATCACCCCCACTCTGGCTGCCTTGCATTGGCTACCTGTTTGTTTTCATGCCAGCTTCAACGTAACGATACTGACTTACAATGCCCTAAACAGTGTGGGATGTCGATACCTGGCAGAACACCTCCTTCCAATGAGATCTGCCCATTCTACATGATCTTCCCAGGCTGGTCGATTGAGAACACTGACCCGAAGTGAGGCCTAGAAAGAGAAGACCAAAACCCGGGTCTTCTCAGTGGTCACCTTCGGCCTTTGGAACAATCTCCTGCCTGAAGTTGATGTGGCGCCTTCACTGGGAAGCTTTAAACGATCACACCCTGCTTTGCATACAACTCCGGGGGGTTCTGTTCAAGAAGGCCTTGTAAGTTTAGACATGACTGCATCACTTGTGATGGGCAGCACTCAAATTCTACCTGTTTTAAAGCAGTTCTCTAGCGTCAAAACAAGGGAACAGGAGGCGGTAGAAAGCCTGGTGGCGGCGGGGGTACCCCTGGTAAGGGGACCCAGCCCAATTAAGGTTGAAGTACTAGAAGCTTGGTTGCAGTCATACCCCTGTAGGGAAGATGCAATATACTTACTTCAGGGTTTAGCACAGCTTTAGAATCCCAGCAATAGGGGAACATAAAGCAGTTGAGGCTAGGAACCTCTTATCAATAGCTGGCATGGAGGCTGTTGTCTGGGGCAAAATTCATAAAGAGGTGAAGAAAGGCAAGGTCCTAGGACCTTTTCCTGAGCTGCCCATGATGAAATCCACCCATGGCAAACTGGAGAGTTTCCTCTTTTGGAATAGTACCCAAAGGCCCCCGGTGAATTTCGTTTAATACATCATCTGTCCTACCCGGCGTGAGCATCAGTTAATGACGCCATTCCTCCAGAACTGGGCAGTGTTGGATACACCTCTTGATTGAGCTTGACACGAGGCAGCAAAAAGCATTTCTTAAGGAGTTACAGGAGATAGTGGGACATTTAAGCTTTCTGTGCAGAGGGGTAGCACTGGGCTGTACATTCCTGGCATCTATGTGATGCTATGAGGGGCCTTAAGCGGCCAATGTAGAATAACTGAGTAACAAGAGATATGAAGGAAGATCTCCTCGTCTTTAAACAATTCCTTGAGAATTTTGACGGGGTCTCCTTTTGGAGCTACACTTGGCCTGAGAGCGGATTTCCAGGTGAACTCGGATGGGCCTTGAGGCTCTGGGTGGAAGAATGGTTAAATTCAATGGTCTGTCTTTGGTTGGACAACCAAGCGGTTGTCTACATCATATATAACATCTGGTCACATTCCGAGAGGGTCATTGATTTAGTTATAGCCTTTACTTTACAGGCATTGTGATTTAATACAATGATGCATGCCTGGCATGTCCCTGGTTTGGATAATGGGATAGCCGATTCTCTCTCACGCCAACAGATCGAGCAGTTCAGGGAGTTAGCCCCAGATGTTAGGGAGCTGCCAGAATTTCTTCCTCCAGGGGTCTGGCAGAGTGTGTGAAGAGGATTACAGAGCAATAGGTTGCTGGAACTGGAGCAGGTTTGGCTGGCTCCAGTGGAACACTTGCAATAATTTATAATATTCCTTCATAGGAAAAGGTTAGCGCCACACACTATTCAGGGTACAGTGGGGTCTCGACTTACGAACTTAATCGGTATTGGAAGGCAGTTCTCAAGTCGAATCTGCATTTCCCATAGGAATGCACTGAAAACCATTTAATCCGTATCTGCTCTTTTCGTCCATAGAAACTAATGGGAAGCTGCTATTCCGCCTGCTGCCACTAGAGGGGGATATTTTTTTCTTTTTTCCTTTTAACCTAAGATGACTTAGCTTTAAAAAAAAAAAGGAAAAAAAAGAGTTCGTAACTCGAATCTAAGTTCGTAAGTCGAGTCCATATATTCCTATGAGAGTGGTTCGTAAGTCGAAACGTTTGTATGTCGAGCCGTTCGTAAGTCGAGACCCCACTGTAGGTTGTCAGCACTGGCTTTTCACACAAAGATAAATGGTTACAGAGGTTTCTCACGGGTTTATAGGATAAGGAAATGTTAGAGGGGCAGTCTAAGGAGAGGGGGATGATATTTGATACTAGAACACCTATTTCCCCATCTCCTTTAGAGCGGATACGTGAGCAATATGCTAGTTTTTGTAGAGATCATTATGAGATGGCATTGTTTAAGGCAGCTGCCTTAATAGCGTTTTTCGGTGCCCTCAGGACCAGTGAGTTAGTGGCAGGAAGGCAGACACCTCTTGATTGGCCTTACAGCGACAGGATGCTAGAGTCCAGGTTGGTCGTCGAGAAATTTCTATTAGACGATCCGAGGCGGATCAAACAGACAAGTGGAAGCAGTTGGTCTTGGGGCGACATGGTATTGGGCGCACATGCCTGTTGAGGCCATGTAAGCATTCATTGAGCTTAGGGGCCAAGAATTAGGATACTTTCCCAACATGCTGACAAGTCACTTTTGACTAAACATCAGCTTTGAAAATTGACAGAGCTAGCGTTCGATAGGGTAGGTGTTAAGGGCATGAGATTTGGGACCCATTCTTTTAGGACTGCAGCTGCATCTGCAGCAGCAGCCCTAGGTGATAGCACAGATCAAACCGAACAGCTAGGCTGGTGGTCTTCTTTTAGTTATTGGAGGTATCTCAGTTACCGGAGGTACCTCAGAACCCTACCTAATGTATAGCCAGGGGCCATTTATGTCATTGCAGGTTCTTAGGGTGCAAAGATCGGAAGCACATAATGACAATCAGATATAGTCTTGTTATTGGGCAGAGCATTATGCCGCCTCATCTCCATGTGGGAGCAATCTAGGGCTTAGGGCTCACACAAGCATTGCCTGGATGGGGCTGTGTGGCACACAGTAGATCTAACTTGGCAGGATAATGGCATTTGACCTGTTCCCACCAGATGTGATGGTAATTCACCTTGGAGACAATAGTCTGTCTGTATCATCAGGTAAGGTATTGATCCTGGACATTTGGCAAGGCCATAAGTGGTTGAATGCCAGGTATCCTGCGATGCAGATCACGTGGTCCACAATCATTCTGTGGTTAGCCCAATGAGGCATCTGGAATATTGGCGATGTTAACAAGGCCCGTGGTGCATTAACAGATGGTGATATAGGTGTCTGCAGCAGTGGACTTTATATCCTGCGATGCGGATCGTGTGGTCCACGATCGTTCCGTGGTTAGCCTGATGAGGCGCCCGGAATTTTGGCACCATAGGATACCAGAATTTTTTCGCAGGGACGGTGTCCACCTTTTAAATGAAGGTTTGGATGTCCTTTTAGAGGACATCAAAGGGGGCCTGCTTTTCGACTCGAGCTGCTCTGTGGCGGGAATGCGACATAGCTTGGCTAGCCCCTATGCTGTGGCAGGTAGTGTGGAAAAAACAGGTGTTTCTGGTATATCCCAATGGTAATTTCAGGTAAGCCAACAGCGCATCCGACCTCCCAGCTATGCGAATCATGCGATTACAGGGCCGGTGGTGGGAAGATGCGATTGGCCACTTCTGGACGAACAGTCATCAAATAAAGATGTTTGAGGTCTAGGAGTGTTTAATTAGCAGCAGACCAGGTTCTTGCTGTCTTTAAGACTGCTGGAACCTGGGGCCGGGGACTCGCCTATTTACTGATCAAGAGGTATGTGGATACCCCTACCTTTCACCTCTTTCCGCACTACAGCAGGACCCCTCCTTTGCCAAGTTGGCAAATACAAATGCAATTTTGATGTTGATTCAATAAAGTATGGCTCGCATTTAATCCATATTACTGTCTCACGTCTTTATTCTGGGATTGGGTGGGCAATGATTCGGCATTTCATTTTGCTTTGTGAAAGTGCAGTTCCTCGAACCACCCATGAAACAAACCATGAACTAACCCAATTTATGGGGTTCTTTTTTGGATCATGATTAATTTTGTGCTCATCTCTAGTGCAGACCCAGATTTGAATGCAAAGGCCATTTATAATCAGAAAGGGAGATCTCTGGGTAATTACAGATGAGTCTCCTATCTTGTACTGATGAGGAAGTATAAACACCTTTCTTTAATTCTGTTGTTAGAAGAGACTGTGATGCAGTCCTAACATCTGTGTTAGATTACTTGTATTTAGAGATGGGGTTATTTTATACAAATACAAATACCCCCGCACAGGTGGACATAACCTGTGCAGGTCATCCACTCACCCATTTCCTGCTGCTGTGGCTCCACACTCCCTTCCAATTGCTCCAGAGCTCGTGGTTGACTAGCCACTCATCAGCCTGGCAGGGAGGCTCATCTTCCCTCCTTCTGCGAGGAGTGGCTAGTCAACTGTGAGCTCTGGAGCGATTGGAAGGGAGTGTGTAGCCATGGTAGCCATGCAAGGGTGAGTGGATGGTCCAGCCCCAGGGTCCATAACAAGGGTCCAAGGCTGGACCCTTGTTATTATGCCCACTTGTGTGTGGGTATTCATATACGAATACAAATACCCCCATATCTACTTGTAATTTTTTTTTTTTATTATTTTTAATTTTTTAATTAACATATCCATACATAACCATTTCTCTTATCTTTACATAGTCATCATTTTCCTATTTATTTCTACCCCCTTATCCCACCCCCCCCCAAAAAAAGACCATTTAATTTTAAATCTGCAACCATGAGCACACCTTTTGGAGTTTAACCAATATAACATTATTGGCCCCCCCTTCTCTTACCCATCTTACATATCCCAACCATTTCTTTCTTATCTCTAATGTTTTTTCTTCCCATACCTTATCCTGTGTCAAAATCGACAGTATGTCTGATTGAATCCATTCATATAAATACCAATTCCATCTTTCCAAAGTCCATTTTGATGCATCCTTCCACCCATAAGCTATTACTGCATGTGCTGCTATAATCATAGCTTTAAATAAATTCTGTTTAGGTTTTTTTACTTTATTATTCCCCAGAACTCCCATAAACAAGATTTTCCCAGTCAGCTGCAATTTAATATTACACACGGCGTTCACCTTTTCTAAAATCAGCTGCCAAAATTCAATAACCTTAGGGCATTCGCACCAAAGATGTGCATAATATCCCTTACTCCTCTTACAATGCCAGCAACTTGAATTCAACCCTTTTATCATATAAGACAACTGAGGGGGTGTCCTATACCATTTCAATATTAATTTCATCTCCAATTCTCTAAATTTATCCATTTTGATTTCCGATATGCCTTCCATTAACCCATCTATTTCGTATGCTGACAATGTCATTTCTCTTTCCCACTTCATTTGTATTGTCCCAATCATATAATCTTTATCTGTATTTATCAAGTTGTACAACTTCCTTGCAATACCCTTCTTATTATCCTCTTTATTATTATATAGTTTTTCTAGCGGGGTATCCTCTTTATTTAATATTCCAGAATACCTTCTCTGTTTCAAAATATTATATAAAGCCATAGTCTGTAACCAGTATTGTCTTCCAACTTGTCCTACTACATTTTGTGCCGGAATCTGTGTCCCCTGAGGGTTATATAAATCCTTCACTCTATAATAGCCAGTTTCTTTTAGTTTCTTCCAAAAAGTTTTCTCAATTTTCAAATCCTCACCTAGAGATTCTAGTGGGGTCCATTTGGAAAGACTTGGCATCCAATTAAGTTGCCTTTCCCCCCATATTGTTAGTGCTGTCTGTCTTGGGCCTATTGTATTTTTAATGTCGTTTTTAACCTTCTGTGTAAATATTCCAAATTTACCTACTCCTTTATTTATTATATCCTCCCATCTTACCCATTTCTCCACACTTTTCCCATCTAATTCCAATAGCATTTTTATTTGAAAAGCTTCGTAATAGCTTTCCAAATGTGGGAGACCCCACCCTAAATCTTCCTGTGGTGAATATATTACCCTCTTTACTATTCTAGCTTTCTTCTTCCCAAAAACCCAATTTTTTAATTCTTGATCCCATACAGCTAATTGTTTTTTTGGGATGTACTCCGGGAGTACCTGAAATAGATATAACATCTTTGGTATTATAAACATTTTTATTGCCCTTATTTTCCCTAAAATACTTATATATCTATTATCCCATTCGTTTAGTTTTTCCTGTATCCTTCTCCAAGTTATTTTATAATTAGTTCCCATCAAATTTTTAATACTTTTTGTTATTGTTATACCTAAATACTTTAATCTCCTAATTCCTAATTTCATACCTGTCAGCTTTGCTATTTCTTTTTGTTCCTTTAAATCTATCCTTTTAAACATTATTTCTGATTTCGAAATATTTACTCCTAAACCTGAATATTCTTTAAACTCTTCTAAAATTATCAGTAGTTCTCTTATTGCATCAAGAGGATTTTGTAACACCAATATTATATCATCCGCATACAGATTTAATTTAATTACCTCTTTCCCTACTGTATATCCTCTTATTTTACTACTACTTCTAATTTTTTCGGCTAAGGGTTCCATAGATAACACAAACAGCATTGGGGATAAGGGACATCCCTGCTTCACTCCTCTCTGGAGCAAAATTTCTTTTGTATAATTATCATTAACTTTAATCATTGCCTTCCCTTCTCTATAAATTTCTTTTAATGCTATCAAAAAGGGACCGTCAAATCCAAATTTACTTAGTACTTGAAATAAATACCCATGACTTAGAGTGTCAAATGCCTTATATACATCTAATTTTAAAAGGGCAAATCTTCCTTCACTGTTTCCGTGATATAGAGTATTAATCACATTCCTTATAGGGTGTCCAATATATCTCCCTTTAACAAAACCATATTGATCCTCTCCTATTAATCTTGGGAGTGTTTTCTCTAATCTATTTGCTAAAATTTTTGCAAAAATTTTATAATCCTGGTTTGTTAAACTAATAGGCCTATAAGAGTTGGGGTCCATCGGGTCTCTCGATTGTTTCAAGATTATCATAATTTCTGTTTTCCTCCATGATTCAGGGGCTCTCCCTCCCTTCATTATCTTGTTAAACAAACTCTGCATTTCTGGAACTATTAAAGGCCCCACCATTTTATAAAATTCTGATGTAAAACCATCTAAGCCTGGTGATTTCCTACTTTTTAAATTTTTAATAACTGTCAAGATTTCTTGTTGTGTGATATCTTCATTTAAAATTGCTAAATCTTGTTTCTTAATTTTGTTCACAATAGCTTCTTCAAATTGTTTCTCTTCATTTACTTTAAATAACTTACTATAAAAATCTTCAAAGATCTCCCTTATTTGTTTGTCTTTAAACACCTTACTTCCCGTTTCATTTTTCATGCACCCTATCTTTTGTTTTTCCTTTCTTTTCTTCAAATAGTTTGCCAATCTTTTCATCGAGTTTATATTTATTCTCTGATACTCATTCCTCACCAATAAATCTTTTTTCCACAAAAACAAATTATCTAACTCTTGCAGCTCCTCTTTCACCCTATTCAACTGTTCCTGTATTTGTCTTTCAAACTTCACCTGTAATCTTCTTTGTAATTCAACTATCTCCTTTAATTTTTGTTCCCTTTTAAAATTCACCTTTCTTCTAAAATGAATTTCTTTAGAAATACATATTCCCCTGATTACTGCCTTTGCAGCATCCCAAATTATATCTTCCTCCGCAGATCCTTTATTTTCTTTAAAATATTTTTGTATCCCTCTTATTAAATCCTCTCTATCCTTTTGTTGCAAAAATATCCTAGAGTTAAACCTCCACCTTCTAACTTTCTGTTCCTCCTCCAAACCAATCTCAACAAGTAATGGTGCGTGATCTGAAATCCATATAGCTCCTGTTTCCACACTATTAACTTCCATATCGTTAGTTTCTTTCACTAAGATATGATCAATACAGGAAAACTTTTTATACCTTTTTGAGTAAAAGGTAGGATGCTTTTCATCCTGCAGGAGACTAAATACCTCTTTAAGTTTCCATTTTTTTAAGTTTAATTTCTTATTTTCCCTAATATCATTATTCAAATCCCCTGCAATTAACAAGTCTCCTTCATAAAATGACTGCAATCTTTGAAAGGTTCGGTTCAAAAATAGGGTTTGTCCTTTGTTAGGTGCATAAATACATGCCAAAGTATACTTCTTTCCATTCATCCTGAATTTCACAAAAATAAATCTTCCATCTCTATCTTTACATTGTTCCAAAACATCTATGTTCATTCTAGAGTGCAAGAGAATAGCCACACCCCTTGCTTTGTTTGTTCCCCTTGACTCTATCTGCAAACTCCAGTCAGAAGACTTCATCAAAGGTCTTACGTCTCTCTTACTCTTATGCGTTTCCTGCAAACACAGAATATCAACCCCTTGATCCTTTATCATCTTATTTAATCTATAACGTTTCAGATCTGAGGCCAAACCATTCACATTTAAGGAGAGTACTTTAATTATCCTCCCCATTTTTTTTCTATCTCAACTCCCCCTGGTGTGCCCCTATTATTTACTATTTTTTGATGGTCTTTCCCTCCCCCATAGCCCAAAAATAACCCCTTCCCAAGGAGTTGGGTAAGGATACTATATCCCCCCATTTTCGTCTCTATACGTGGAGATCTGTCTACCCACATACTCCCCCCCCAAAAAAAATTTCATTCTTTTCAACCAACACTAACCAAAAACAAAAAAAACTATTTTCACGTGGTATAAATTTTACATTCCTGAAGGAAGCTTATTCATATTTACAGTCACATATAAATTCCCTCAATCTTCTTCTTCTTCTTCTTCTCCTCCCTCCTTCTCTTCTTCGGCCTGCTGAGTAGTACGTTGTATGTTAAGTCTGTATAGTAACTTCTCCGCCTCTGCTGGGTTGCTAGCTTTCAAGAGTTTTCCATCTTTAAAAATTAAAATATTGGCTGGATAACCCCAGGAAAATAAAACACCATTCTCATGCAACTTC
Organism: Pogona vitticeps; assembly: GCF_051106095.1. NCBI lineage: Eukaryota > Metazoa > Chordata > Lepidosauria > Squamata > Agamidae > Pogona > Pogona vitticeps. Next base: position 260,553,361 of record NC_135784.1, read on the forward strand.
TGTGCAAAGGGTTTCATAAGTCTTCTTTCATTCATGGTTTCTGGTGATAAGTCAGGGCGAGGAAATATCTTCTGTCCCTGAAGTTGTAAGTCTTTAATTTTCCTGAGTTTGTTCCAAACATAGTTCTGCGTTTTCTCTCTTGAAAAAGCTATTATAATGTCTCTAGGCCTGGCTCCAGGCTTTGGTTTCGGTTTCAGAGATCGGTGAGTGCGTTCAATGTCCTCATCTGTTATATTTATGCCATGTTCCTGAAAAAAAGCAATTACAGTCTTCCCAAGGTCTCCTGCAGCAATGTCTTCTGTTACTCCTGAAAGTCTTAAATTCTTTCGCCTTTGGCGGTCTGATAATATGGCCAGCCTTTTTTTTAATTGCTGTATTTCTTTCTCGTTGTTTTCACTTTTTTTCACAGCACTATCTGCAGCTGACCTTGCTGTTTTAACCTCTTCCACTAATTGCCCAAACTTAGATTGAAGCGTTTTTAGGTCTTGTCTAATATTTTTCTCCATATTAGTTATCAACTCCGACAGTTCTTTAACTTCACGTTTTGTCGCCATTATGCTTGTTATGTTGTTTTGTTGTTTTCGCGGTGAGTATTATTGCTTGTAATTAGCAAGGAAAAACTCACCAAGTCAAGGGAAAGTTTGTAGCTGAGTTTCCTGAACCTCCTCAAAAGTTCCTTCAGGCTTATCTTTCAATTATTTGGTTGTATTATAGTTTTATCTGTAAGTTTCCTGGAGGGCGATATAAAGGCGTCTAGCTTCGTCGACGCATGCGCAGATCTCCATATCTACTTGTAATATGAGGGAAGAACAAGAGAAGACAATAGCACAATATTCAAATTCATCTTGTGTCTGAGCTGGGATAATGGGAATATCTTGAATCTGCTTTTCTACTTGATCTCTTTCATGAATAGGAAATACTACCATTTGTTACTTTAGGGTGCAGGTTTATGAAGCCATAATTAGACGTATGCCTTACATACTCTTTTGAATATCTATCTGCATTCACATGTATCTGGTAAGATAACACTGTCTGTTTCAGATCCCAATCCCTAACAGTTCTTGACTATTATTGCAACTTCCTTGTATTGCATGATCTTCCTCACACCCAGGTTTAAAGTTTGGGAATACAACTGCTTTATACAAGGCATAAAAGTGAAAAAGGGAAATATCATATTCTCATTGTACATTTTGATAGGCAATAGCCATTTTGTGTTAACTTTCAGTGCAGCATTTTATTTTGGGCTGAATGTATATCTTTAAAACACATTGGAAATTCATGGTTTCCCTTTATTCATGCACTTTGTAAATTTTAAGCACCCATTTCCTACCCTGCTTTATTTCTTCCTTTTTTCTTTCGCTGTGATAAATCTTCAGTCTGCCATTCATCTACTGGGATAAATCATAATGGAACATGACACTGATATGACTGACATTGCAATATGGGAAATATGTTACAGAAAAATAATACAGAGGACAGTGAAAATAGTCTTCTGAAATTTCTTTTCAAAGAAGAAAGGGAGCTACCTACTTGTTCTGTGATGACTTATGAACAGTAAGACAGGACTGCCAGCTGGCTAAATATGCTTTAATTGATTAATCAGCTAGCAGAGGTACCTACTGAATGATCTGAGGAAATGTACATAGTGCTGATTCTTTTGACGAGATAGCTTACAATTTTAAAGAAACAATAGCCCAATTGATAGAAAAAAAGGCATTTGCTCATCACATTAGGAATCAGGAGTATATTGTCCCAGAAAGTTTTTACATATTTTCACTGGTGTAACTCAGTATAAATTCCAGCGTGAAGTAACTGCAAGAGTAGCCTGCATTGACTTTTTAACTCACAGTAATTCATTGCTGAGATTTTTGCTGATTAAGTTATACTAATAGGCATAACTAATAGAATTTTGACTAGTGTCCTCATTTCAGAAAACCCACATAAGCACCTTCCCTTGGGTGATTGAAATAATAATAATAATAATAATAATAATAATAATAATAATAATAATAATAATAATAATAATAATAATAATAATAATAATAATAATAATAATAGAATAGAAATTTGAAGTATTTACAAATAATGTTTTCTTTTTCTTCCTTTGGGTTGAACATAATCATCATTTGTATTCTGACTCTGGATGTGGCAAGTCTAAAGAATGATCTTGCCCTGCAAGATCCTAAAACCAGTCCCTAAAATTCCCCAAACAAGGAGTTCTTTCCCTTCCTGTACTTCTTTTCCTATTTATTTTACATTGAAAGATGATCAGTAGCAATCTATACTCTTTGTTTCTCACTGCTTGTCAAAATATGCTAGGGGTGTGTGTGCGCGTGCGTGCGTGCGTGCGTGCGTGCGCGCGTGTGTGTGTGTGTGTGTGTGTGTGTATACAATCATTATAGTATTTTTTCTTTGCCCTCCCACTCCGGAATAATGAGGTGAGACTCAATGATATGATGAAAACAGGGCCAGACTTTATTAATCATATCACTTTCCAACTCTCTGGCCCTTCAGAGAAGCAAATGGGGCCTGCAGTAGTGCGAAATGATGCTGGAATCGAAGGTATCACATGACCCCTTCTTGACGACAATGTATGAGTGTGCATCCCTGAGGTAGAGTGGCCCCTATGGCCATGCATCCTCAACCGACCATGGTTTGACCACTCCCGGGCCTTTAGCCTCCTGCCTCTTGTTGGCTTTTGGTCCGCAGGTGTTCCCAGTGTGTTGTCCCCCCGGACCATAATCTTGTGATCTGTGGCTCTGAGGGTTCAGACGTGCTATACCCCACTTGAACTCCATGGGGAACTCACTGATCCATCTCCATTCTGCACTACCCACCAGTGTGACTGAAGCAGCTACCCTATAAAATGCCTCAAAATGCCCTGACAGTATGGGATAGGTGAAAAATCTCTGTGCGTAACTGCCAATCAGCGAATGGGTCAAAAACTCCTATCCGGCCCCAGCAGTGACCAGCGAGTTCATACTAGCTATAATTGTGTAGAGATTATAAGCACAAAGCTTAGTTTGGAGGTTCATGCTTGTTTGTACTTTTCCCATCTCCCCGGCTGGATTCCCTGCTCGCCAGCCAGGGCATGCTTGTCTCCTCCTCTTCTTCAACTGTCTGACCAGTTTCCAGTAGGAACTTGGGCTTCCCTGCCCCGCCTCCTTGGCTGATTGCCCACTCAGACAAGATGTCAGGACAGGCAAAACTGTGTTCCTGGCAGGAACTGGTCAAACAGCTGAAGAGGAGGAGGAGAGGAGCACGCTCCAATTAGTGAATAGGTCATTGGCCGGGGAGGCAGGGGAAGGGAACACATAGCACATACAAACCTCTGAACTGGGGTTTTGTGCCCACCTCTACTTTTGTGCTATAATTCTTACTTTTAGGCTATGTTCGTATTATTGCGGTCTCATGCAATGGTGGAAAAAGAATATCATATGATGCAGTTACTAACTTGTGCTGCGCCCTCTATTTTCTCTGCTTTGTTGCAGACACTGAAGTGAAGATTAGATGGGCAGGAGGGGATCATGCTATAAATCCAGTGACAGCTTACAAATGATTTATTTAAAAAGTAACTACAAGTACTAACTGTTGCATTTTTGAAAAAGCTACTGAAATAACAAAATAGTTACAAATGTTGGTGACTTCATATTTGGACCTTTGTCCTGGTTTGTCTCATGAAAGACCCAACTCTGATGTTGTCAGCACTGACTGGCAATGGCTCTCGCACTTTTAAGCAGGGGAATTTCCCCATAGAAACTATGGATTGAACCCAGTACCTTCTGCCCACCATGCATGCACTCTACTACTGAGTTACATCCCACTTCCTCATGCTAACAGAGTGCTGAATGGATTACATATTTTACAAGCTTTGCTCCGAACCTCTGGGACGGGAAGTACAGTTGCCAATATCTTGACAAGTAGTATGTAGACAGTCTGGGATTTATTCTGTTTTGTAGCTGGAGAAGTGGTAGCTGAATTATATGAATCATTGAGAACAGCTGCAGCCTTGACTTTGCTTCATGTACTAAACCTGTAGCAGTTGTAAGATTTTTGCATTAGTGCCACTTCACTTGCTGTCAGGCCTGCCAAAGATATAACAGCACTAATATCTCCTGGCTTCAATGTCCACTTTCTCTTTTGCTCAAAAGACTGGCACTAGTTTCATCGTATACGAGTTTCATCATGTAACACATGCCATGAGCTTCATCACAAAGAAATGATATTATTCAAAATCTTTGACCAGCACAGAAACAGCAGATCATATTCTTTTCTGCTGTGATAGTGCATTTTAGCAACTGTTCCAAAATCTACTGCAATAATGCAGATCAAAATGATATTATTTTAGGGCTACAGCATTTTTTTTAACAACAGCAACAATTTTCAGGTCACTTAAGATTTCTTTTAGAAATACAATCTGAGAGTATTTGGCTGCTTTGTACTGAAAATGTCATAAATGTGTCCTAGTGCATTTCTTAAATGTATTTCTCTTGGAATTTAACTTGATTGGTCACAGTTCCACCTCTTTGCTTCAGTTCAGAAATGCCACAATGAGACTATATGCTAAATGTTATATTTAGCTTTGCAACAGATGGCTGGGGTTATCAGCTACATTTCTCATTTGCAAGGAATGGCCAGGGTTCATGAATCCATTCCGCTTTTCCTGATAGGAAGAGTGAGAGATAAGGGACAGAAAATGGCTTCTGGTTCCTTGCCTTCCATATAAAAAAAAGAAGCCCAGCAAACTCTTGGCTTGATCATGCCCCTTGTCTATATCCCCACATTGCATAAACTAAAACTCATTCTACAAAAGTGCATCAGTTAGTGTTTATCACACATTTCTGTGTCCTTAAATTAAAGTAAAAATTGGTAGGATGTTTTCTGGTAAGAAAAAAAAGTGGGAAAACATGGGACATAAAGACATTTTTGTCTAGGCTCCTATAAACCTCCACTGCACTGGAACTGCACAGTGAAAAACTCATCTGGAAGCACCTTTTATCCTCAAAACATCAGCCAATCTGTCACATTGCAGAGCCCACAGATGGAGTCTCAGAAAACTCTGCAATCATTCTAATTGGAACAAACTCCAACCACTCTCCAAAATTGCAGTCCTAGCAGAGACGTATTGTGTTTAAACTGTCTAACCACCACACCTTCTTGTAAAGGAAGTAACTCATCTCATAATTCCATTGTTAAAACTCAGATTTTAACTTCTCAGATAGAAACTAATCTTGAGGATTTTGGAATCAAGTAGGCTCCCGAAGCTTCTGAATGAGTCTGTAACCCTCAAGAAGGAAGTCACTGCAGAACAACTAAATCTTACCAGGCAACTGCATGACTACAACAATAGGATTATTATAACTCCTTTCCAACTCCTGTCACCCTCCTCACAACATCCTCTGTGTGCCCTGATTTGAGCATGTGTCTAAGGACATGCTGAAATAGACCTATGGTTGGTAATCTGAGCAAGCCCAAGTAAAGGACGATCAAACCCCTCAAAGCAATGATCATAGGAGGTCCTCATCATCAATTTTAAGTTAACCTCATTTTAAGATCATATAGACTCTGTCAAGGAGCAAAATGTGTGGCATTCTAACAGAATTATCAAGCAATTTGTCATTTCTGTCCAGCATTAGGTAAAAGGTTTCAAGCTTTGATTCTGATCAAATGGATTCATCTTCACTCATCAAGCCTATCCTAGTGTTGTAGCAGTACTTAAAGCTGATGTGACCATAGGAGAGCAGCTCCTCGTGATCATTAATCTAGCCAGGCCCCAGCTCTTTGCTTCAGTCATTTCTTATGGGATCCCTATGCTTCTCTCTTGGATCTCTTTCTTTTTTGTTTCCCCTTCTCCCCTGAGTTTTGAGAAACCCCTCTCCACATTTCTTTGGGAAATATGTGCTGCTTCCAGTCTGTGCAAACATGCCTCCTTGGGATTATTTTTAAGATTTCTTTCCCTCTGATTTCTTTAGGAATTTTCCCTCTCTCCCCTCTCTCTTTTTTAATCCATTTCTTTCTGAAATATTTTTTTTACTGCTGCCTGTTCCTGTCTGTTGCCACCTGCTTGATTCAAAAAAAAAGAGAAGAGAAGGCAACCAGTTGTGGGAGGGTAAGAAATTTCCCCATATTGTAGTACTTTTAGCTGAAGGGGGCTTTGATTATATATATATATTTGATCTTTATTTGCTTGCTTGCTTGCTTTTTTGGTTTTGGGGAGAGGGAGCTGTGCATGAGTATGTGTGTTTGCTATTTTTCCCCCTTGTGAGTGCTTTCCCTGTTTTTAAAAATGGTTGATTTTAAACTGTTCTTTGGTTAATTTATTATGTTATGTTAAAGGTGTACATTTTGGTGGGGGGTGGAATTGTTTGGTTTGCTTCTCTGGGGGTGTGGGTGGATGAAATGTGTGGAGTTTGTGACTATGTTAGTGTGCCATTGGGCTGTGTGGGTGGCTGTTGTGGTCAATTGAGCACACCTGGGGCATTTCCTGTTGTTCTTGGTGTTGTAGTTGTTTGTTTGTTTTTTAAGCTTCAAGACCACTCATCTGATCAATGATCACTCAGTTGTCATTTGCTTTGGTTGATATCTCTATATTCCAGGCAGCCACTGCCTGGCTGGCTGACTGGCTTCCTTGCCCTTTTTCTGTTGTTTTCCCAGGCCCAGAGGATTTGTTGTGCAGGGTGGGTGACACTGAACTCGTACTGTTGTTTTGAAAACAGTAATATAAAGTGGTGCTTCAATAGATCTATTATGATTTTTTTTTCCTCATGTGCTGTTGCCTGCTTTTGGAACAGCTTGAGTCTCTGTTACCTTGCCTCTGCTTTTTAATATTAGTTTTATAGCTATTGTTTAGGGCTTTTGAACCAGTTCCTGAAAACATGAACAGGGAAAAATTAAATGGATGATTTAAAAGAGGCTTTCTCTGTTCATGTAAAATGAAAGAACTAGGATGGAAGAAAATACCAAAAGGAAATAAAATAAAAAATCACCTAAAAAGGACCGAAAATGAAAGAATTACAAACATATTAATGGTACACCTCCCTAGTGAAATATCTGAGGACGAATTGGACCCTGCTCTTACATAAGCTCTATATGCAAGATGCATCTCAGATTTTTTTAAAGCTAATGAGAACTACAGTCCAACAAAGGTTGTATGTTTCCCATCCCACTTCTGGAGAAAAGAAAAACACAAAACACCTGGATTTTGATCTCACAAAAATCCAGACAACAAAACCACTGGGCTGTATCAAAAAATTGTTCAGAATGTTTGTTTCAACAATGATTAATGGAATTTCTTGTACACACTTCTGTTATCAAGAAAAGGTGGTGATGGATTACTTTGGAATTGATGTTACAGTTGCACTGCCCTCTCAACAAGCAAATGAAGAAAGAGAGAGGAACTGGGCAGCATAAGGAGGAGAGAGCTTGACAGGAGGGACGCTGCCAGAACTGGGTTAGATATGCATTCAGTTTGTTCTAAGAGCCAATTTCTCATGGTTTTGGCTGGATTCTGACTACTTTTTTAAAAGTGCAGTCTGGGATGACACCAACAATGAAATGTGTGGCCATTTAGTGAAATTATTAGCACATAAATTGTGCCCCATTGCTTTGAAAATGTGCCCATAGAGGATGAAGTGCCCCCTCCCCATTCCACATAATTAGCAAATTACCAAAAGTGTTTTCAGATGCCTTTGCGAGTGCTGTGAGGAATGGAACAGTGAAGTTGTTCTGAACAGTACTTGCATCTAATAACTGTGGCTGCAACGTTTTGTATCATTGCTCTTGCATGGAAGGAAAAGAATACCCAAGAAAGCAATATGGTACAGGAGAAAGTTTTCAGCAGGTCTGGGTCTTCACCGGTATCTGTGTCAAAAAGCCGTCATGAAATTACCATGAGGTACACAGGGACTAATGAATAAAAATATCAACAGGCCCACGTCATTTCATTTTTAATGAAAAGCTGTTTAACATCTGGATGTGTCCTTAGGGGAATCAAGAGCTTCAAATGATTCTTGCAACATAATTTCCAAGCTACCCTCCATTCCAAGTCATTTTAGACTCCCACCATCACCACAAATGAACTCATAACTTACATTTTGACATAAGCCCAATTAAGTGAATTATCACTATAGCTAAAGGCTTTTTCAGACATTTGACTTCATAGTAATAGGTGACATGTTGTGGGTGAGGGCTAACATTGCAGGATCTTGCTTATTGTTCTGGATTTGATACCATCCTGGACATGTTTGTCACATTTCCAGAACCTCTTTCCTTTCTACTTGCAGTTGTTCTTAAATAACTGGAAAGGAAGAAAAAAAATTGTGAATTGTGTATATTTTGGTCCTATTAAATCAGGGAGGGGTAAAGTGTGGGTATCCAGATGCTATTGAATGTACCTCCAATATATTGAAGAATTGTATGATAATATATAGACCAGAATATTATTGTATATATATATATATCTTTTTTTGTGAATTGTGGAGAGGTCAAAAGTGGCATCTCCTGTTGCACACTGAGTCATGTGATTAGTGTGTGATGAGAAATACCTACATTGCTAAAAGTTACATTGCTGGTATTAGCCTTGTAGGCATAACATATAATATGTTATGTTACGTTACATTACATTATGATTGACTATGGTAGTTAGGCTGAGAGTAGCAGTTCAATAGGATCTGAATGGCTGCATTTTGCCTGCCTGTATAACAAAGGTATTGCCTAACTAAGAATTTTGGACCTTTCTCTGTCTCTTTCATTCTCTCTCTCTTTAATATGGCTTGGCACTAAGAGTTGAAATCATCCACCAGGGGAGGATAACTTTCTACCAACAACTTAAATTGTGAGGGTTCCACTCTTCCATTCACTAGGCAATACTACACAGTTTGACTTCAAGCACTGATTTTACCTAATGCACCACCTAAAACTAGTCTTGGGTTTTGCCAATATAAAGATGGCCACACTTTGAAAAACATATCCTGTCGCCTATTCTGGAACCTCTTCCTTTGTTCAAGGCAAGAGACTGCTTTAGGTTGCAGCTAGTTTTATGTTTTTCAAATTTGGGGATAACTGTACAGTAGTTGTTTTGTCTCAGAATGGTAGGAGTAACCTAATGCCTATGACATCTAATGGAGGCTAAGTCATTCATGGACTAAATATAACCCTCATGAGCTCAACATCTGGCCTAACCTTTGAGTTTTTCCCTTTTTCTGTCTTCTGTCCCAATAGCCTGATCTTTTTTCACCATTTTGTTTGGTAAGAAAGGTGTTGTTCAACTGTTATTCCCCCCCCCCCCCTTATCCTGGTTTTTCATATGCCATGTATGTGTGTACCTCCAGGCCACACATTTGCTTTTTATCTACCTTGGCACATGCATGCAATTCCAGGAGTTGCATTTCTGTCTCCACGTTATGTAGCCTATTAGGAGAAGGATAAATGTTTGACTACCTGGACCTAACACAGGAAAATAAAAAAGGGTGGAAATGCTTAACAGTGTCATCTTGTGTAAGTCTACTTAGGAGTAAGCCCCACTAAGTTAATTCTGAGTTACTGTCAAGTGCATAATAGACTTCGCTCTTGAATTGCATGGATTCAAACAGGATGGTTTTGGTTATAGACAGATTCTTTTTCCAGTAAGTAAGTTGTAAACAAACAAACAAACAAATGTTCTATAAATACTGTGCAGTTATTTTTCTCCAGGAAGTGACCTGAAGAAGGTGGGTCTCGGACTTACCAGGGGCCCCGTTGGCAGTGTGGTGGCTTTTGTATGCAATAGAGAAAATAATGTGATTACATCAACGCTCATGATAATACTGTGGTTGTAGCAACCACTTTTGTTTTCCTGTTTGTTTTGCTCCACCATACCAGTCCATAACTGGGCTGCCCCTCATTTACCAGGATGAAAGGTAGCAATCCCATTGGGGCCTTTCAAGACTGGTTTTAACTGGCATGACTCTTAATGAATTATAGAATCCATTGGTAGCCTGGACTTTGTTTAATAAAAAGCGCCAAATGTTGCAGGACAAACCCTTGCATTCTATGGCCTATTGTGCTGAAGAATGAATGAGTAAGAGTCTTGATTACCTTACAAATAAATCTGGTTAACTGTTGTATTAATTAAAATGTGTGGAACTGAGGCTATTCTGAACTATTTATAAGTGATTTAATTCATATCAGCAGCTAATTTGTATTTAATGCAAACTAATGGGTTTTATGTAAATGGAGCATGTGGCAGTCTATTTAAAAAACAAATTATCTCTAGTTTCATTTCAGTTATTTTAATTAAATTTAGAGTGCGTGTTGTGGGGGAGGGGTATGGGATGCATTATATATGAAGGGTTGGTGGTTAAATCCAATTTAACTCTACCGCATAAGAAACAAGTAATTCTCTTAGTAGAAGCAGTAATTCATGTTCTAACCTTTGACAATGTTAAAGCTGATGTTGTGTTAAAAGAAAGGACTGGGGCATGTGCCTTGGGTCTACAGAAAGGATGTGGTATTCTTTGGGATTGGGGAAAGGCACACTATGCATATTCTTGCTTTAGATTTTAGTAATATTGCCAGCACAGATCCATTAATATTTATTAAGTCCTTTGAAAATATCTGTACATCAAATAGTATGTGAACATTTGTGTATACAAATAGTTCTCTTAATGAAGCAGACATGGGCTGAAAGCTATTGCAGCAATGTGGACTGGAGCTTTAACTTTCCTTTGCCTTAATACTACTACTACTACTGCTACTACAATTATGTCTATATTACAGTTACAGTAGGGTCTCTGTGCTACCTCTGTAGTGTTGCTATAGTACTACAGAAATGTTCACTCTATGTTCTGAGACCTATAGCAAATTTGCTGGATGTCAGGTGACACTATTAGGGAAACCAATCTAGAGGTAAACTGTGGTATAGATAACCAATTTTCAGAAAAAAGGGATTCCTCAAGTGCTGATTTTGAATTATTATTGCTGCAGGAACTGTTACACTGTTTTGTGAGTGGTCTGTTTACAAGTCTGATTTCTCCACTGCAAAGGTCATTCTGAACCGCTTGTCTGGAACGCTAACCTGATTTGAGCTCTAAACATTCGTCATTGCCTTGTGTAGAGCTAATCAGGGTGCATTTAGATCCCAGAGGAATTTCATGAGCATATCAGTGTTAGCATCACAATGTAGGTAATGTGGGAGTGAAGAGAGTGCATATATATGTCTTTCTTTCCCCCAATACTGGCCTCTTTCACTGAGAAAGAACCCCAAGCTCTCCAACAATATCAGGCAGCAAATACAGTTTGAAGCCTATGAGGCTGAGCAGCTGAAGCAGAAGGCAATCCATGGGGCAGAGGTGACCTGCTATGCACCTGTGCACTATTGTCCTGAGTGTTTGGGGCCTGCATGTTCCACTGCAGATAGCTAGGCTACAGTCTAGTTAGTAGTCTAGTTGGGTGGCCCATCAGATAACTATAGTCTGTGGGTGGTGATTAGGCCGCAGAACCTTAGTTTGGCATTTGTTAGAAGTTGAGCAGGATGATTTAGATGGCCTGTGAAGCTCATGGAGGGCAGCTAGTAGCATGACGCTGGGATGATTTACCTCACCTTCTTCCAGCTGGCTTGCTATTTGGGGGCAAAGCTGAGAGGGTTTGAGTGGCATTAGGGTGTTGGGTGCTATCCTTCAGAAGTAATATGATCTAAAAAATGCACCAAACTGCACGGCCACAAAGTCTATCTAAAATATATTGATCTAAATTACCTGGTAACAAGTTTTAAGTCTGTTGTTTAAGATTTCTTTCATGGGAAAGCATCAGTGTTTCTGACTGCACTTCATTAAAGGGAAGGATGGGGATGCTTCAGTCAAAGACTGGCAAGATACTAGTAGAGGGCCAAGTATCAGGTCCTTTTGCTTCCCTGCTGGTGCCAAGGGTGAGTGAGGGCTGGTTGATAATCTATCATACTTAAAAGTGAGCAAAGGGAATGATGAGATCCTGGGAAAACTTTGGTCCTTTCAGCACATTTCTTTTGATGAGATATTCCATGTGGCACCATCTTGAGGTGAATTTGAAGAAATGTTTCACTGTGAGCTTTTCTGGATACAGGCATTTTCAGATGGTGGGACCTGATTACCCTACTGAAGTAATCAGTAGATGTATTCCCAAAAGTATAGAACAAAGTAATACTGTGACATGTATGTATGTATGTATGTATGTATGTATGTATGTATGTATGGATGGATGGATGGATGGATGGATGGATGGATGGACGGACGGACGGACGGACGGACGGACGGACGGACGGACGGACGGACGGACGGACGGACGGACGGACGGACGGATAGGCCTGTACAGACCACCATGGATATTTCTTAGTTACTTCAGTGACACTACATAAACAGTGTGTCCCAGCACTGAACCAGCAGTAATCACAGTCACAGTGTCATGTGACAGCTATTTTTTTAAAAAAAACTGTAACTGTATTTATAGGTAATTATTATCTTCTTTTTTGTTATGTGATCAGAGGATTGTAACTTATTTTTATATCAATTAAAAAAAGAGAAAAAATGAAAAAAATTATAGCTTCTTCATATTCCTCACTCAGTTCTAACAATTAATTTCAACTAACATACAACTTCTACTGCATTTATCTCAAAGCACTGCCTTATAACTAACTCTTTCACATGCACAGATATTTTTATATAACAAAAGAATATTTCCAGCCAGGAATCATATCAAACAATCAGCTCACAATTCCACTCATAACCATCACTCCACATCTCTCAGCTGTTTTAACTGTAATTCCTGACACACTTCTATCCTACAACTGTCAGTCAAACAGAAGTTGCTTACCATTCATGCTGATTCACAAGGTATATTTAGAGTATAAACTTCCACAGTCACCTCTTGCACACCACAGTGGATTTTAGAATTCACAAGATGATTGAAGAATGGGTTTTACAACACAGTCAACAGTCAAATGATTGACTGGCCTTTGTCACTGGCTTTGATGCAAGACTTACAGACTGGACGAGGAAAACTCTGAAGGGGTTCTGTAAAGCATGCTACTTTCATAAGCCCACACAGATGGGTTACTTAGTTGCTAATTCATGTATTTATCATACATATAGTGCATTGGAATACAGGGATATCTTCATATCATGGGGCCAGGTGTTCATTTTTTTATGTGGACCTAAGTCTGACTAGAAAAATGGGCACACATCCATTCATCTAGACCAGTGGAAGTAGGGGAGTCTATGTCCAGGCTGGACCATGGAAGAATGCCTGGAAACCTGTGGGGCAGGGGAGGGGCTCCTGTTTCAGCACTTGGATGCGCTCCCTCTAACCATGGTCCATGACACTCATGGTCTTAGGTACGATGGGCCTGCCTAGAGTGTGGTTTCAGAATAATTCCTTATGGGTTGGAGTGGCCTCTATGGCTAAAACTATGAGCTTCCAAGCATCTGCCATTCAGAAACTAGAATGGTGGTATTCCAGGGTATACAATAGTATTTATTTGTTTGTTTGTTTGTTTGATTTTTATCCCACCCATCTGGTCTATATGACCACTCTGAGCGGCTTCCAATAAAATGATATCCGGCCTTCGTTGGCTTCTGCTATGGTTCAAAAGTTAATTATTTTTCCTCTGTGGGATCAATGGGGTGATGGCATGTGTTCCTATGTGGCCATAGCAGTATCACTGGGCAGCATGTGTAGTCAGGACAGCCGTGACCAATTCCTAGTTCAGGCTTAGTTTGTTAGCTGATGTGGTGTGGAAGTATCTTGCCTCACTTTTTTCAGGAGGGTGGGTTCCCTTCCCCAAATTTATTGGGCATTAGACTGTATGGTAGTGGTTTTGGCTTGATGATGGTCAATACAAATATATTAATATTTGTATAGAAATGTAGTCACAGAAATAGCCTTTTGACTATAGAATCGGGCTATAGAATTCAGTTACTAGCTTGAGGTGACTGAAGTGATCTTCTCAGTGATGATGGTCACATTGGAAAGGCAGTGGGACCAAACAAATAGGACTGTCATTTGCAAGAATCCTGGAGCGCATCTGTGTGGTGCCCTGCTGTGCTACACAAAAGGGGAAGGCTGTGGATCAAAGCCAATGCTAATTTATCCTGACCCTTGGTGTGTATGTGTATAAATTGAAATCCATAAATGTCTGTCCTTTCCTGTAGGGAATTTTCTTTGCCCTTCAACTGCTATATAAAGAGGAAAATATCAATATTTAAGCAATGAACTCCACTAACTATGGGAAACTTCTTCAGGATATTAATATGTCAGCGAAGATACTACTGAGGAATATTTATTTAGGATGCAATATAGTACTTCCTGTGTCTGATGGGCCCATTTTGAATCTTGAGGTATCAGATTGCTATCTTATGTCTTATTTGTTTGGCTTTCCTCAAAGAGATTGAATAAATAGATTCATTCCTTTGCTCCACTGTAAGGAACCTGGCTGCAAGCTTCAGCTAAATTCATTGCCAATTCATTTGTCAACCACTCTTGATGATTAGGCTGCTTTTTTTTTTTTTTACAAGAACAATGTTGTAATCGTTCAAACATATGAGCTATTTCTGCCTTCCTCCACACCATAGGACTTTCAACCATGTTGATTTCGATTATTAATATCCACTTATTGTCAGGGTTTTAAACTTTCTCAACAGCCTCTATTTACATGTGTGAACTTCAGATAAGCGATTAACTTGCAATTTAGATATTCTCAGCCTGGCGTTCCAAAAAGGCTATTTTAGGCTACGTAGAGAACTTTTTTTTCACTTGGAGCCCATATTAAGAATACAGCTTTGTAGGCGCTCAGAGTGGTCGGATAGACCAGATGGGCGGGATACAAATCAAATCAAATAAATAAATAAAATAAAATAGGCAAAATGAACTGTTTAGGTCTTTCCCATTCAACTGGCACTTTGATTTTCACCCTCCCAGGATAGCGGGCAGACACTTCTAAGTCTGCTATATATGCAGATGATGTAGCGTTACTGTTGCAGACACCTATTAGTTTAAAGGGAGCTTTGTATGCCCTATACTGCATTATAGACGAGAGGAGAGCCTACAAATCAAAAAGACCAAAGCTCTGTAAATGTTCAGTGAACGGTCACAAGAATGGGCAGAGAAAGTCTTTTAAGTATCTTGGTGTTGCTTTTCAACAGAACAAGACTCTTAAGGCACATTCAGAATAGGTTGCCCAAACAGCAGAGAGACCTGCTTCTGCTGTCATTTTTTAAATTTAAATGTAAATTTAAATTTTCTATTATTATTATTATTATTATTATTATTATTATTATTATTATTATTATTATTATTATTATTATTATTATTATTATTATTATTATTATTATTATTATTATTGCATAAGAGTGCCATTATATTCCAACTGCTTTGAAATTGTTTGGGGCCAGATCTCTTACTCAGCTTCGTTATGGTGCACAACTGGACCCTTATTCTCCTTTTACTCCCTTGGAAGTAGTTCAAACAAGATTTTTGACACCTATTCTTTGAGTGCACTGCTGGATCTCAAATGCAGCTCTGTAGTTGGAGGTGGGATACCTGAAGGTTGAAACTAGGGTTTAGCTAGTTATTTTCAGTTTTTTTTCAGAAGCTAATTCAACCCCCTCCTTTTAATATTACAGGACAATTATCAGTCACTTTGGACAAAAGCTCTATTTGCTTAACTAAGAGGGTACATTTTTTTTCCTGTTGAATGCCTTATCCATATGGGATACAATGCAGCCAGACTAGCCCTCAGACAATGTATTGCACAGGTCAAGAGGCAACATGACCTAGGCAAAAGCAATATTCTAATTAATACAGTGCTTTTGCCCCTCAAACTAGCAAATTATTTTTATTTACTTTCAACACAAAAGCACCATAGAATGTTCACTCTTGCCCAGCTAAATGCTCTGCCATCAGCAATCCAGGAGGGGAAGTTTAAAAAGATCCTGTACTGCTAATGCAAATGTCCCTGTAATTCTGGAGGAACAGAAACAATTACTCACGTTCTTTTGCACTGCACTTTTAATCTGGATATTCAGAAAACTTTTATTGAACCTTCTCAAAAGTTATTTCCTGGATATTCCGAGGCACATTTTCTTGCATTCAGGGCAGAATGTAAATCTGTTGTTTAAAGTGGTGACATTTTGCACAGCTGCAGTCAAAATTTGTGAAGGATGGGCTTTATTTATAAGTTGTAGGTAACAATTAACAGTAGCAATTTTTAAGAGGGAAGCACATTCAATACTAATTCTGCCACTAGCCCCCAGGCAACTCACCTGGGTCTCCATGGTGAGCTGCCTGGGGGCTGTTCAGTAATGGATGCAGGTGAACAGACTGAGGCTGAATCCAGGCCAGATGGAGGTCCTTTGGGTGGGTGCTCCAGACATCAGTGGTTTGGGAAACTCCTTTTCCTTTGTAGAGGTGACTCTTACCACCAAGAGTGAGGTTTGCAGCTTGGGTGTACATCTCGACCCAGCGCTCACCATGGAGACCCAGGTGTTGTCAGTAGTCCATTCCATACATTTCTGTCTTTGGCAGATTGCCCAGCTGCATCCCTATCTTGATATGGGGGCACTAACCACTTTGGTCCATGTGCTCGTTGTCTCAAGATTAGACTACTATAATGTGCTGTACGTGGGGCTGCCTTTGAGACTGAAGCAGAAACTTCAGATAGTACCAAATGCAGCAGCCAGACTTCTAACTGGGGTGAAAAAGGTACCAATATATTTCCCCTACGGTGGCTGCTTTGCATTGGTTGGCCATTTATTTCCGCATTGATTCTTATGTTCTTATGATAACATATAAAGCCCCAAATGGTTTAGGACCTCAATATCTGGCAGAGTGCCTTCTCCCACCCAGTTCTCCCAAAGTCCCTCATTCCAACTAGGCCAGGCGGCTGAGGGGCCTAATGCCGAGGGAGGTCTGGAAGGAAAGAACGAGAAACTGAGCCTTCTCGGCAGTGGCCGCTCGCCTCTGGAACAACTTGCCTGTGGAGATCTACCTGGCTCCCTCTCTGGGTGTCTTCAGAAGTAAACTTAAGACTTGGTTACTTGGGCAGGCTTTCCCTTCTGCTGTATTTAAAATTCACATTTTAATATCTTGGATTTATTGCATTGCATTGCATGTTTATTGGTTTTATTGGTTTTACGGTTTTTAAATTTGTAACGCCGCCCAGAGTAGGCCTTTGGTCTAGATGGGTGGGGTATAAATCTAATAAAATAAATAAATAAATAGGAGAATTTTAGGTATGTTTTTATGTTTTCTGCCAAAATCAAAATTAAAATCAAAAATAAAATAAAGGCAAAAATCTTGTCTCTTGTTTCTGAGGAAGTGGACTTGTCCATGAAAACTCACATTAAAATAAAGCAGTTAGTCTTTAAAGTTCCACAATGTTTTTGTCTTTTTAAAAAATTATTATTCTTTTGTTTTTGCCTGATACGTGAACACAGACTCACACAGCTACCTCTTTCAAAACTATGTTTTTAGAGTGATAGTAACACAAATCCTTGGAATAACACATTTTTATGTATCTATGGTTTATTTGTATCTCAGGTATTGGTCATGGACCATAAGAAAGGTTATCTTCTATCATCTTCAGAACTGGCACTTCTAGGAGAAAGGATGTGAATCGATTCAGTGGAAAAGCCCTTCAGAAATTGATTTTTCTAAAGATGGTGACTTGTAGATCTCCCTAAGATTGGTTCTCAGTCAGCACATGACCTTCCTTTTCTATCTTTTTCTTCCACACAGAGAGGTAGAAATCCATTTCTAACACTGAAGCCCAACAAGTCATGGTAATCAAAGCCAAAAATCATAGAGAAAACTTTAAACATAAATTGTATTTTCTTTGTTACAATAAATGTAACAAAGATATAATCAGAGTATAGCTGAAGTAAGAAAAGTGTTTAACCATTGCATTGAGCCTAACACACCTGAATTAATGTGACATACAAACGAAATGAAATAGTTACAAATAAAAGCGAGCTGTCTGCTTTTAGTAAAGCTTACAAAAAAATCAATATTAATTTTAGTTTTTCAATGGAACCTTGCTCTGCCCATTGAGGGCAAAGTTATTCAAACATAATTTTTGAATAATTATGGAGTTAACCTGGCTGATAAATGATGCAAAACTGTTACATTCCATTACTTGCATTGTTTGCATTAGAAGTGCTCAAAGAGTGAGTAAAATCTCAAGTGTTTAATTTTTTTAAAAAAATTCCCCTCACACTAGCTATTTCACATGTCTTTGAAATCCACCTTCTGAAGAACTGCTAAACAGTTCAGTGCATTAGGTATCTGGCTGTAGGACCACAGGTTGGGAGTTCAATTCCCCACTCTGTCTCCTTGAAAGGGGCTGGACTTGATGATCCATAGGGTCCTTTCCAGCTCTGCAGTTCTAAGATGAAGATGAAGATGATTTAAACAGCACTGACAATCAACCATTCCATAATGTGACTAACAATTTAACATATTGTTCCTGAATTTTATTGTTAGGCATAGAAGGTGATAAGTGTTGTTATTGCTTTAATATAGCTTTCAACACATTTTAGAAATTGGAAAGATTTGGTACATTTCAAGCGACAAAAATCTTATGATATATGTTGGACTAGTTGTGTGTCTTCTGAAGTCTACTTTCCGGCTTAAGAGATATTTCCGTTGATTGATTTGGTTCTTATCTCTCTGACCATTGCTTGCTTGTCTCTTCCGTCTCACAATTTTTAAAAAAACTTTGTAATTGGGTTGGAGATTGGATTGGTTGTATTGCAAAAAAGCAAAAGCCAGTTCCCTTGGTTCCAATTTGATGCCAGTCCTGACTGTTTATTTTGGATGACAGGATCTGTTGACATCATGCATTATTCTGTATGCCTGCCAACGATACTTTGTTGTACTCAGTCTCCAGTTAGATATTTTGGATTATTTTGTGCTGTCTTTGCTGTCTTTTCGTTTCAGGCTGATTTAGTCATGGATGAGCTGAAATGTCTTTTCTTTTCTTCACTACCTCTGCCCCCAGTGCTTCTATCAGTGTTGTCAACAGGTTAGAACAAATTTACCCTTGCTATCACTCCACTGACAGTGATAATATGACATAGTGGGGAATCCAACTTCACATCCCTAACTGGATTTTTTTAGTTCTTCATGAGCTGAAGATTAAATTTATCCTATTGATTTTAAATTTGTTGAATTTAAATTGTACATATACGTGGGCTGTAAAAGCAAGATAGAAACCTCAGAAATAAATAAACAGTTTAGCTTTCTTTATTCAGGCTTGTATTCATGCTGTGCTAAATATTAATTTTAGGATGCATTGCCCTCATTAATTTGTGGGTCAAGAACAAAACCAGAAGGTCTGCAGAAGAGACTAGAGGGAAAGTTGAAGAAATGTCTCATTTGGTAGAAATTCTGGAATATTCTCTGGCCAAAGTGGCAGATAGTGTTGAAAGCTTGCTGGTGAACAGCCCCTTATTGTTGCAAACAGGCTAAATCCAATTTTAACCTCCCAAGTAGCAGATACTTTGAAATTAATAGAACTTGAAATGCCACAGTAACATTGGACTAAGCTCCTGCAACCAAACATGGTGTATTTTAAAAGCAAACATAAAACAAGAGTGCTGCCCTCTGAAGATGCTGGCCACAGAGATTGGCGAAACGTTAGGAAGAACAACCTTCAGAACACGGCCAAAGAGCCCCAAAAAACCCACAACAATCATAAAACAAGATTGTTCAAGAGCTTTATGAAGACAATATACAAGACAATAAACAAAAACCTCACTCACCTGCCCCAAAGTTCTCCTCATACCTGCAAAAGAAAATGGGAATAAAGGTGCAATTTTATAGGGTGAGGATAACTATAAAGATGTATGCACGCATATGTACCTATGATTTTCCTTATATTTGGGTGCTCAAAATGTGGTCCATAGACTGCAAACATAGCCATCTAAGAGTGCCTCATTAATTTTTTTTTAAATGGTCAAAATTGATATGGCCTATGGCACTTTTTGAAGGCAAAAATATGTGCCTAAACATATGGCAAATATTCTATCCAGTTATCCCCCCAAATAATGTTCTTATTTTGCTTTTCTTCTACATGAAGTAGCCTCTGCCATTTCAATCTAAGGCAAAATCTGGAGTAGCTTTTGGAGTCTCTGAAATATTTGGCTGAAAGGATGGTGTAGATCTATCATAAACACTCCAGACAGTCCAGAGATGACTGCTATAAAAAGAATGTGAGCGGAGTCACATCATGTAACACATTTATATGGCAGGCAGCAGGCAGAGGAGGATTTCGGGAAAGCAAAAGGAATTCAAGCTCAATAAACACACAGCTTATTTTTGAGGTGGGTGGGGGAGAGAAAGGGAAAGTCCTAGGAAAATCATATGACTGTAGCGTTCTCAAGATACGTAACTTAACATTTGAGTTTGAGAACAGATTGCTCTCAGTGAGTGAGACTTCTGGCTAAATATAGAGTATGCTGTAATTACATTATTTGTCATCATTATCTTCATTATCTCGGTTACTATTGGGGACAAGGCTCCCTATGAATAATATACTTCTACATTTTAGAAGACATTCCTTAAGGGCATGGTTCATGATTCCTGTTACTAATCCGTCTGTTCCCTAAGAAGACAATTATAATGCAGTGCATCTAACCAGCAGATCCATCACTGAAAGAACCTTTGGCATCCTGAAAATGAGATTCAGGTGTCTAGATTGATTGGGTAGCACATTACTTCACAGGCTTCGAGTAGTATATGATTTAATCTTGGCATGTTGCTTTTTGTGCAGTATGGGAAACAGACATGGATTGGATCTGACACAGAACTGCCTTGCCCATAGGCTCACAATCATCTCTAACATGAAACTACTTACTCGGTAATTCACAGGTTTACCTTTAATAGTCAGATAGTTACAAGCTGAACTGATACTGTGGCCAAAAAGTGGAGTTATATACAGATTTACAGTTTTGAGTCTCTTTCCAGGAACAGAAGAGAGTGCTTAAAAAAGAGAAAAGAAACAATTTTATAATTGGATTCAAAATATGGATTGGAAAGTATAGATAAAAGAAGAATGTGAGTCCAAGGGAATGGAGAGATTAGTAACTATAGATACTCTGGTAAAAATTGCTCAATTGTTTCTTTTTATGATCTTCCTTTTTGGCATAATTGTGTAAGTGGATGTAAGAATACTCCTCTGCTCTCTGGAATGTTACCCCTTCCGTATCCTTATCTATTCCCCCTACCCCTTGTACCCCCATCCCAGTTCCTATTTCCATTGAAAATGAACAACAATAACAAAAGAAACGTGTGTATTTCCTTCTCCTTTCTCAATCTTTTCACATTTTATTGCTTACAGGGTAGCTGATAATGTGTTTCAGAATACAGGACAAAATCCTTGAGGAACAGAGTGTTGGGCCAGTTATGCAACAGATGCTCCCTTCCCTGGGCAGACTGTATTTCATGCAACCAGTGCCACATTGACTGGAAAACTGGGTGCTCAACCAGTTATGTGACATATCTGCAAAGGAGCAGCCCTCCAGGGAGGGAAAACACTGCCCAATCACCCTTGCATGAATGGACTTCTGCAAAAGGACCCTGGCCATAGGACTTAAACTTCCATCAAAGAATCTAATTCATTTTGCAGAAACTCCAGATCACTCTCACTTCCCATGCAATTGTTGAAAGAAAGAGGTGGACACCACTGGCACTCTTTAATGGTTCCTTAAATCTGCTGCCTGAACTATCCCTTAAACATTGCCCCATCATCATGTATTTGATTCATAGAGCCTATTGCTTCCTATGTGCTTTCTCTGTCTGCTCCTCGCCAGTCTGAGAGGCGGCTGCTGGAGTAGCTATCGCCACCCAACAAATGTTTTGTGGCCAGAAGAATGTTGAAGATGGAAAGCTCCTGCCCAAAGGCAAACAGGCTACATACAATGGACATGTTGTGAGTAAAAGAAGTAGATGACAAGAGTATGAAGGAAGTTTGAATAGTGCTCAGTTTTTTCTCAGGGCTCAAATTTACCTCTGATGCCAGTAGAAGCATGAGAAGCTGTTTTATAGACAGGGCCAATGTCATGCAATCATATAAGGTGGGGCTGGGACATTGGGGTTGCCCCCCAAATTCCCACCCCCACCAACCTATGAAAGTCAGTGGGTCAGTAACCCTCTTACCTTGAACTGTTTCTCAAAGTTGTGAAGGTAAAACTGAGAGGAGGAGCTCATTGGCAAAAAGGCACTCTAGTTCCATACTAACCACACTGATGACGAGTGTGTCCCTCCTGGATTTAAGATCTAGGAGTCCTTCCTAGAGAGGAACTCAGGAATATAAACTATTTTTTTGGAGTGCAAAGCATGTTCTTCTTCACTCAACCATTTTGTGGTTTTTTGAAAATGTAGATATTAATAAAATAGTTTGTTTCATGCACCACTTATTGTTCTGGCACCACAGAGTCATTATAGTCAATCAGTATGCAGGCACAGAAACTATACAAGTCAGTAAATAGTCTTTCAGACCTGGGGAGCCTGCAGCCTAGAGTGGGTGACTAGTGACAACAAACAGTGGCTGAAATCCAGGAATAAATAGCAAAAAGGTCTCTGGGGAATAAACAGAAGAAATATCAAGTGCCTTTAAGGTCTGTTGTTTATAATGTTGTTGCTGTTATGTGCCATCACATTGGAACCAGCTTAAAGCAGCCCTGATAGGGCTTTCAAGGTAAGTGGGATATTTAAGGAGTGGTTTTACCAATTCAACATCCCCCAGGGAATTTCTATGAGCAGAGATTCAAACTCAGGCCTCCTGAGTTGTAGTCTGTCACTCTACCCACTGCACCACACTTAATATTTACAGTATATCACAGAAGTGAGTACACCCCCTCACATTCCATAAATATTGTAATATATCTTTTCATGTGACAACACTGAAGAAATGACACTTGACTACAATGTAAAGCAGGGAGTATACAGCTTGTATAACAGTGTAAATGTACTGTCCCCTCAAAATAACGCAACACACAGCCATTCATGTCCAAACCGCTGGCAACAAAAGTGATTACACCCCTAAGTGACGATGTCCAAATTGGGCACAAAGTGTCAATATTTTTGTATTCGTGAAGGCTCTCACAGCCAGGATCTAATGGTTGTTGTGGGTTTATCGGGCTCTTTGGTTGTGTTCTGAAGGTTGTTCTTCCTAACATTTCGCCAGTCTCTGTGGCCGGCATCTTCAGAGGACAGCACTCTGTGCTCTGGTGTAGTTTGCTTAGGAGTGGAGTATTTATGGCTGTGAGGCTTTTGTCCTTTTCTGGAGATGGGTGATTAGTGTGTATTGTTGTGGGTGTATGTGAAAAGGAGCAGAGATCATCTGTCACTGTGATTGATGGGTGTCATTAGCTGGTCTTTTGTGTGTAGTGATCCCCGGTCCTTGTGGCTGGGTAGAATTTATTGACCTTTTGCATGCTGTATTTTTGAGAGCTGGGAGCCAAGTTTTGTTGAGTTTCAAACTTTCCTCATTTTTTGTTGAAGTTCTGCTGGTGCTTGTGGATTTCAATGGCTTCCCTGTGCAGTCTGATGCAGTGATTGCTGGTGTTGTCCAGTATTTCAGTATTTTGAAATAGAATTTCATGTCCAGCTTCTTTTAGGGTATGTTCAGCTACTGCAGATTTTTCTGGTTGTTTTAGTTTGCAGTGTCTCTCATGTTCTTCAATTTTGGTGTGGATGCTTCATTTTGTGGTTCCAATATATACCTGGCCACAACTGCAAGGTATCTGGTATACTCTTGCAGTGGTGAGAGGCTCCCTTCTGTCCTTTGCTGACCATAACATTTGTTGTATTCTTGTGGTGGGCTTGAATACTGTTTGTAGGTTGTGTTTTTTCAAAAGTTTCTCCATGCAGTCCGTGACCCCTTTGATGTATGGCAGAAATACTTGATTTGTGGGTAGCTGTTTTTCTTCTTCAGTTTGGTGTTGTTTTCTTAGTTTGATGGCAAAAAAGAGGCATAATCAAAATACTGGTAGACCGTGCAAATCGGAACTGTGAAGCTCAGTTTCTCAGCACTGAACTCAACCATCTGAATTGGGCCCTACAGGCAAATGGCTACTCCAAAAATGAAATCACAAGAGCCAGAAGGGCTGTGCTGACTTCATTGTTGGCATGATGGCCCTCCTTCTGGTAAGTGAGCTTGCTAGTCACCCATTTCTGTGCATTAACAGAGGCCACAAAGAAGAAACAGGGGTTACTTTTCTGTAACCATAGTTCTTTGAATGTGAATCCACACATCCCACCCATCCTCCCCGCTGTCCATCACTTAGTGTCTTGAGATTTGTTTTGGTCAGAGCCTTGACAGCGGCGGACATTTTCGGAACTGTGGTATTACAGGCAGGTGGAGCATGCACACCACGGGGTAATGTCCTACTAATCACATCTTTTTAAGCTCTAGAATATTCTGAGAAGTCCTGCGCAGGCACAGTAAAACCCATTTGTGTGGATTCACAGAGGACCACTTGAAGAACTATGGTTACAAGTAAATAACCTCTTTTTTCAAAAACTGACTGTTTGAATATGAACTGGGAGAATTCACAAACTCTGCTGAGACTAGGGTAAAGGAGCTTTATTTTAATTACACAAGTCACAGTTGCATAATGCCTTCAGTTCAATGTAATGATGTTAGAATTTGTTAAATGCTAGCTTTGCATGCTTATTTTTTCCCCAGTTCACCGAACAATTAGTGAAATATTAATCTAGGCTTTTCTATTATGTCCAAGAAAAAAAGGGTCTGGTAAATTAATTCTGAAACAAAGGTGGAAAAATGCAGAGGTTTGCTGTAAAAATTAAAAGCAACAAAGTTTGTTCATGAGTAGCTTGCCTCCTAAATATTTATAATGAAAATGCAAAGCTTTCTATCCATTATTACCACATGCGGTAATGATTTTCTGGCCCAAGCAAAAGGAGGAGATTTGTTATGTGAATTTTCACATAGAGTCTATTTAGTGTGGTTCTGTCCGTGCTGCACTGTATGTTTTCATAAAGGATCACTGAATTGCAGAGTGCATCAGAAACACCTGAAATGCTAGAACAAAGGGTTGGTACAGATTACAGGGGGATAATATCAGACGTTACTGTCTACTGTGCACATTTTCATTTCTTACTGTGGAAAAAGTTGATGTTTCTTCCTGCTTTTTTCTTATGCTTGTATTTGTAAATCAATATTTTGCCCCGAAGAAGTAACAAGAACAGTGTAGCAATGTTGTGTTGCTGTTTTGCTGTAAACACATTGTCCCTAATGTTTTGATTTGCTGTGCATGTGAAGACTCGGATCCGTATATGGAACTTCCTTGTTTGGACCTTCTTCTTAGATGCATGTAAAAGGACCCGGGTTGAATCTCTGGTATCTCAGATAAGGCTTGGGAAAATTCTCGAAACCCTGGAGAGATATTGCCAACCATGTAGACAATTCACAGGAACCCATCTGCATGGGCTTAGAAAAGCCATGAAAGTAGCAGCATAGATCTCTCAATAATCCAGTTTGATATACAGAAACTACCAGTATATGCAGAAGAGTGTTACTATACCTACTGGAATTCTGAAGTTATCCAGAGCATTGGCTAATGCCTAAGTCACAGCCTACAACACCATATCTGCATTTACTTAGATGATTTGTTCAGATGCAACTCCAGCTATGGCCAACTGAACAAATTCTCAAGCAAATATGTTTATAAATACACCCATGATGCCTCATTTTAAAATCTTTAAAATAGATGAAAAGTAACAGAGGAGAAAATAAAATAAAAAACATGCCTGCATTTGATCCTCAGTGTAATTATTGGAGCACCATAAGGCAGTGTTCTTACTCAACGAATCTAGATTGATAAATTGTTGGATAATGCTATATTATGAACAACTTGCTTGTTGTCTGTAGTCTGAGTGACTGCGAGGGACTTTTCTTGGCTGGGGTGATTACCTGTCCAGCACTAAACAATTGCTTTTGACATTCAAAGAGAGCCTTGCCCATCTGCCGAGTATTCTATTCCCCTCTTTTGTCAGTTGTTGTTGTTTGTTTGTTGCTGTTGATCAGTACAGTTGGTTGCTACTATGTGTGCAGTAAAGAAAACAGTATACACAGGTCTGTAATTTTGAGCAATTGAGAGTAAAAAAGCTTTTTAAATTCTTCCTCCTACAAATGTCTCAGAGTGAGTTATTGAGACTTTAACTGCCAGTTAATGAGAAAAGGAGTAGCTTTTGGGGGAACGTCTAGCTATCTGTACTTCTACAGTGTAGCAAAAACAGAATTTTACCAGAAATTCAAAACTCTGCAGCATATATTCTATCAAACTAGTTGGAAAAGAGAAAGCAAGGCCACCAGTGCACCCTTTAGTAATATGAATTGGAGGTTGATATCTTTTCACAAAATAACATTATCTAGAGATACAAATAAGCTCAGAAAAGTCAAACGCTTGTGAGACAAGAATGTGAGTTCTGTTTAGGGAACAAAGTCAAGCACATGTTGTTGAATTATGTGTTGTGTGACAAGGCCATGTCACAGCATCTTGAAAGGGAGGCCCTTTATTCTGCTGTTGATATACAATACTTCAAATACTCTGATTTTTCTTTTTAAGCTTAATCTGAACAACAATGTTATTTTGTTTGTGTTTTTTGGGGGGAATGAAGCAAATGTTCTCAGGAGCTGTGGAGGCAACAAAAGATTGTGTGAAATAAATGCACGTATAATATTAGAGGTGTTTATCATCTTCAATATTCTTTCTAAAAATATTGCGATGAACTATGCAGAACAGACTAAAGTGTTTTTTTCATAAATTTCACCAATATGTTGAAGAATTACACTTCATAATACAATTATTTCTAGTCTTTCTTTCTTCATCATTGTTCAGCTACTCTCACCACTAAGAAAGGGAAATAAAAAATCTTCACCAATTATCAACCTCACCTCATCTGAGGAAGGTTATCTGGAACCCTTACTGTGAAGAGATTTTCCTTTGCTGATTGAATTCACCTTTCTTTCTAAATTCTATGGTACCACACAGTACTAAGTCATTGTGTCTCTTTCATTTTTTGTATGAACATTATCCATGCTTCCCCTCCTACTCTACTTCCTATTTAGTTTGCAATGCCTTTGTTACTTTATTCCATGTTTCCCTTTCGTTCTTTCTCTTCATGAAAATTGTCTCATTTTCCTTCCCTCCTGAAAGAATTGAGGAAATAGTTTCACTAACCAAAGGCCATCTTCAGACTGCTTGCACATAAACAGATGACAAATTACAATTGGCAAACATTAATGTACATCAGTCAGAATATTATTTTAGGTATTAAGTTACAATTCCATGAGAAACACACACCTTGACTGAATGGATCTTAAGTTGGTAAGAAACAGGACATTCAGCATGTACCACACCTGACCTCTCACCTTCCCAGATTAGCCATGGACACTCATCAAAATTTCATGTGGAGTTTCAAAAGTCATAGAGAGTTCACGAAATCAAATTACCTCTTAAATTACCATTTTGCTTCCCTTAATGCTTTTCTTGAAAGCATCCTCTGAAAGTTATACTGCTTGCCTGATAAGGTTTCCTATTGTCACACCTGTCTGCAAAGAGAAATGCATCAGGGATGTTTCCCCTTCATCTATTTATCCAAATTAGCATAATGAATGTTTCCAGGGTATTGCTGAATGACATCCCTTTTAGCATAGTGAAGTGACAGGATTTACTTTGGTCCGTCAGGGTTTGTCTCACTGTCCATATGGTCAGTGCACAATATGTAATTCAGTTTTCTTTAATAAGCCGAAATCATCTCCTACACTGCTTAGAAAATCTCAGTACAAAGTCACTATCCTGCTGTCCTTTAATGCACCTCCCCCTTTGTTCCTCTGGCCAGAAAGCAGTACCACTTTGTTTCTCAAAACTGGATTGTTTCATGGAATAATTAAGCATGAAACAAAAAAATAGGGGTAGTTATTTGGAACTGATTTACCATGGATAACTCAGGGATATATTCTGCCTAGTTTCTTTGATAATTTCTCCATGTTTTTGTCAAAATCACCCCTAGTTATTTTCACTTGAAATACAGTCCATTAATTGGAAATGTAGAATAAATCTTCACAAATTTTGTTGAATGTGCATTATTTTAATTAGCATTTTCTACATACCAGTGAACCTCCGTATTAGCCTTTAGCCCAACCCTGAACATATATTCATGGAAAAACTGCTATATTAAATAGGACTGATTATTTAACTGTAAAGCTATTTGTTCCTGAAACCCACTTTCTGGATAAAGTGAGACAAAAGAGACACCAGCTTCCATAAACAAACGAAGTGCCTGGATCTAAAACATCCCAAGAAATCTGTTTATATTTGACATTTAGATGCTTCTTTGTCTTAACCAATGTAGGGTACAGGGATTAAGAAAAATATCCTATAGACTTTTCAGCCAAGAGGTGCAGATTTAAGTGTTAGAGAGATTGACAGTAGAATTGTTCAGGGACATTTTGGGTTTCAAATTCAGAATTGCTTCACCTTTGCACTGTAAATCCCGATTCACAGGATGTTGAGGGTTTTTCCACAAGGGGGGGTGCTCTCATGGAAATTTTGTGCATATTCAGAAATGATTTCTGTTTTCATGCATTTCTGTAAATGTGCAAAATGTAAAGCTATGATTACTGTTGTTTGGTGGGAGAAGAGAAAAATAGTGGTGGATTGCTGTTTGTGTCTTTTGATTTATCAGCCTGTCCTTTTATGTTTGCTCCTTTTAATCTTTACCTTAACAAAGGTAAAATATGCTAGGTTTTCTTGGAGATTCTTCTTTTCAAATTCCAGATTGTGAAAAAATTCCAATGAATTAGATGTCTTAGACATTCCTTCTCATTGGGGAACCCTCAGCAGGAAGGACAACTTTCATCACACCACTAATATTGATGAATCTAGAGATGGGTGAGTTCATATTCTAATTCGCCCATACAGGTAGACATAACAAGGGTCCAGTCCCCTGGACTCACCCATCCACTGCTGCAGCTAGCGCTGCACTCCCATCCAGTCGCTCCAGAGCTCAGGGTCAACTAGCCACTCCTGGCAGAAAGAGGCAAGATGAGCCTCCCTGCCAGGAACCATTAAAGTGTGTTTCTCCCAGAGGCGAGATGTTTCGATTGCCGATCTCTATACTTTGTTAGTTTTTCCAATTCTTCTTCTTCTTCTTCTTCTTCTTCTTCTTCTTCTTCTTCTTCTTCTTCTTCTTCTTCTTCTTCTTCTTCTTCTTCTTCTTATTATTATTATTATTATGTTCTTGTTCTTGTTCTTGTTCTTGTTATTAGTTTTAGTATTAGTATTAGTAGTATTAGTAGTAGTAGTAGTAATAGTAATAGTAATAGTAGTAGTAGTAGTATTGTAGTAATATTGTTATTAGTATTAGTATTAGTATTAGTTTTAGTATTAGTATTATGATTATTATTATTAGTAGTAGTAGCAGCAGCAACAGCAGTAGTAGTAGCAGTAGTATTCAAAAACATCAGGCACAGTCAATCAAAATTATTTTAAAAATTGACTGGTATTATGTAACAGATACAAGTTTTAACCAAAAACCTAAGCGTGTGTTAAATATTGGCACAGTATGTATGCTGTTCCTAATATTTCTGGGTTTTTTTTTGTAGCTCTGATTCTGTGATTTCTGAGATCTGCAAGTGCTTATAGTATTTCTTGATATTATTCCCAAAGCCTAATTACTATGGGGACCACTGAAGTGTGTTGTTGTTGTTGTTGTTGTTGTTGTTGTTGTTGTTGTTGTTGTTGTTGTTGTTGTTGTTGTTGTTGTTGTTGTTGTCATTACTGTATTATGTGCCCTAGTGTAGTCGTCTCCAACCTTGGGCCTCCAGATGTTCTTGGGCTTCAACTCCCAGAAATCCTGGCCAGCAGAGGTGATGGTGAAGGCTTCTGGGAGTTGTAGTCCAAGAACATCTGGAGGCCCAATGTTGGGGACCACTGCCCTAGTGCATCAGCACTGGTACCAGGTTGTTTTCAATCAATCAATCAATCAATCAATCAATCAATCAATCAAGCAAGCAAGCAATCAAGCAAGCAAGCAAGCAAGCAAGCAACAAGCAAGCAATCTCTTAGCAGCTTTGCAAGCTGTTTCTGAGCTGTTTAAAAAGGGCAAGCCTTACTGAGATTTTCTGAGAAAGGCATTGTTTTGTCCTTAGCTGTGAAATGGTTGCTCCACTGGTGAGAGTTCTTTGCTGAGCAGAGCCTCTTTGCCACACCCTCCGGAGTAGCACAAGACAGCTGCTCATCGCAATTGCTCCATGTGGGTGGGAGTGGGTTGTTTTAAAATATAGCTCTGCCCCCATTGTGGCCTGTTTCGAGGCTCTCAGCTCAGAAGGACACTTGTCGCTTGGAGAAGAGTCTGTGTCGCACTTAGAATTGGGTGCCTTCGCAGACATCGGATTTAGGGTTGTGGCTGGACCTCCTTTGGTTTGGATTGACTGTGCCAGCACAGTCAACTTATATTGGATATTTCCCCTTTGGGAAAAAAACACTATTGGGGCTTATTTCCTTCAAAGGGCTTTCACAGGGCGTTAGCCCCCACCCAGGACAGTTTCTGCCATGCCGCAACCATCAAGCCATGGCAGATTGATTCTTATCAAGCCTCCAGCAGATTTCATTACTCTTTAATTTAATGATAGTGTTATTTTGAATTTTATATCTAAAGAGAAAAGGGCAACTCTGGGCTTAGGGAAAGTGGTGGTGGTATAAGCATGATATCTGGGGGATTTTACGTGTTGGGTCACCTTTCCCTTGTGACTCATTCATTAATCAGTTAATAGTGGTGTTAGATTATTACCTAGAATTTGGTATGAATTGAATTATAGTAATAATATTTTCAGTTGTTAATAGTATGTACATATATTGGGGTCTATTTATTTACAAACAGGGGAATAAAGTGCTTAGGTGCTGGAGGGCATAGTGTATAAATAAATAATTGAATAAATTAGTAAGTAAAATAAATAAATATAACTGGTTCAAGTGCTCAGGACTTAATCAGGTTTAGTTCATTAGTGGGTTGTAGTGGTTTAAGCTTGAAGCCTTGCTTATTTTGTTCAGTAGTATTTTGTGTCTCTTTGGCAAAGTTTAAAAATAAGAATACGAATAATATAACCAAGAATTTATTGAACAAATAAATACAAATAAAGTGTGGCAAGTGTTTTGGAAAGTGAGAACAAGCTAACAACTGTAGAACTATGGGTCCAAAGAAAGGACAGGGAAAAAGTAAAGGAAAATAGCCTGTTAAAAGGTGTCCCACGCCGGTTTCTCCTGCAGAGTTATCCTCAGACGAAGAGTCCTGGCCCATTTGGCAGGAGCTGAAAAATAAAATTTCTGCACTAGAGGCTGAGCGTTCTTCCCAACCAGGCCAGCTGCAAGTGGGCCCCAACCCACTCGGGGTCGTCCAGAGAGTCTAAGGGTCACAGAAGAGCCAAACTTAAGGCTTTAGCTGATAATCTCTTATGTCACCTTAATGTGTTAGATGCTGAGTGAGGTGCTGTTCAGAGGAGCTGAGGCATTGGGAAGAGTTTCTCGGAGGGCACAGCCCGAGACTGCAAGTGATAGTCCTAAGCCTGAGTTGGCTGTAGTAGCTGTGCCGGAGTCATTGACTATTGGAATCACGGGTGAGTGAAAACCAGCACCTATAGGGATGCAGTAGCTTAGCCTTGGTTGGGCATAGGGCACCAATGGCATCCCACCAATTTACACAAAGCATTGGACCACAGTTGCCTGTGGTACCACTGGAACCCCCAATGGGTTGGATTTCACCACATCCACAATCATTCCCGGCTCCTTTGGGGGTCACACCTGGGGTAGGCGCATGGCCATACCCTTCAGTACCAGATACTGGTTACAATTTTGTACCTTTGAAGGCATTGCCATTTGGTGATTATTCCATGTCATTGGGGGACCATTTAACTCCAGCGACTAAAGAAAAGATCTGGATAGGTAATATTAATGTGTTCGAGCTTCTAAATAAGAAAGTTGACAGCAAGGAATTGGATAAAGAGGATTTTAAGGAAAAGGAGAGATGCAGGAGGCGCAAGCCTGAGCGTACCTGGGCTAATTGGCTGCCAGGTTTTTGATTTATGAGGCAGTAATAGTGAAGGCTCAACCCTGGAGAGCTTCATCCTTGATTCAATATTTGGATTTAATCTATAAGGCGCATGTTGACTACCTGGGTCACGTGTGGTTGCTCTACAATGCATTGTTTCATATGAGAGCCACGATACACCCAAATTTTCCCTGGGACGAGCCCCACCCTGGGCTTTGGCTTGACCCCTGCTTGACCTAGTTTGGGTGACAGGTTTGATAGCGGCCTTCTGATCTGCAGGGTGAGCCAGAATTTCTCTCCTCGGACCCCTGCAGTTCAGTCTCCTCAACTACGTTTGCTTTGCTGGGAATTTAACTCCCGCAGAACTTGTACTAGGAAGGCTTGTAGGTTCAGGCATGAATGCACCTTGTGCAGTGGGCAGCATGCCAGCATCAGTTGTTTTCATGCCCGTGCACATAAGGGGGAAAAGGAAACTGGTGCAAATCGAAAGCAGGATGGTGGCGCCAGAGCCACTACTAAAGAGGCCCAGCCAAATTAAATTAGATGTCTTGGATAGTTGGTTATTTGCATATCCTACGCCTCAGTACACATTCATTTAGGATAAGTGCAGCCTTGACAGATGCAGCACTTGTTTATGGCCCAGAAAACATTAAAAGGTTAGGACGCTGGAATTCTGGCTGCTACAGGCGTTATGTCCATGCTCTCCCTTCAGTTTAGGTTTGTTGCTGGCCTTGTTTCTTTTGTTGCAGGTTTGAAGGTTCCAAGGCAGAGACTGTGCATCTTGATTGTCTGTCATAGCTATATCTTCTGGGCAGTGCGCCATGCTGTGAAATTATCGTGGGGAAGCAATTTGGGCCTGGGAGCCATAGCCAAACTGGAGTGGTTTGGCAAGAGAGGTATGTGGTGGGATGCGTTCCTACAAATGTTACCTCAGGGCCCCCATAGCTTTCCTCCTGATGTGTTGGTCGTGCATCTTGGTGGCAATGACTTAGCTAAGTGTAGCATAAATTCATTAGCTTTAGATATCATACATGATTTGTCTTTGCTGAAAGCAGAGCACCCCACAATGAGAATTCTCTGATCCACAATAATCCCTAGAGTGAATTGGCAAGCAAACTGCCCACCTCAGTGTATTAATACAGCCCGTAGAAGGGTTAACAGGGAAGTTTGCAGGGCAGTTTGTCGGTGTCTTGGTTCTGTTATTGAGCACCATGACATTCATTTGGCTATGCCCAGGCTTTATAGGCATAATGGAGTGCATCTTTCAAACCAGGGAATGGAGTTATTCCTTCAGGACATTCAAAGGGACCTGCGTGTGATTATCGATAGTTTGGGTGGGCAGGGGATTTAGTCACGCTAGTCCCTTTGCCATGGTGGGTAGTGCAGAAGGAAGTTGGATCAGTGAGTCCTAGGAAGAGCACAGTAAGGTTATAGCTCACCCAACCTCCCTGCGCTGAGGATCATGAGATTACAGTGTGGGGGGAGGGTGTTCTGGGGCCTTGCATGTACCAAGGGCTGCCAAGGGTATGAGGTCAGTGCCAGGCTTGCCAGGGTTGTGCTGTCTAGGGGACTTCACCAGCTCGGGGCAGGGGACTCGCCCGTATTGGCAAAGGTCCAGTGAGACCCAGTTATTCCATTTTGCACGACAGTAGCCCACTCTTCTTTGTTCAGTTAATAAAGCGTGGCCCTGGTTTAACCCAAATCTTTTGTCTCGCATCATTATTTCGGATGGTGCGGCAAAGAAAAAAAAAGGAAAGAAGAGTGGGGGAGAAAGAAAGAAAAAGTCTTGTTGACAGGCTTTGCTCATTATTTCGGATTGTTGGTTCAAGCAATAACACACCTGAACTAATGCGACTTTAGCCTTTAAAAAATTGTAGACAGTCCAGTTACAGAGGGAAAAACTATGGATTAAGGCCAGAGAACTCCAGGTTGATTTGCATTTCCCTTTGCATCATGGCGCCAACAGAAAAAAATGAACCAGTTTGCCCCAATCCCATAGCATTTTCCTGTGTAGTCACACTTTAAGTGACATGATATATGGTAAAATCAATTTTTGACTTTCTGAAAGTCATTTTTGTTTTAACCACAATGACAGCTAAAAGGTATGACCCCTGGAAAAGGTACAGAGTTTGTCAAGATGTCGGCTTTGAGATGCCTCTGAGTTCCAGCTTTACCTGCTAGTAACAGGGGAAATGGAACGGAGGGGAAGAGGGGAAAACATTTTTTTTTAATTTTTGGAAATCCTGAAAGGTGGTGCTTTCCACAATGTATACTCCTGGAAATTACACAGATATGTTCTGGCAAAACCATGAGACTTGGACCTTCTGAGTGCATGTTTACTCCTATAAAAGTGAATAAATAAAACTTAATAGTCACTCTCCCTTGGGAAGCTTAGCTTTTTTGGGAACGTTCACTCAGGTTCTTTAGACTTAATCTGCCTTATTGATGCAATACGACATAAAATCATTTCCCTGCTCTTGAATGTATCCTTGGTTTTTACTCTATGTCTGATCCTTTTGCTTCCCCCCCAAGCCCCCAAATGATATTCTAAATTTCAATATTGGACTGAAGGTAATTGAGTCTTCTCACTAGAATGACTCAATATTAATTTACACAGCTAACAGGATGTTCACTGGAGGAGGCCCTAAATCTTTACAGAAGGTAATAAAATCTGTCACCCTATTATAGGATATTTTTATATCAGAGAAAAATATGGCATCTCATAAAGCTGTATTCTTTCCTTTATTACACAATATATTGCACCCAAACATTGGATCAAATTTTGCCAAGGTGCAACAGTACTAACTTCATGTGAGTTGCACCATATGTAACACCTCACTTGCATTTACATGAGGTAAATTTTGTTATTGTCTTTGAAATTTAAGAAGGCGGCACGCCTGAATGGATGCCACCACAGAAGGCAACCACAGTTTAATTTATCTGGAGATCAATGGAAGGTTAACAAACAATACAGAAAGGTGGGCACAACTCAGAATTTTAGAAGAGAAGAAACTGTACTGATACCCTACTTAAATAAGTAGCTCATCATGCTAACCCTATTATGTTATGTTGTATTTTAGCAGTAGATTAGATTATCAGTTTTCTGCCTACTGTATATTTATCACTTTTAAAAACTTATTATGAGGGTTCCTTTTATTTATTGGGATTATCTGTCATTTAAATAGCCAATAAACAGAGGTGTAACTAGCAGTTTTAGTATCCAGAGCTTCTCTGTTCTATTAGTTGAACACAGGCCATATGAGATTAGCAGGAAGAGGATGGAGATGTGCAGACAAACATCTGGGTCTCATCCTTAAACAGCCATAGCGATTCTGTGCTAGGCCTACTACCTATTCCATGTTTTCTTCTTCCTTGGGAGAGTAGGTAGAGATGGTATGTGAGCTTAGGGTAGGTGAGCCTGTACTCTTTCAGAACCAAATACCAACCTTGGGTCCATCTGGTTTTTCATCATCTATTTTTGATGGGGAACAGCTTCCCTGGGTTTCAAGAAGGGTCTTTTCCTAGCTCTATCTGGAGGTCTCTGGTACTTCTTGGTGGTACCCCATCAAAGATCTAAGCAGGACTGAGCCTACTTAGTTTTCTGAACCAGAGAAAATCAATATATTGAGAATAAAATAGTGATACAATACACTATTTGAAGGGCACTGTTTCCTATAAGCCACTAATTTAGCACAGTGGTTTGGGGCAAGCATTTCAATGTAAGAGGCCTCAGGGGCAATACCTGCCATCCCTAGCTAGGACTACGGGGAAACTCATTGCCTGTCAGTGCAGATATTAGCCCATTCAGAGTTTATAAATGCTAGCATTATGAACATGCTTAGAAGTAAGAGCCTAGTCCACCCCTCTATTGTCTCAGACTTCTGATTTGTCACGGTTTCACTGCAAGGTCTGAGGAGGCAAAGAGTCCTGTGGAAAGGGCCCATAATGGCTTGAGAAGGACGAAAAAACCAGAGCTCCCTAGGATTCAAGCTTGTGCGTAGAGCCTACACAGAAGCAGGAATCTAACTTTGTCAGATCCAGCACTGAAACCTTGATAAATGTAACAACAGAGGCAGCAGTGATAGGTGCTACCGCCTGTTTTCACAGAGCTGGCATTTATAATACCTCCATAAGACTAATGCTGAACTAGAAATATCATTGGCCTGACTTTGCATAACGTTTCTTATGACTCTAAACTATTTTCACAATGCTATTTCAGTGATTAGTTTGAAAAAATAGACTTGTTTGCTTTCATAAACAGCTTAGATTTCCCTACAATACAGATGCCTTTGCATCCCACCCCCACCCCCCACTTTGTTATCATCCTTTTCAGCTACTTATTATCTATGGCTATTCAGCTTTATTTCTATCCTTGCCTCCTTCCACAAATTCTGCTGCATGGCAAGGTATCCAAATCTTCGCAAATGATTTGTGAATGATGCAGTATGAAGTATCACCTGGCCATCCTCTCCGTGTAAATGTAATTTATTAGCACGTGTTACGTGTAGCAGACACTGCAAATTACTTTGCCAGCAATGACCTGTAGGAAATCCTCTTGTTCTACTGAGCATGAGTAGATCAGAGAGTAAGTTTAAAAATAGTTTTAAAAGAGGTAGCCGTGTTAGTCTCTGCAAGTATATGAGGCAAAATCCAAAGAACCAGAACAAACAAACAAACAAACAAACAACATGTGGCATCTTAAAGGCTAACCATTATATTTTAATGTGAACTTTTGTGGACAAGTCCTCTTTGTCAGACATATGGGGGGAAAATGAAATAATTGAGATACTGGATGAAATACCAAATTCACAAGGAAAATATTCATTGGCTCTGAGAGTTTTGGGTTTGTGGTTACATCTCACATGCAGTAATTTATGACCTATGTTTGGTGTTATGTTGTATTGTAAACATTCCTACAGGAGACAAAAAAACAGATAACCTTGCAAGTGCAAAAGATGGCATAGATCACATGAGCTGAGGAACAAATGTGGGCTTGTTCCTTCTTTTGAATGATGTTTATGATAGGTTGTAATCTGTCTTTGCGTAGGATGCTAGTACAGTGGGGTCTTGACTTAAGAACGGCTTGAGTTAAGAACTATTTTGACTTAAGAACCACTCTCATAGGAAAATATTGACTTGACTTACATACTTAGATTTGAGTTAAGAACTGAAAAAAAAACACGTGGGAGGCAGGGAAAGTGCAAAATTTGAACTTTCAGTTAACTGTTGGCCAGTGAAAAGGGTGCCTGTCTGCTTCCTCACTCCTCCCAGCGTTTAGAGAGTGGATTGGGAGACAGTCTTTGGACTGCCTGGTACTGTACTGCCTGGACTGTATTTTCCCTGCCTTCCCTGAACCTTTCTTGACCTAAGAAAAAAAGAAACAAAATATCCCCCTCTAGTGGTCAAAGGCAGAATAGCAGCTTCCCATTAGTTTCTATGGACGGAAAAGAGCAGATACGGATCAAATGGTTTTCAATGCATTCCTATGGGAAGTGCAGATTTGACCTGAGAACTTTTTGACTTGAGAACCGCCTTCCAATACGGATTAAGTTCTCAAGTCAAGACCCCACTGTATAGAGAGCCTCTACATCCACTATAGCTAGGATGGTGTCAGGAAGATTATGTGGGGACTGAAGTTTCCTTAGGAAGTCTGTGGTACAGTATCTCTTACATAACTAGGAGAATTGGTGGAATAAGGTTTGAGGATGGAGAATCCAGATACCCCAATGGTGATGGTCTTGATGCTTGATACAACGGGTCTACCAGGGTTTTCTGGTTTGTGTATTTTTGGTATTAAGTAGAAGGTTGCTGGTTCTTATGTTGTGTTAGGCAGGATTTGTTCACATATGTTTGTAGGGAGGTTTTTAAATAAGGCTTTGTAATTTTCCTTTTGGTATTTGGTGGTTGGGTCTGCAGTTAGGGCCTAGTAAAATTTAGGGCTGAACAATTGTCTCTCAGCCTCCTGTGTGTAGCTTGATTTGTCCCTGACAACCGTAGCACCACCCTTGTCAGCCTTTTTGATCACTGTGTAGGGATTATTTCTGAGACTGTGTATAGCATCATGCTCTGCCTGGATGAGGCTGGATATTACGTCAAGTTCCTTGTTGATTATCTCTCAGCCCAAGTGCAGTGACAGAAGCACTCAATATAAGTCACATCCTTACTTTCGACCTTCTGTGGGAGTCCATGAGGAGTTCTTCTTTTTGTGGTGCTGTGAAGTAAATGGATGTGGGCCAGTACATAATTCAAACAAAAACCACACACAAAAACCACAAAAACAAACCTCCACCCCTTCTATTCCCTCTTTTTTGCTCTTGCAAGGTTATCTGTTTTCTGTCTCCTGTAGGAATGTTTACAATAGAACTTAACACCAAACACAGGCCATAATTATTGCATGTAAGATGTAACCACAAACCCCAAACTCTCAGAGCCAATGAAGGTTTTCCTTGTGAATCTGGTATTTCATCCAGTATCTCATTTACTTCATCCCGCCCATATATCTGACAAAGTGGATTTATCTACAAAAACTCACACTAAAATACAAGTGTTAGTCTTTAGAATCACAGAATCATAGAAAAGTGAAGTTGGAAGGGGCCTACAAGACCATCAAGTCCAACCCCCTGCTCAGTGCAGGAATACAATCAAAGCATATCTGTCAGGTGAATATCCAAGTTTTTCTTGAATGCCTCCAGTGTTGGAGCATTCCCCAACTCCCAAGGTAACTGGTTCCACTGTAGTACTGCTCTAATCGTTAGGAAGTTTTTCCTGATATTCAACCAAAATCTGGTTTCCTTTAACTTGAGCCCATTGTTGCGTGTCCTGCACTCTGGGATGATCTAGAACAGATCTTGCCCCTCCTCTGTATGACAGCCTTTCAAATAAAATGCTGTCATATCACCCCTCAGCCTTCTTTTCTCAAGGCTAAACATGCCCAAGTCTTTCAGCCTTTCCTCCTAAGGCTTGGTTTCCAGACCCCTGATCATCCTTGTCACCCTCCTCTGAACTTGTTCCAATTTGTTAGCATCCTTCTTGAAGTGTGGTGTCCAGGAGTGGACACAGTTCTCAAGATGAGGCCTAACCACTGTGTCCATTAGGAAAGGTGTACCAACATGTGCAGAAAACTTTGTGGGAGATTAAAAATAAAGTGCCCTGCTATCTCATATGGAATCTGGTACAGGATGGGAATGCTAATATAATTGTTAGAAACACAATGACAATGAAATAATTTCACATCCTTAAATGTGATTTTACTTCCAGTCTTTATGTGATGCTTTTTTCTTCTCTGCACATTGCTTTCAGATACACAGTCTGGATCTAGACATGATTAGTTACACTATTCCATCCTATTCACATGGAATTAGGCAGACAAATAACTTGGTCCATTATTTTGTTTTCAGCCCCTGGGGCTCTGTGCACAAATATATAATAAATTCATTGGTTAAGTTTGGACCCGATGCCCTCACACATTTCCTGTATCGTGACTGCACCCGCACTAAGAACATTGTCTAGGGTGATTAATCCTTTCACTTAGTAAAAAGCTGAGAATATGAGTTGTTTCTTGTACTACTAAAATAGATACGTTGACCCAAAGCCAGCTGTAATCACTCGTAAAGGTGTTAATTTGTGGGTAGGAATACTCATTCGAGCAAACATAAAAATGTAGGTGAAACTTTGTGAAACTGGTAGGTTATATCATTGCTCAGGATTGGATCTGAATACCCATTTGTCTCACCTTCCTTGTGTTTTTCAGCAAATGAAGCATGTGGCATAAACTGGCTTTTGCATATGAATCCAGGGTCCTATATGAGAGAGTTGTGGGTTTTGCAAAAGTTTTGTAGATGCCTACAATAAGTAATTTGCAGTCCTTGAAAGGTTGGGCATACATTTTGGGGGGATAAACTCAGTCCTAAATAAATTCCATTTTTTCAGTCATTTTCAATCTGCTTAGCGACATCATTTTTCCTACATTTTGAGAAACCCCTACTGTTTAATAATGCCAGCTCTGTGCAGTGGTAGCAGGAATTGAATAGCTCTGAAAATATATTTCATCCATAAGAGAGGAGTAAAATGACTTTTAATACCTAATTTATCCTAATGTTTTCCCTTCCATGTCTGAATGTCCAGAATGTATAACAGTTATTATTACTAATACTCAGGCTGGATCCATTTCTTACATTTGGAAGCACTAAAGAATTTTGAAAGAACAATGGCATTTTTATTTAAGAATCGCTTCTGAGAAACACTGCTGGAAATATTTCAAGAAGAATAATGGGAATACCATTGGGCATCAAGGGATATATGGAAAACAAAGTGCCTGGTATCTGCAGTGAAATCTGCATACCCCCCGGGATTGCCAAAGCTGTTTGGCAAGGTAAGCTGTCATTTCAGATGTACATCTAGAAATGACCCCACAGCATCAGCTAAACACTGTTTCTAAGGCTACAGTGCTCCTGGCAGGTAGCAGTGACACAGATGCATCCCAATCAGCCAACTCACCTATTTGCAGGTGAGATTAGATCTCTCATTCTTCAGAGGGGCAGCTAAGTTTTGTTTGGAGTCAAACCAAAAGTATAGCCCCCAAAACTTTAAATTTTAATACTTTGAAAGATGTAAATGACAAGAACACAAGCAATACTAAAAACCCAGTCAAAGCAGTCATGCATATCAGGCCATCTAAAAATCACACTCAGGTAGCCAGTTACTGAGGGAAGGCTTGCTTGAAGAGAAAAGTCTTTGCCTGTATTTGTCTCTCCTCTTGGTCCTCAAAACAACTCTGTGAGCTTGGTCTGGCTTAGAATGTGTGACTGGACCAAAGTCACCCAGTGAATTTCATAGCTGAGTGACAATTTGAATCCAGGCCTCTGAGTCATAGTCTGACATTCTGACATTCATATCAGTTACTATTTTCTCCAAGCATCACAAGTGGTAAATAGGTAAAACTGCTGAAGAAATCTAGCTAGTTTGTGCCACCTTACATAGAAAATAAGCCTGAATGAATCTGGTTTGAAAAAGAAAATGACCTACAGACATTGGGGTTTGTGTTTCTGCTAGCAGTCATATCTATATCTCCACCTCTGAAGTAGTGGTGGGCAAAATTTGGCCCTGGAGTCATGCATGGCCCCCAATGTGCTTTCATGGCACTCAGACCTTGGGGGTGAAATTCTGTCCACCACAACTTCAGAGGTGGACATATCGACATACATGATTGCTAGCAGAAATGCTTTCATGACCCAAGAGGTTCATTTTAGCTCTTAGAAGCCTCCAGGAATAGTGATTCACCTTTTAAATAGGTCACAGAGCTCTTTTTCACCATTTGACACACTGTTGCACAATTTAGCCTCACCCACTATTTTTAAAGACTGAAGGTGGACTTCTTGCCACTTTCAACTTCTTCTTTCTCTCTTTTGGCCTTTTTGGCTCTTTGGAGAGGCTGTGTGGCCCCTAGGAGATCCTGCTGGTGCACTTTACAGTACTCCAAGTGGGATAATACTAAGGCATGGGTCATGGTAAGCAAATCAGACATCTCAAGGAATGGGCACAATGGGTGCACTAGTATTTCCACTGCCAGAACCTGGGCACCCAGACTCAGATATAAATCCAGGACCACGTCCGTACTGCATATCTGTTCTTTTTCAGGGGGAATACAAGCCCATCCATCACATTATGGATCCATGTTTCCTGATCTGCCTTTCAATTGACCCGGAGTACCTCTTTCTTGTCTGGATTAAGTTTCAACTTGTTTGGCCTCATCCAGCCCATTGATGCACCAGGCACTGTTTTTAACCAAGACAGCTTCCTTGGAATTAAATGGAAAAGAGAACTAGAGATGAGTGTCATCAGCTTATTGGTTACACCGAACCCCAAATCTCCAGACAACCTCTCCCGGAGATTTCCATGTTGAATAGCATAGGGGGCAAAACAGAACCCCGAGGGACACCACAGGCCAATGGCTAGGGTGTTGAACAGGAACCCTCTAGCACCAGCTTCTGAGAGCTCCACTTCAGGAAGAACTGGAGCCCCTGTAAAATAGAGCCTCCAGCTTT
Source organism: Pogona vitticeps (assembly GCF_051106095.1). NCBI lineage: Eukaryota > Metazoa > Chordata > Lepidosauria > Squamata > Agamidae > Pogona > Pogona vitticeps. The sequence continues at coordinate 260,595,483 of NC_135784.1, forward strand.
CTTTCCGGAAATTCAGCCCCGAAGGATACTAAAAGCCACCAACGGACCCAACAGAACCAACCAGGGCAGACTCCCCTTCTCCAGTTCTCAGTGTATGCCATCCATCAAGGTTGATAAAGTTGTCTCTATGCAATAGTCAGGCCTGGAGCCAGATTGAAATGGATCTAGAAAAACACCTTCATCCAGGAATCCTTGGAGCTGAGAAATCATCATATGTTTCAGTATCTTGCCCAGAATTTTTTTATTTATTAAAATGTTAAAAAAGAATTAAATATCATATTAAAAACAATAGAGTCAAACAGTTATGAAAACGCATTTATAAGCATCACATTTAAGATAGTTAAGATTTTTGAGATAGTTGTTCAGCAACGAGGGCTCCAAGGAGTGCTTTTTCAGAAATGGTCTTATTACTACCTCCTTTAAACATACTGGTATATTACCCTACTGGAAGGAGACACCCACCACGCCCCTTACTCACTTGGTCGTTCCCCTCTGGCTAGTTTTATAAGCCAGGAAGGGCAAGGATCTAGCAGACATATGGTGGCTTTCACCTTTACAAGAATCCTCTCTACATCCTCAGGCTGTTCCAACTGAAACATATCCATTCTAATGAGATACACAGGAGCCAAAGTTACACCCGCAGCATATGTATCAACTAGACTCTAGAGCAGTGGAGGCAAACCTTTTTCAGCTCGAGTGCCCAAAATGAGGGGGTGGGGAAGAAACCAGTGGCTGCCGTGCTGCCCGGAAGACCAGAACCGGAAGAGGAAATGGCAGTTTCAGGGGGAATCATGGGGATGGACAGGAAGTTAAAGGAGGAATCATGGGGATGGACAGGAAGTTAAAGGGGGAATTATGGGGACAGACAGGAAGTTAAAGGGGGAATCATGGGGACGGACAGTAAGTTAAAGGACCCAGAACAGGAAGAGAAAGGGGGAATCCCAGCTGCAGCCACTTCAAAAGGTTTGCTGCGTGCCAGAAGAAAGGGCTTTGCGTGCCAACTGTGGCATGCGTGCCATAGGTTCGCCATCACTGCTCTAGAGCATCCAAGTCAGAGACAATCAGAGCAACTTTGCCTACAAGATCTCATGCAAATTCTTCACAATGGAGTGCCAAGTGGTCAGTATCTTGTTCTTTTTTTGTGGGGCGGGGGGAATGTTTTAAGTACTTGACCACACAAAACAACTCCACGGATTACTCTGCAGACACAATGGCAACAAAGAACAATCTTTTCTTCTCTGCAGCCACTGCCACCGAAGAGGCCTTCAAATGAGCCCTAACTTGTGTTTGATTGGAATCACTCTGGGTTTTCTACCATCAGCAGTCTACTCTTTCTCCATTTTTTAAAATACCACCAGCTCCTTGGTAAACCAGGGAACTCATCTGGTTGTTCTCCATGGGAGGAGACACTTAGAAATGATTGTGTCCACAACCTTGGCCATTTCTCCATTCCAGAGATCAGCCAGAACTTCAACACAGCCATCTGCCAAGGTGAGAGGAAATTGCCCAAGAGCCATCAGGAAATCTGTCAGGTCTATCAATCCACTGGGACAGGCCATCCTAATCAGTCACCCACCCCTGCAGAGGCTGAGAGTTCAAGTTTTGGCCTTCACTTTTGTATAGGCCAGCCAGTGCTGCATCACACATACACAAGCGCATACAAAAGGACATCACCAAAAAGGGAGAACATTATTTGCAAACATAGGACATTTAATAGGACAACTAATACATGCAAATACCACAAGTAGACATTGTTAATATAAGTAAAGTGAAAGCACATCACAACTCACTGCATTACACAAGATTGTGGCTAGGCAACTGGGACACACCATGGAGAGAAATAAGAGATACTAAAAATCAAATGAATATTTGAATTAATGTAAATTACAGAGGGGTAGATTCACCAATTATCCACTGATTCAATGGGCCCACTCTAGTTGCAACTTACTACACTAAGCAACAGGATATCAGCCATAGTGTTTAGTACATCTTAAAATTTTCCCCTGCTTGTATTTCCTGTATCTTGCTGAAAAGGGATAAGAACATGGCATGGCATGACATAGTTTGTCAGTCCTGTGTGAACTTCAGATGTGAGGTCAGCCCCCAGGAGTAGATACTCTGGAAGTAGATATACATATATCATAAACTTTGCCATACACTCCTGCCCAAGAATATATTAGTTCCCAGCTTTGTTTTACATAGTCTCTTGGTTCTTCCTGTAGTGCTTCTGATAGAGTGTCCAGTTCTGCTGTACCCCATAGCACATAGTCTCTTGGTTCTTCCTGTAGTGCTTCTGATAGAGTGTCCAGTTCTGCTGTACCCCATAGCTTCTTTAACAACTCTTCTATTGTTGGAACTTCTTCAGTTTTCCATTTTTGGGCCCAGAGTAATCTAGCTGCTGTGAGTATATACATAAGACAATGCTTCAATTTATTATCATTAATTCCTGATATGACATTCAATAATGCCATTTCAGGTTTAATATCTAATTTGTTGTGGGTGTATTGTTCTGATAAGAGGGAGAGATTATCTATCACTGTGATTGATGGGTGTCGTTAGCTGGTCTTTTGTGTGCAGTGATCACCGGTCCTTGTAGCTGGGTAGAGTTTGTTGACCTTTTGCAGGCAGTATTTTTCAGGGCTGGGAGCCAGGCTTTGTTGAGTTTTAAACTTTCTTCGTTTTTGTTGAAGCTGTGCTGGTGTTTGTGGATTTCAATGGCTTTCCTGTGCAGTCTAATATAATGATTGCTGGTATTGTCCAATACTTCAGTATTTCAAATTGAATTTCATGTCCAGATTGTTTTAGGGCATGTTCAGCTACTGCTGATTTTTCTGGTTGTTTTAGTCTGCAGTGTCTTTCATGTTCTTTGATTCTGGTGTGAATGCTGCGTTTGTGGTTCCAATATATACCTGTCCACAACTGCAAGGTATCCGGCATACTCCTACAGTGGTGAGGGGGTCCCTTCTGTCCTTTGCTGACCATAACATTTGTTGTATTTTTGTGGTGGGCTTGAATACTGTTTGTAGGTTGTGTTTTTTCAAAAGTTTCTCCATGCGGTCCGTGACCCCTTTGATGTATGGCAGAAATACTTTTTTTGCGGGTGGCTGTTTTTCTTCTTCAGTTTGGTGTTGTTTTCTTGGTTTGATGGCTCCTGTGATTTATTTTTTGGAGTAGCCATTTTCCTATTTAACCAACTCAGATGGTTGAGTTTGGTGCTGAAAATTGAACTTCATAGTTCTGATTTGCACGGTCTACAAGTGTTTTGATTATGCCTCTTTTTTGCTGTTGGTGGTGTTTGGAGTTTTTGTGTAGGTATCGGTCTGTGTGGGTGGGTTTTCTGTAGACCTTGTGTCCCAATAGGAGGTCAGTTTTGCGTATGATCATGACATCTAAGAAAGGGAGTTGGCCCCCTATTTCTTTTTCTATGGTGAATTGTATATTTGGGTGGATGCTGTTGAGATGGTTTAGAAATTGTTCTTCTGAATAATAAGTATGTTGAGTGCTAGACACAGAATTTGGTTGAAAAGCCTGCTTGGTCACAGGAATTCATTGGGGGATAGGGTGACCATTTATATATCACCAAAAAGGAGTGCTGTGACCAGTTAAACTGTCTGCCCATTGAGTCTGCTGTCCAGGTTCCTCGCATTGGTAGGCAGCTCAAGGTCACTGTTGTCCCTCTAAACTTCTATAGGTTTAAATCAGATTTGGACTGGAAAGCTCTTCAAATGGAGGACAAATTCTCCCTAAAAGAGGACATATGGCCATCGTACTTCAACCTCATCTGCTGTGTGAATGCACCCTCCCAAGAAGACCCTTCTGAGACTGGAATTCCTTGGGCAAGAAAATGTTTCCCAGTTTCTGATTCAGGCTCTGAATATGGCCATGCATTGTGTCTAGGAAAAAGCACTTTCTATGCAGTTACATCTCTCTCTCTCTCTCTCTCTCTCTCTCTCTCTCTCTCTCGGGAGAGGTGTACAACTGACACCACAGCTTTCAAGGAAGGCTGTGATGGATATGCTAGTCTTGCTCAGGATAAATTAATGTTCTATTTCTGCCTGATAGAATATGTGGTATTTTAAAATTCATGTTGCCTGGCAATTTCACATTTTCATTTTTAGCATTATGCATACAGAATTCGGGACCATGTTTTTTTTTCCCCTCTTCTGCTTGTCTTTTAACAGTCCTAACACACCGGTAACAGCCTTTGCTGGAAGTTGTTTAATCCTAAAATCTTCAGCAATGATATTCCTGCAAGTGATAGCTTCTACCTTTACTAGCAAATGGCCTTATTAAACATGGAGATTTCTATGAATATCAGAACTGTAATCCAGAGAAAATAATGGGAGTTGGATGGCTGTTAGATCCTATGGTCAGTATCCTGTTTCATTGTACAGCTGCAAAAGGACAAGTATGTAAGCATTTCCTCTGCTGTACCTATCTCCCTTTTATATGCCTAGTCAAACACTGCTTGTGAGATCAGTCACAGGACCAGCTGTGCGACTGGTCTCACAACACAAGGCCTGCTGGAGCAGGGAAATGCTTATGCTCTTGTCCTTAACCTCACAAACAGATGCCAGCCAAAATATCAACAGGCATTTACTAAGGATGTAGACTAAAGCAAGATGAACTGCCAAGACTTGGGAGATGCCTATATGGAAATGAAGCAGACCTGAATCTGAAGCCTCTCAAATCTTTGGGTATGGTCAGATAGGGATTTGTTCTGTGGTTTGATCCACTGTGAAGATGGGCTGGTTTGATCCTTTTTCTGGTAACCACCTATGTCCCTGATTCATGCCTGTGACAAACCCAGACCTACTGGGATCTATCACACAGTTACTAAGCTGCCACCAACCATTCCCTATAATAAGTCACACAGACCAGGGATGGATTTTTAAACAACAAAAAGAATAAAGTTTATTTTAAATACACACAGGGAAAAATAAGCAATCAGGTGAATAAAATAAAGTAACGTGGCTTATTCTCACACACACAAGCATACAGTTTGGTTCACCTAGAACCTTTAACTTAAAGCACAGACCCTGAACCCATCAGTTCTGGCTAACCCACAGACCCCTGAACTTATCAGGTTGGTACTCTGACACACAGTAGTACCCTGTCAGACACCCAGACTCCCACAACAGCTTCTTCTTCCCAGCTGCTGCTTCGTCCCAACCCAGTGTCTCACAGTCTGTCTCAGCATCTACTCTTCACCACACAGGCATCACATATTTATACAGTACAGCCCCTCCTCCTGATGTCCCGCCTTCCACTCCCCATAGGATGGAACTTTCCCTCCAAACCCATGACAGACAGGTAACATCAGTGCTGTTATGTAACACCTCCCCTCTTTAAAAGTTGTTTTGTAGGGGGAAAGCTAAAAGTGCTTTTCACCAAAAAAACAACCTGCATAAAATACACAACAACATTTATACATACCATATTATACTTACATATACTTACATTCCACGTTATACATAGCAAATAGACATTTAAACATTTATCATTTACATTACATCCATTTACCTTTATTAATACAAACCAATTTAAAACCAGGTACATTTTAACTTTTTGTTTTCATTATATACATATAGTCCATGTTCTTTCGCCGTCTTCAGTCTTCAGGTCTTCTTGATAAGGCGTCAGCAACACAGTTCACTGACCCTCTGACCACCTTCACTTCAAAGTCATAGTCCTGTAAGTTCAAAGCCCACCTCATAAGTTTGCTATTGTGGGTTTTCATCGTCTTTAACCATTGCAATGGTGAATGGTCAGTACACAGAACAAAATGTCTTCCCCAGATGTAAGGCTTGGCCCTCTGGATCGCGTAGACTATGGCCAAACACTCCTTCTCCACGGTTGCCAAATGTCTCTCACCTTTTTGAAGTTTCCTACTCAGGTAGGACACTGGATGCTGGTCACCATTCTCATCCTCTTGGCACAGAACTGCTCCTACCCCGCTGTTAGACGCATCGGTGTAGATGATAAACTCCCGGTCGAAGTCTGGAGCACGCAGGACTGGATAGTTGATGAGCGCCTGCTTCAACCTCTGGAACGCCGCCTCACAGTCGCTGGTCCACGGGATGCGGTCATCAGCCTTCTTCCTCGTCAGATCGGTCAGCGGAGCCGCAATCTCGCTAAACCTCGGGATGAACTTTCTGTAGTAGCCCACCAACCCAAGAAATGATTTGACTTTTTTCTTGGTGTTGGGTCTAGGCCAATCACGAACAGCTTCTATTTTGGCCTCCAGGGGTTTTATCATTCCTCCCCCTACCATGTGACCCAAGTATTTTATTTCTGGGCTACCCAGCTGACACTTGCTGGCCTTTACTGTTAGCCCTGCTGCACTTAACCTCTGCAGCACTAACTCCAGGTGTATCAGGTGATCTTCCCAGGTATTACTGAAGATCCCTATGTCGTCAATGTAGGCCACTGTAAAGTCACTGAGCCCTGCCAAGGTCTGGTCCATCAGCCTTTGGAATGTGGCTGGTGCATTTCTGAGACCAAAGCTCAGGACTCGAAACTCATAGAGACCAAAAGGGCTGCAAAAGGCAGTCTTTTCTTGATCCCTGGGATCAATTCTTAATTGCCAATATCCCTTTACCAGGTCCAATGATGAGATGAACCGACAACCCCCTATGGTTTCAATCAGGTTGTCTAGCCTGGGCATTGGGTAGGCATCAGGAGTGGTTACACGGTTTAATTTCCTGTAATCAACACAAAACCTAATGCTCCCATCAGGCTTGTCCACAAGGACTATCGGAGAGGACCAAGGACTAGAAGAGGGGACGATTATGTTCTCCCTCAGCATTTCGTCCAGCTCCTTCCGCACCTTGTCCCTATAGGGTCCCGTTACTCGGTATGGGGATACTGCCTGCGGGGGTGCATCTCCTGTGTGGATCCGATGCATCACTCCCTTCACTATCCCCGGCTTGTTGGAAAACACCTGTTGATATTTACTAAGCAGCATTTTTAGTTCTTGCTGCTGGTCTTGGGTGAGTGCAGGACTGATCTTTACCTCCTCTGGGTTGTATTTTACTTCCCCTCTACCCTCCCAGAAGGATAATTCCGCTTCCTCACTCTCAGCTGCTTTTATCGCGAATAAAACCCTCTGTTCCCCTCTGTAGTAGGGTTTTAGGGCATTCACATGAACCACCCTCCTTGCTTGGTTCTCCTCCTGCTCTATTAGGTAGTTCAGGTCTGACATCTTGGAAATGACCCTATATGGTCCTGCCCATTTGAGCTGCAGTTTATTCTCTCTGCAGGGCCTAAGCCAAAGCACTTCCTCCCCTGGGTCAAAGTGCCTCTCTCTAGCTTTGTGGTCATACCATGTTTTCTGTCTGACCTTCTGAGCTTGCAGGTTTTCTGCTGCCAGCTCTAGATTTCTCCTTAGGTCATTCATCAAGGTGTCTATGTAAGTCACAACGTCTTGTGGGTCATCCTGGGTGATCTGCTCCCAAATTTGTTTGATCAAATCAAGGGGCTCTTTCACCCCTAAGTGTGCAGCCAACATGTCAGAGTGACCCCTTTGTAAGATCATGGGGCGATACTTTTCAGGCACCACCAGCTGACTTCTGATCCCATCTCCCCCTTTTGAGATATTCCTCAGGGTCTCTCTATATAAAATCCCCTTTTCCTCCAGAAATCTCACTGGGGTTTCAGGTGTTAGCTGGGCGTCAGTCACCTGTTCAAAACACTTTTGGAGAGTGGCGTCTGCCTTTTGCTCCTGTCCAAATCTGCTGTCTGTGGTTAAGGTTTCCACCACAGCTTCTGAACTTCCCCCACCTGCTTCCGTCTCTGGCTCATCATTACCCCCCTGAACTGTCCCTGTGGTGGCTTGTGAGCGTGTAATCACTAGCACCCGTTTCACATGTTCAGCCAGGTCATTTCCCACGAGCACGGCTGCTGGCAGAGTCGATGAAATCGCTATCCGCCAATCTCCCCTCCAGCCTTGAAAGTTGACAGGTACCTCTGCTACTGGCAGAGAGATTATCTGCCCCTCAATCCCTGCCACCTTCATGCTCTCATTTGGGATTATAAACTCCCTAGGAATAATATCTGGATGGCACAGGGTTACCTGGGAACAAGTGTCCCGCAGCCCCCTATACTGCCGGTCAAGTATTCCTACGTCCACCCCTGCTGTCTCAAACAACTGAGAATCTGTTTTTATCAGCAAGCAGCGCTTTACCTCCACAAGAGGACCATTTTCCCCAGCCTGATCAGCAGAGGCAGCTGTCCCAGACTGAGTAGCCATGGCAACAGGCTCCCTCTGTGACAATGAGCTTTGCTCCTTCTGGACACAGAACACAGCTTTTGGCTTGGTCCCACTAGCATTCTGAGGCACCATTCCTTTTAGCTGCTTCAATTTCTGACACTCTGAGATTAGATGACCCTTTCCCTGACAGAAATAACATTTTCTGGCGTATTTTGATTCTCTCTCATCTTGTTTTGGCTTTCCCTCCAAAGTCTGAGGTCTTGGTTTCATGTCTGAGGGCTTCCCTTCACCATGGGCCCCTCCCCCTTGCTGGCTTTTCCCTGGTCCCTGAGAGTACTTGCTGTAGGTTTCTTTGGGTTTACCTACAGATTTCCCCTCACCCAAGGGCTTTCTTATTTGGGAAATAAAATCTGCGATTTCTGCGGCTGCTGCCACAGATTTCGGTTTCCTTTCCCTCACCTGGAATTTCAATTCCCCCTGCAGAACTGAATAGAACTGTTCCAGGGCTATCAAGTCTTTAAGCTGTTCATAGGTCTCTGTTCCCTCCTGCGACAGCCATTTCTCAAGCAGCCTCACCAATTGGGCCCCCACTTGGGTAAAAGTCTGTTCTGGCTTCTTGGGGAGGGACCTGAACCTTTGTCTCAGCTGCTCTGCATTTATCCCATGTCTTGCGAACACCAGTTTTTTAAACTCTGCAAAATCTTTCATCCGTTCCTCAGGCATCTCGGCATAAACCTCAGCCAGGCTACCACTGATTAAAGAACGCATGATGGTCATCTTCTCAGTTTCCCTCACTGAGAAGTCCACAAACGCTCTTTCCACTAAGGAAAAGAACACCTCAGGACAATCTCCCTTGTGGTACACAGGGAATTTCTTCAGGTCAGCCTTAGACAGTTGGCCTCCCTCAGAATCCCTATTATTATTATTGTTCTGGTTCATCATTTCCAGTTTTCTTAACTCATACGCCATCCTTTCTTTTTCCAGAGCAATTTTCTCTCTCTCCATTCTTTCTTCCCTCTCCATTCTCTCTCTCTCTCTCTCTAATTCAAATTGCCTTTGTTTCTCCCTTTCCTCTCTTCTTTCTCTCTCTAATCTTTCCTCCATTTCCCTCACCCTCAGTTCATGCTGTTGGGCTAGGAGTATTTTTCTGAGTTCTGGGTCCTGCTCTCCTGTGCTGTCACCTTGCACTGAGCCAAATTCATCCTCAGAACCTTGGTCAATCTGGGGGTCTTTCACCTCACTCATGTCTGCTACTTGGCTTCGAGTCAAGGGCATACCCCCCCTCAGAACAGGCTGCTTTAAAAAGTCAAGCCTCAAAATAAAACGACCACTTTTTTTCCTTTTACCTCAGAACCAGCTCTCCCTAGAGATTGCTGCTGTTCTTCAGCACTAAAGTTGCAACAGTATCAAGTCAGAGCCTACCCCCCTCTGCTGGGCCTCTCAGCTGGCAAGCTAGCTCACTGTTGCTACGCAGATTTGCCTCAGCTTTTCCCGCCAAAACTAGGCTGCCTCAGAGCACCTAAATCTAAGTCTCCCCAGTTGGCACGTTCTTCTACTAGTGCACCTCCCCGTGAGGTACACCTAGAAGATTACCTACGCGCCTCAGACTGTCCCTGACTAGACCCCCCTTGCTCTGGGCACACCTGCCAAGGCTTTGCTGGACCACTGGACAACTGGACCAGTCGTATCCCACACGCTGGACACCAATCAATGTGACAAACCCAGACCTACTGGGATCTATCACACAGTTACTAAGCTGCCACCAACCATTCCCTATAATAAGTCACACAGACCAGGGATGGATTTTTAAACAACAAAAAGAATAAAGTTTATTTTAAATACACACAGGGAAAAATAAGCAATCAGGTGAATAAAATAAAGTAACGTGGCTTATTCTCACACACACAAGCATACAGTTTGGTTCACCTAGAACCTTTAACTTAAAGCACAGACCCTGAACCCATCAGTTCTGGCTAACCCACAGACCCCTGAACTTATCAGGTTGGTACTCTGACACACAGTAGTACCCTGTCAGACACCCAGACTCCCACAACAGCTTCTTCTTCCCAGCTGCTGCTTCGTCCCAACCCAGTGTCTCACAGTCTGTCTCAGCATCTACTCTTCACCACACAGGCATCACATATTTATACAGTACAGCCCCTCCTCCTGATGTCCCGCCTTCCACTCCCCATAGGATGGAACTTTCCCTCCAAACCCATGACAGACAGGTAACATCAGTGCTGTTATGTAACAATGCCTATCTGCACCTATTTGGGGCTCTGTCAGGGGCTCTATTTTGGTTCAGTCCCAGCAGGTGCGATTGCCTGGAATGAACCAAATGGATGGCTTAAGTTGTCCCTTTGTTTAAACTGATTTACATTCTTGGGAAATTGAAAGCTTCCTCCCTTGTCTCCATGGAGGCATGGGGGGAGAGAGTGGGAGTAAAGGGTGCACCTGTTCATGTATGCATCATTTATTTATTTATTTATTTATTTATTTATTTATTTATTTATTTATTTATTTATTTATTTATTTATTTATTTATTTATTTATACCAGCCCTAATCTCCTTTTAAGGTCTACTTAAGGGTCTACTTACTTCTTCTCACAGTAGGGTTAACTTCTAGTTGATTTTGTGTTGCAATTTGGGCACTCGGGCTCAAAAAGGTTCACTATCACTGCTCTAGACTAATGTATTTCATATACTTCACCCATGATAGGAATTAGTCAATCAATCCAATTCTTGAAAAAGCTGACGGCATTAGGTTGACCTTCGTCAAGAGGAAAAGAAAAGAAAAGGAAGAATATTTATTGCTTTTTTCATTTATTTATTTAAAATATTTTCACCCAGCCTTTAAAAAGGACCAAGGTGGCTTACATTATTAAAATGACAATATGTAAAAGCTAAATTTACAAATATTTTAGAAGTTGCAGCATGAGATACTCTACTATATAGGGTGCAAGTCAGCACCATCTTGCTGGAGAATTTGTTTGTTTGTGTTTATTTATTTATTTATTTATTTATTTATTTATTTATTTATTTATTTATTTATTTATATGCTGCCTGTCTCCTAAAGACTCTAAGGTGGTTTATAGTATTAAAAGAAACAAAGTTAAAAGATAAATAATAAATTGCTACAATATTAAAAAGCATTAAACAGATATTCAAACCCATAATAGGAGTAATATTAAAACCACAAGTAAAACAACATAATAAAATAATTCTTCTAAAGTATCCACTTGGTCTGTTAGTCTTTTAAAGGAAAACTTGTCTAAAAAGAAAGGTCTTTATATGCTTGCGGAAGGACAGCAAAGATGGGACTAGCCTGGCGTCCTGTAGGAGAGAGTTCCAGAGTCCAAGAGCAGCAACAGACAAGGCCTTTTCCTGTGTCCTTACCTTAAGTACCTGCGAGGGTGGTAGGACTGAAAGAACGGCCTCTTCTGAGGATCTTAACACCTTAGGAGGCTCATACAGGGAGATATGGGCCTTGAGATAGCTTGGACCCAAGTTGTTTAGGGCTTTAGAGGTCAAACCCACATTTGGATATGAAAAAGAGGAGAAGTGGGTCTCTCTAATTGGCTGCTATATTATAGGGCTGCCTCATTTACGTGGATTAAAGACTGGATATTATTGGAAAATCAAAAACTGTTAAAATTGGAAGTGTGTGATTTGAAATGGCATACTTTTCTTTGGTACAGCAGAGTGAACGATTTTAAACAATTCAATAATCATATTTTGAGAAAATCTTTACTAGGGTCCTGGACTAAAATTCAAAGACAGATGTATGCCAAAATACCATGTTGGGTAACACCAGTGGAGGCATTTTCTCTTCCAAACCAGAGAGAAAACAAGAAAAACTTAAGATATAGAGAAGTACTATGTTGGGTTCAGGCAATGAGCAGGGTGATGGGCTTTGTGGTGATCACCAGATAATGGATAATAGGATAGCAAAGAGTCTCTTAGCAATAGATTAAAGAAGTCAGCCACACACACAGATGGATGTCTGCCAGCAGTACTCCTGATGGGCGACTCAGCAAGGAAGCAGAATGAGACGTCTTCTGTCTCTCCCTCTGTGACGTTCTGCTTCTCTCTAGGTTTCTCTCTCTCTGTCCGTCTCGGTCTGCCCTGCCCCCAGGAGACTGTCCTTTTATTAACATTACAAGGTCACAGGTAGTGACAGCATTACAGATAGTAGACAGAGTTCAGATAGGACAATGGTTATATCATGTTATTAGGGTTGGTCTGGAGAAAGGCAATTAATCAAGCCCTCTGGTTGGCCTAAGGAAAGGCCTCTATGCCAAGCTCTCTATGATAATGAGAAGGAGGAAGAATGGTGGCAGCTCCTCCCCTCAGAAGCAGTCACAGGATGCTAGGAGAGTTTTCCCTCACTAGAACACCCATGCAGCTTAGCAAGCTTGGGAATGGCACCCCCACAGTACTAAAACCACACAGGGCATTGAAAAAAAAAAGATGAATTAGTAGCACAGGGATTTGATATGGACTGGTGGTCACATTCTCAATTGATTTCAAGATATGGTAAAGATAAACAGCAAGGTTTCTACGTGGACAATACTCCTTATGACAAAATCTTCCTGGATACCAAAGACAAGCACGTTAAAGCCCTATACAGTGGTGCCTCGACTTACGACCATTCCTACTTACGACCACCTCTGGCCACAAAATTTTGCTTCAACTTGCAGCTGAAGCTTCCACTTATGACCAGGAAAAGGCAGGGGAAAGGGGCGGGGAATTCAAATATACTAACCGTTGGTGGCGAAGAGGCTGCTCCTTTATAGCTCTTTCGCCCCAATGGTTAGGGAAAGGGATGTAGTGGTGGGTGGAGGTGGGGGTGGGGGTGTCTCCCCTTCTCTGCCAGCAGGTGGCTCCTGAGCAGCAGGTGGCTTGCCTACCAGTGGTGCCTGACGCCACCTCCTGCACTGGCACCGGCTCCAGTGGTTGCTCAATGGGGCGGCCGTGTTGGGTGTCGGTGCTTCCTTGCAGTGTTTTATTTTTATTTTATTTTTGGGGGGTATTTTTTTGGTCGGAACGGATTAATCGCGTTCCCATGCGTTCCTGTGGGAATGCAAGCTTTGACTTACGACCATTTCGAGTTATGTCCATCTTCTGGAATAGATTATGGTCATAAATTGAGGTACCACTGTTTAAGTTTTTGTTGGATTCTGATACCCAGGAGGTGGTGTTTAAGGAATGTATGATAAGGTGGTCACAGAATATTGGGCACAATATAAGTTTGGATCCGTGGGAACAAATATGTTAAAACAATATAAAACTTATCAAGTCAATAGTATTTAAAGAAAATATATTAAAAATGTTTTACAGATGGTATATATGTGGCTTGGTTAGCTAGATGGTAATATACTAGCCAATAACTAGCCAAAAACTAGCCAAAGCTAGCCAAAATGTACATTAAAATTTCAAACCTCTGTTGGAGATGTATATAAAAAGAAGGTTCTTTTTATCATATGTGGTGGTCATGCAGGAGAGCCTGAAAATACTGGAAAAGGGTTAAAATACTTTTACAAGAGGTTCTAGAGCAGGGGTCAGGGAATGTTTTTACCTTTTACCCTCTTGGATGGAGACATAGGCCAAAGAAGATGTGTGTGTGTGTGTGTGTGTGTGTGTGTGTGTGTGTGTGTGTGTGTGTGTGTGTGTGTTTGTGTGTTTGTGTGTTTGTGTTTGTGTGTGTGTGTGTGTGTGTACGTACGTACGAAAGGTCTCCAAGGCAGACCTTTCAACATCACAGTAATCCAAGTTTATTCACCAACCACCAATGCTGAAGAGGCTGAAATTGACCAATTCTATGAAGACTTACAACACCTTCTAGAACTGACACCAAAGAAAGATGTTCTTCTCATTATAGTGGACTGGAATGCTAAAGTAGCGAGTCAAGAGATAAAAGGAACAACAAGTAATATTGGCCTTGGAGTTCAGAACGAAGCAGGGCAAAGGCTAATAGAGTTTTGTCAAGAAACAAGCTGATCATCACAAACACTCTTTTCCAACAACACAACAGGTGAGTCTACATGTGGACATCCCCAGATGGGCAATACCGAAATCAGATCGATTATGTTCTCTGCAGCCAAAGATGGAGAAGCTCTATACAGTCAGCAAAAACAAGACCTGGAGCTGACTGGCTCTCGTGATTCCATTTCTTATAGCAAAATTCAAGCTTAAACTGAAGAAAGTAGGAAAAACCACTGGGCTACTCGGGTAGAATCTAAACCAAATCCCTTATAAATACACAGTGGAAGTGACAAACAGATTTAAGGACCTCAATTTGGTGGACAGAGTGCCAGAAGAACTATGGATGGAGGCTCATAACATTGTACAGGTGGCAGCAACAAAAACCATCCCAAAGAAAAGGAAATGCAAGAAAGCAAAGTGGCTGTCCAATGAGGCCTTAGAAATAGCAGAGAGGAGAAGGGAAACAAAATGCAAGGGAGATAGGGAAAGTTACATAAAATGGAATGCAGACTTCCAAATAATAGCAAGGAGAGAGAAGTGGGCCTTCTTAAATGAACAGTGCAAAGAAATAGAGGAAAAGAATAGAAAGGGGGGAAACCAGAGATCTGTTCAAAAATTGTAGATATTAAAGGAACATTTTGTGCAAAGACAAAAATGGTAGGGACATAACAGGAGCAGAAGATATCAAGAACAGGTGGCAATACACAGAGGAGTTATACATAGAGGAATTTCACCAGAAAGATCTGGCCATCCTGGACAACCCAGTTGCTGAGCTTGAGCCAGACATCCTGGATAGTGAAGTCAAGTGGGCCTTAGAAAGCATGGCTAACAAGAAGGCCAGTGGAGGTGATGGCATTCCAGTTGAACTATTTAAAATCTTAAAAGATGACGCTGTTAAGGTGCTAACTCAATATGCCAGCAAGTTTGGAAAATGGTTGTTGTGGGTTTTTCGGGCTCTTTGGCCGTGTTCTGAAGGTTGTTCTTCCTAACGTTTCACAGGCTCTGGTTTGGAAAACTCAGTTTTGAAAAACTCAGCAGTGGCTAGAGGATTGGAAAAGATCAGTCTACATCCCAATACCAAAGAAGGGCAGTGCCAAAGAATGCTGCAACTACCATACAATTGCACTCATCTCACACACTAGCAAGGTTATGATAAAATCCTACAAAGCAGACTTCAACAGCATGTGGACTGAGAACTCCCAGAAGTACAAGCTGAATTTCGAAGGGGCAAAGGAACTCGAGACCAAATTGCTAACATGCGCTGGATTATGGAGAAAGCCAGAGATTTCCAGAAAAAACATCTACTTTTGCTTCATTGACTATGCAAAAGCCTTTAAATGTATGGACCACAGCAAACTATGGCAAGTTCTTAAAGATATGGGAGTGCCTGACCACTTTATCTGTACGTGGGACAGGAAGCAACAGTTAGAACTGGATATGGAACAACAGATTGGTTCAAAATTGCTAAAGGAGTGCGACAAGGCTGTATATTGTCCCCCAGCTTATTTAACTTACATGCTGAATACATGATGCGAAAGGCAGGACTGGATGAATCCCAAACTGGAGTTAAGATTGCCGGAAGAAATATCAACAACCTCCAATATGTAGATGATACCACTCTGATGGCAGAAAGTGAGGAGGACTTAAAGAACCTCTTAATGAGGGTGAAAGAGGAGAGTGCAAAAAATGGTCTGAAGCTCGACATTAAAAAAAAACTAAGATCATGGCCACTGGTCCCATCACCTCCTGGCAAATAGAAGGGGAAGAGATGGAGGCAGTGTCAGATTTTACCTTCTTGGGCTCCATGATCACTGCAGATCATGACAGCAGCCACGAAGTTAAAAGATGCCTGCTTCTTGGGAGAAAAGCGACGACAAATCTAGACAGCATCTTAAAAAGCAGAGACATCACCTTACCGACAAAGGTCCGCATTGTCAAAACTATGGTTTTTCCAGTGGTGATGTATGGAAGTGAGAGCTGGACCATAAAGAAGGCTGACCGCTGAATAATTGATGCTTTTGAAGTGTGATGCTGGAGGAGACTCTTGAGAGTCCCTTGGATTGCAAAGAGAATAAACCTATCCATTCTGGGGAGGACACTCCTCGATTCAGAGCATGTTACCATAGTGTCTCGAGACTGAAGGATACCTATGCTTTTGAAGGAAAACAACCCCGAGGGCTCACTGTAAGGACAGATCCTGAAGCTGAGGCTCCAATACTTTGGCCATCTCGTGAGAAGACTCCCTGGAAAAGACCCTGATGTTGGGAAAATGTGAAGGCAAGAGGATAAGGGGACGACAGAGGATGAGATGGTTGACAGTGTCACTGAAGCTACCAGCATGAATTAGACCCATCTCTTGGAGGCTGTGGAAGACAGGAGGGCCTGGCGTGCTGTGGTCCATGGGGTCACGAAGAGTCTGATATGACTTAACAACTAAACAACAACGTGTGTGTGTGTGTGTGTGTGTGTGTGTGTGTGTGTGTGTGTGTGTGTGTGTGTGTGTGTGTGTGTGTGTGTGTGTGTGTGTGTGTGTGTGTGAGAGAGAGAGAGAGAGAGAGAGAGAGAATGAATTTTTTACCCCTCTTTTTCCCTAAGGACCCAAGGTGGTGAAAATAAATGATTAAAATCTGAGAAATTATAAAACTGATAAAGTACAGAAAATTTTGGTGACTGAAAGAAACAAAAACTATAAATTGTTACAACTGATTAAAGGAAAAGAAATGGGAAAATTGCAAGATTAACTTTTTGAATAAATCATTTTTGGGATTAATTTGGACAGAGCACAACATCATTTGTTTTGAGCTGCCACAGCAGAGTTGAGCATCCAGTAAAGTCATGCTCAACCTGATGCCATAATAGATTCAAAGGAGAAACTCACTCAGTCTCCACGTCTCTCTTTCTTCTTGCACAAAACACACAAACATGCAAAACACTTAAGATCTTGGGACTATAAACTGGAAGAAAGAAACAAGGAACAGCTGTATTATAAATGACAAAAAAGAGGAAATATTTTGTACATAAATCTTAAATAGAAGTATTTCCATGGTTTCTTGTTCTTGCACAATAATATCAGCATATGAGCTGCATATAGTAAAACTCACAAAACATATTTCTGTCTGTATGGAAAGGCAAAAGTCTTTCTTATGCTAGAAAACTATGTGAGTCTGAACCCACTTGCTTGGCAAAGTTGCTTCAGGCATTCAGGAGGATCCCTGTATCAGAGCCACCTCTGACCCCTTTCAGCACAGTGAATGCTGGCGTTTTCCATCTTCAATCAATTTTGCATTGGCATCTTAAAAAGCAAGCACAGAAATGGTAATGTCAGACATAGCTTTAAGCTATGTTGAAGTAGTATCTGGAAGTAATATCTGTCCCATAATGAGCTTATAATAATTAACCACAGTGATCACAATTTTCAGTGTAATGCTGCCAAGATGATATTATCCAGAGATTTTCTCCTTGTCATGGAATGTAAATACAGTTTTGACTGTAGGTATGTGCTCTCTCTCTCTCTCTCTCTCTCTCTCTCTCTCTCTCTCTCTCTCTCTCTCTGTGGGATAAAACAAAATGACTGTGATATGGTTAAACTGGATATAGCCCAATTTGCAACAAATTGCCTTTTCTGGGAAATATTGGTGCAATGTTGGTTTCCAGGGTATCATGAACATTTAGAAATGATTTCTGAAATAGAGCCTGCTTATGTTTTAACTATGCGTAGACTATCTGTCCTACATCAAAAGTACAGCTTTCTGCACAAGCTTTCTTATGTCAATCATAATAAACTTTAAGGAGACATGGCATACTGTAGTAACTATTTTTGGTCAACATTCTTGCTTTTAAATTTGTTTTCTCTCCCCCTTTCATATCTCATTTATGGTAATAATTGAAAATGATAAACAGCCTTTATATAAGAAAGAGAGAGAGAGAAACTAATCCTTTGAGGCATCTGTTAGTATCCCATGTATGCAAGATCAAAAGGAAGTTAAATTTATAAAGGGGAAAAGGTTTTATGCAATAAAGACTTCAGAGTGAAAGCAGAACCATGACAAAGTAATTCAGAAAAGAAAAAAAGTTTTACATTTTAATAAAAATACATCATGATCAATGGCTTAGTCACTAGGATCTGAAGAAACACATCAGAGTAGGGAAAGCATCATGGGTTAATCTAGCCAAATAGATGTTCTTATACAGAACATCTAGCAGCATTGTATCTGACTATGTTTTTTTTAATAGTGTGGAAGATGATTGGGGATTTGAGTAACATGAAGAGGACAAAGGTGCTCATGAATATTTTCTTGAAAACGGATATGAGATACGTTTCCAAGGGAAGAAGTGATGGACACATCTGGGTCGAAGTTTGAATGAAGGTTTTTCTTTAATGACATTATACCTGCACAAAAGTCAGCTATAATTTACATTTGTTTGAAAAACAACCCTGACAATTATTTTGTGTGTGGGTGAGAAGTGGTTAACTGATAAAAAAAAAAGTATTCAGCTTTTGGGATTTTCCCTGGCTTGATGTCACCTTGTGAAGGGTAGTGAGCACAAGAGGGTATCATGTAGACCATCTTGACTGCTGTTGTTGGTGTTGTCAACATTTAGGCTGTCCTTTGCTATGGAAAGCTTGGCATCTTTTTTCCTGCTGGCAATGTGGGCACAATATTGTGCAGCAACATTGGACCGTTTGTTGGCATTTTGAATCATGGATACAGCAGCACAATATCCCACATTTGTGAACTGCAGCTTTATATATATATATATATATATATATGAATTGAATCAACTATTCATGCATGTTCATGAGGAATGCCACAGAGGTGAGGCCATATAAGCAATGGATAAGAATACTGTTTTGTTTCATGGTGAGGAAGATGAGCTGAAGAGAAGGGCTGATAAAGAGACAGAAAGGTAAGGATAAAGTAACATGCTGTTTGGTTGCAGGTATAGCTGGATGAAGCTAGTTTTCTTTGGTGTAACTCCAAACAGCTTGGATTATATGCAAATGATGTAACCTTTGTGTATAGTCAGTTTCATCAATGTTTTACAGCCACCATGTGGGTCTTTCATACATAAGTACATACAGGACATTGTTCAACTATGATTATTGCAAGAATGAAACACTATCTGAACTAAATTCAGATATACTTAGGATCAATGCCTACTGAATTGAATTGGACTTACTTCTGAGTAGATTATGATATGGCACTATAGATACTGTAGATCAGCCATTCTCCACTTTGTTTTGGCCATGGCCATGAACACAATATGAAGGAAATACAGGCCAAAATCAGGACTGTGCAAGTTGCACAACAAATCTTATAAGGTGGTGTGTGAAGGATTGTTTCCTGTTTGTAGCCCCCTGCAAATGTGTGAGGTCCCCATTGAAAATAGCTGCTGTAGGAGGAGGAGCTTCATCGTGGTGAAGCTAGCAGCTCTTGGGAATAGCTCCCGGAGAAGCTAGAACCAATTCGGCCTGGGATTCCCCTAGAAATGGGGGAATCGAAGGTGAGGTCAGGAGAGACCTTTATGTAGCAGTTTGTGAGCCACAGAAGTTGGAAGATTGGGCAGCAACTCGATTTTTCTTTCTTCTGGAAATTCACATAAGCACGGACCAAAGACGGGCACCATTTTTGGCAACCAGCCAGGACAGCTCCGTTGCCGAGAATAAGAGAACAAGAAGCACGGCGAAAATATACAACAACAAGTAAGTGGAAGCCCTTGTTCTATGAAAAAGCCCATTAAAATGAAGAACAAGTGATTGTGAAAATTTATGACCGAAAAGAGATAAGGAGCGGCGTATTCAGCATGTCAGCTTGCACCCAAGCTGATTCAAGGTCGAGCTGATTTAAGGGAACAGTCAGGCAGAAATAGCTCGTGCCTTTATTAAAGAAAAAACTCCTGGAGAATCAACACTGGACAGGCTTTGAGAGAATAAAACTTGCTGTAAGCTGTGCACTTTGGACCTTTTCTCCTTCTGGACATATATTCTTAGACTGTGTGGGACTCTGATTTTCGTGGACAATACATTTTGTGGGACTCTGACTGGGAAACTGAGCTGGGGAAGAAGAAAGAAGCCTTTGGAAGTAAAAAAAAGAAGAAAAAACAGACTGTGAGCTGTGAACTGAGAGCCATACGGTCTGAACTGAACTGAGGACTTTGATAAATGGCACCCTGATAACACAGCCCTGCCGGGTGAAGGTAATAACAAACCTTGAGAAGAGAAAAGAAGAAACAGAGCCAGTCTGGAGGTTGGCGACGAGATAAGGGATTGAAAGTAGCCCACAAAATCTGGACAGAAATCGGTCTTGGATTACAAAAACACCTGAGAGATTCATGTTTTAAATTCCATTTCTTGTCTGAGTTTGCCTGCTATTTTTTGTTAATACTGTAATAGTTATAATGTAAAATATTGGACTGGAGGTTGATTTATACATTATGTATATTTGGGCAAAGGGGAGAGGGAGCTCCAAGTGAGGGATAAAATAGTGGAAACTGAAGAGCATTTTATATATATAGATCAGATATACTGGAAAAATGGAACTCCTCCCTGGGAAAACTAGAGATCAATGGTCAGAGTGGAAAGTCTCCTTCCAAATGACAGTGTTGAAAGGATTTAAGCAGGTAAATCATTATCTTGATCAGATGCAAGATTTAATTAAAGATTTTAAGGAAGAGAAAATAGCAGAGGTTAAATTACAGCTAAAAGAAATGCCAGAACCGGCAATACCACATAATATAAAGGGGAGGATGTGTCACCCAGTAAGCTATGTAGCTATAGCAGCTAGAAAAACTGAGGTTGAAAAGCGAATTATTGCTTTAGGTGTTGTTCCCCCTTTCAAAATACGGAAGAAAACAGAGTCACAGAAACAAAAGAAGCACATGGAGAAAAAGGGAGAAGTGAATGGAATCTATACTATTTCAGGCCTGTCAAGTGTATTTTTAAGACAAAAGGAGGGTGAAAGAGGGGATGTATCTTACAATTGGTCTTGGTGTTCTGATGGTGTTGGAATAACTTAGATTTAAGCTATGTTACAATTGCAAGTCGAAAGCTAAGGGGGTAAATAAATAGACAAATAGTTAAAAAAACAAGAAGAAGAAGAATCAGAAAGATGAGCTTTTATTGGAATATGATTATATGCTTACATACTTAATATGAAAAGATTGAATGATTATATATTTGATGTTCTCTTATACTCAAAACCTTTTTCCACCCTTTCCACCGCCCTTTACCTTCTGTATTCCTTCCCTACCCCCAATAGTTTTGAAAAAAAGAAAGAAAGAAAATAGCTGCTGTAGATGACCAAGAAAACAAAAACAACAACGAACTGGATTTTAATCCTGAGTGTAGGATCCTTAACCCCAACACTACAGAATAATAAAAGCAATCAAAGCCCCTTTGAGAGACAGAATAGATGCCTAACAAAGAAGGTGAACAACATAATAAGAACATAAAGCTAGAGTGCTTACAACTGTAACAGTTCACAAATATCTTCACAATATTTTCTATCCCATTTGTGCATATTCTCAGTCTATCCTATTTGTGAGCAGAGAAGAAACAACAGGAAATATTTAACTAAGTTCCTCCAGAGTTAAATTCTCTAAGATTTCTCAGATGTGAGGCTTATCATTAGCAGTGGCTACAATACATTTTCATTTCCTTTCTCAACGGTTTTGCTTGCACTGCTACCACAAGTAGCAATAATGTAAGGAAGCAGATCTACTTCCAAAACTATATTTTTCTTTGTAATATGAGTTGTCTCATAGCAAAGAGAGACCTTTCTGCTGACTCCCCAAGCACTGCAAAATCACTCACCTCCAGCACAAGAGTGATACACAGAGTGCTTTTCTGTATTCCCCTCACCACTGCAGATGTATACCAGACACCTTGCAGTTGTGGCCAGGTATATATTGGGACTACAAAACGCAGCATCCACACCAGAATCAAAGAACATGAAAGACACTGCAGACTAAAACAACCAAAAAAATCGGCAGTAACTGAACATGCCCTGAAATGAGCTGGACATGAAATACTATTTTAAAATACTGAGCTAGTGGACAACACCAGCAATCATTATATTAGACTACACAGGGAAGCCATTGAAATCCACAAACACCAGCACAGCTTCAACAAAAAAGAAGAATGTCTAAAACTCAACAAAGCCTGGCTCCCAGCACTGAAGAATACAGCATGCAAAAGATCAATGAACTCTACCCAGCTACAAGGACCGGTGATCACTGCACACAAAAGACTAGCTAACAACACCCATCAATCACAGTGACAGATAATCTCTCCCTCTTATCACAACAATACACCCACAGCTGATCCCACAGTTATAAATACTCAACTATTCCACACACTACACCAGAACACAGACAGAGTTTCAACTCCTGTCCTCTGAAGTTGCCGACCACAGAGACTGGTGAAACGTTAGGAAGAAAAACCTCCAGAACACAGCCAAACAGCCTGAAAAACCTACAACAACCAGAGTGCTTTTCTCTTTCAGCAAGTTATCTGCAGTTTGCATATGAGTTCTTGTGATGAGAGAAAGTTGACCATGCACACACAGCAAACTGAAACACATCAAAAGGATGCAAATAACTCAACCTCTAATAATTAAAATACAAGCAGAAGTCTCAACCAAAAACCAAAAACCAAAACAAAGCCAAGCTAAAACACAGCCAACCCATGCTGTGCTCACTGCTATAGATTTGCAAATGAAGTAAAATTTCATTTGGAGGACTTTATCTTCACATACATAAATAGAGAAAAAAATTGGGATGATTTTCTCACTGTTTGTGTTCAGCTCCAGTGGAAAACACACAGCAGGAATGCTTTGCGTTCCCTTTTTAAGGTAAGATATAAGATGAGGGGAGCAAAGAGGGTGTGCATATATATTAAACTAATTTGGATGTATTGTTGGAGAGGGCATCTGTGGAGTTCCATCTGGCATCCATGTGGCTGTAAAATTTCTCACCAAAGATGCCAAGTGGTTTGAAGTGAGGAAATGGAAGCAAAAGCCACTGAACTGCTGGGGCCAAATGAGAAGACCAGTGGCAGCTGAGAACCCCCCCCCCAAAAAATCTAAGATCTCTCATAGAGACTCCAACTAGAGGTGCTAGGGAGTGCTAGTTTACTAAATAGTTCATTGCAAGAAGAATAAACTCTGTGTGTAGCTGTGGAGGAATGCCTGCATTTCTCCTGTGTGTAGGCTTTGATTAGTCTGCTAGGGTCTGTTCTGCCTTGCCATCTCTGACTTTTTGTTCATTGTGATGGTGCAAATTCCACTGATTACTGATCTTTACACCAGGGGTGTCCAACCTTTCACCTTCATGAATATGAAGGGACGAATATTCACATTAGAAGCTGAAAATTTGGTTTGGGCCGCACATACATTTGGTTTGGGCCGCATGGGGGGGCAGCCCTAGCTGTCCTCCGCAGCCCCGCTCCAAGTGCGCTTACCGGCAGCTGTGATCTCAGACAGCAGAGGCTGCCAGCTTTGACTCCGGCGGCTTTATGGGGCCAGGAGGGGGTCCACCTATTGACAGGGACGGCACAATGCAGTCACGCAGCCCCCCTGTCCCCTCCCCTCCCACTCCTTCCATCCTCCCCTCTCTCCCCATCTACTGTTGTGACATGCCCCGGCCACATTCCGGCCGCAAGTGCCAGCAATGTAACTTGAAACTTTGGAATTTATCAAAGGGTTTTCCTGTTAAGCTACCCAAAGAAGAGAACAATGCCATGTGCTGTTCCCAGGAGAGCAGAATTCAACCAGAAGTATATGTGGTGGATTGGAGGGTGCCCACTTAGGGAGAAGGAGGCAGTACTCCACCCCTGCCAGATGACAGATATATATATCTAAGTGGGCACCCTCCAATCCACCACATATACTTCTGTTATTATTATTATTATTATTATTATTATTATTATTATTATTATTATTATTATTATTATTATTATTATTATTATTATTATTATTATTATTATTATTATTATTATTATTATTATTATTATTGTTGTTGTTGTTGTTGTTGTTGTTGTTGTTGTTGTTGTTGTTATTGTTGTTGTTATTGTTGTTATTGTTGTTATTGTTGTTGTTATTGTTTATATTTATATTTATATTTATATTTATATTTATATTTATGTACTGTATATATATTATTATTATTATTTATATTTATATTTATGTATTAAATATATTATTTATTATTTTTATTTTATTATTATTACTACTATTACTATTATTATTATTATTATTAATATTTATATTTATATTTATATTTATATTTATATGTACTGTATATATATTATTATTATTTATATTTATATTTATATATTAACTATTTAAAA
Organism: Pogona vitticeps; assembly: GCF_051106095.1. Lineage (NCBI taxonomy): Eukaryota > Metazoa > Chordata > Lepidosauria > Squamata > Agamidae > Pogona > Pogona vitticeps. The sequence continues at coordinate 260,620,028 of NC_135784.1, forward strand.
TAAATTTCCCACCTTTCTCCTTAAAAAGGGCTCTATAAAGGAGACCTTGCCACTTGGGGGAAGTGCAAAAAGGGGGGGATCCTTAAGAGAGAGGAAGTGTGGAGTGGTACAGAACCTGAGAAAGAGATGGAATTGAAGAAGGAAGAAGTAAAAGTCCCTAGAGAACTGGAGGGAAAAGGTCCACTGACTGGGGTTAGAGACAGAGAGCATGGGGTTTCTAGAGGGTGGAAAAAACCCAAAGACGATCTCAATAAAGAGACTTTGGGAGATGCCTGGGAAAAATGGACAGGGATCTATTGGGCAGAGCATTCCCCGAAGAAAAGGCAGAACCCCCAGGAGAGTGGGGTTATATTTATAAGGAAAAACTTGGGGGTTGGGTTTCTAGCCCAACTTGCAGATTCCCAAAGGGTAGGGGGAAAGCATGAGCACCCCAAAGCCTCTTATCATCCATCCTACTGGGGGGAACATGATTGAAAGGAAGCTAGAGGAAAGCCTATCAACATGCAGAGTTGATGTTGGCCAAGGAGGAGGCAGCAAAAGCACTGGGAGAGTTTGGAGGAAGAAAACCTGGGGAGTCCGGACCAACATGATTACTACAGAGGAAGTTCTTGCCCCGACTACCTTTACTGTGGATGTATTGATTCTCATTGTTAGGAGCAATCTGGAAATGCATATGTCCTGTTCATGAGACTTTGCATACTTTAGAGGTGAGGAGTTCATTGGTGAGAACTAGGCTTTCCACCCATCTTCTTGTTCTTTGGTGAATGGAGCTAGTGGATTTGAGACTTTGCAAACTGACCTTGGGCCAGTGATGTCAACTAGGCTCAAAGAAGCAAGACCAAATTCAGAACAACTTGTTAAGTTCAATAAGCCCTGTTCTGTTTCCAGTCACCAGTCTAGAGTCTATGGATTTAAGAATTGAAGAGGAACAACCCACTGACCCAGTTGGAAGTGTTGGGGCTCACAGTAGTCCTTAGCTCAAATCAAAGTCATAGGTGTTTCTGTTTGTCCCATTCATGAGACTGAGGTTTTTTACTGAAATCCATAACGACACAGCCTCTCATGGTCCTAGACAAGATTGGATTGCAGTGTCACCCAAAGGGCACATACAGATTGATTAGAGGGGGTTGATGCTGATTCTTAATTTTATTATACATGCCAAAGAAGTTTAATTTTTTTCATACTCATCTATCTATCTATCTATCTATCTATCTATCTATCTATCTATCTATCTATCTATCTATCTATCTATCTATCTATCTATCTATCTATCTATCTATCTATCTATCTATCTATCTATCTATCTATCTATCTATCTATTAGTAAGAAAAAAGGAAACTCCTTATATATAAAATAGTTTGAAAAAATTAAACTTCTTTGACATCCAGAAACTGTTTGTGTAGATGTCTTCTATGTCTTTCCCCAACACACCTGCCAACTTTGGTGAAGATCAGATATTGATCATCCGAGTTATTCACCCACAAATTGGGTCCCCCCCAGGAGAGTTTACCACATGGCACAGAAGCCCATTCTGCCTATTGGCTGCTGATCACCTGATTAGAGGCCGATAGGGAAAGAAAGGGGGGTGGTAGGCTGTGATATTGGGTGGCTGTTTGGGGTGGTGGCTGCCTTTCTGCTGCTGATCAGTTGATTGCGGCCGGTAGGCAGAATGGGTTTTTTGTTTGTTTTTAATGCAAAGTGCTAATAAAAATGGGTAAATATTCGTCCCTTCATATTCGTGAGGGATTTAATTTAGAATAGTATTTGGTATGTCATTTTGTTTTGTTTTTAATTTGTGCTTTGCTCCACAAATTACCAATAAGAAAAGAAGCAGATGCTAATAATACTGTACAGTTAAAATCTTCTAACAGCTTCTGTGTAAATAGATATCACTTTATAAATGTAAGATTTGGCATCTTGCTAAAGTAATAGAAAAGCAAATTGTGATTCTTTGCTTTTGTAAGCATTTATGACAGCTCACAAGTCATAAGTCCTATTAATAAGTTAGATAATATTTCTCAACATGTGTCCTAGCCTACACACTATTATGTCAATAAACATAGCTAATCAGTTTAACATGCTTTAGATTGAGACTAGCACTGCATACAAATGCGGAGATAACAGGGGAAAGCTGTTATCCCTTGCTCCTGTTCCTGCTCCTTACAGATGGGGCTTATCTAAGCAGACTTGCTTGGCTATCTTGAGAATCAGATGTCTCTGTAAAACCAGCATTTCCATTTCAGAGTTTTGCTTCAATTTTTTAATGCTTTGTTTTAACATACATTTGCTGAAACGTCCGGGGAACAGTGAGGTCTCACACTGCTTTGCTGTCAGAATTATATTTCTCTATTTGTATTAAAACATTTAAGAACTATCTTTCATTTCTTGTAGCATCTTAACTCCTGTGTTTATTATTCTAAAGTTTTGCAGGTGTCTTGCCTAGGGACTCCTTTATCACACAAGCCATTTTTGTACAAATGGAGGGAGAGAGAGAAAGCAAATCCCACTGAAACTTGAACAATCCCCTTCTATCTGAAGCTGCTTAATAATCCTTCCAAAAATTTGAGAATGTCTTTAAGAATCTCTTTGAGCACCTGGCTGTGAAACCAGGGGTTGGGACTTCAATTCTTTGAAATTTGGATACTCTTCTTTCACCCAGAAGTTTCCAATGAATCTTCCTAAAATTTTGAAAGTGCCTTATCCACAGCTAACTCATTCCAATTCATCCTTTTTGGAACAGAATAACTGATCACAAAAAGCTGGGTGAAGTGGAGGGGTTAATGCATTTTCTTTTTTCTTCCCATTTGCTTCTAGTGTAAAGCTCCCTGTATCGATCCAAATGAAAGTTAGAGGCTGATCCCCCTAGGATGGGCAACTATCCCTGCAAATTTGATCCAGTTCAATAATAACAATAATTTTAATACAGCTACCATTCAATAATAATAATAATAATTATAGCAAATCACTTCAGTCATTTTTTTAACAATTTGCCATTTTTAAATTTTTCATCGATAAACTCAGCACATCATAATCTGCCTTTAATGACACATTATATAAAAATGTACACCTGTATTTAAACGCTGGACAGCTGATATAAGAAATAATTTTATTTTTTACCTTAAAAGGACTCTAAGAACTTCATCAAGACTGCAGAGTTAATATTCAGTAATTTATTTGTAATCTCAGTACCTCTCTGTTACCTTGTGTTTCTCTACATATTACTTCTCTCCAAAGTATATACTTTTCCATAGAAGTCAATGGGAGCATTGAGAATGAAGACTAATGGATCATGCTTCCTCTCTTTATGACTATGTATATAATGGCTCCTCACTGATACGTATGTGACCACTCATTTCTTTAATGCAACATTAACATAGCTCAGAAAGTCCAAATAGATACCACATGTAATCTCAGGAGAGTGCTTTTTGTCTTCTTGCAACAAATGCTCTACCTTTCTCTGAAATGTTCAGATGCAGACTCAAGTTTCGAACTGTTTACCTGCTTGTGGACAATATAATCTCTTGTGTATGCCTTGTTCCAACATTCCGCCTATCAGGTGTTGTACATCTTGATGATGGCTGCCACATGAAAATGATTTGGATTTTGCAGAAGGAAGCCCAGAGGTTGTAGAATCACAGGGAGCACACAAATGAAGCATGAAAATTCAAGTGTTCTTTTTTTAAAAACAAAACAAAACTGGTTTTAGTTCTCAAGATGCATGGAAGATTATTTCATGTGAGCAGTGCACACTCCATTAACACAGGAAAGAATTTCCCACTGGTCTGAAGAGCACAACTTGGCTCACGCTGTGGGTATTCACATAAAAACATGGGCACACGTTAGAATGGAGATGGCCAACTGGGTTCAGCAAGAGTTTGTTGCTGGTGGGAGGAAGAAGCGGCTACCATAATAAAAAGACTTGGAAATTTAGGAGGATGATTTGAGCTGCTCTGTAGTGGAAAATAGTGCCCAGCATGGTTTTCCAGTTTCTGGAGACTTATTTGTCCCAAGAGAAATCACTGCTGAAAATATCTAGTATTTTAAAAGCTGAAGCTTGGATCTATTGTCCTCACTAAATTTGCCATTGCTTTCAAGTTCAGCTATGGATACAGATAACCTGTCAACTCCCATAAGCATCAAACAGAAGACTACTGCTACACTACAGCAGTACATAATTAATCTCCAATTGTCTCTATTGTGGAGTCAGATATTGAGAGTATGACAACAAAATTATTTTAGGAATAATTCACTCACCATTGAAGACAGTGTCAATGAGGAAGAAACAGCTCCCTATTTTGGCAGGATATTCTGGAAAACATGACAAGATGCATTTGGTGCTACAAAAGGTATACAGTACAATTTATCTCCCACCAAGTTATGGTGTATAGTTTGCTACAGCATTAAAATTTTGGCTGGGTTGTGGACAACAGCAGTGGTGAAGGTACAGCTTTGCAATTGTTGTTGGATGCAAGTTAAGTAAGTCTAGGAGAAGCCAGTGGTCAGTGATGGTCAGAACTTTGTAGATCAACCAGTTTGTAGATAATCCACCATCTAGAGGAGACAAGTACTGTCCTGCATTGTTATTGCCAGAAAAACCCCCAAATCCATCACTGTGAATAAGTAGGTTTGCATTTTGGGTGAAGTTCCAACATATGCTTAAGTCTCAGGCAAAAATGAGTAAAAAATGCTCAATTGTAACTGTTACAACATGTGATAGAACAAATGTGTGCTTGGAACATTCCAGTCACCTTCCCAGCCAACCAGCAAGTAAGATAGTAGAGGCTGTAAGAGCCAGTAATACTGGAAGAAAGAAAGGAGTGCAGACTATTCAGGTCTTAGAAATCCATCCATAATGTAGGTAGAGGAAAGCATTCTAGACTTGCTCTCCAGTTTTCTGGTTTTGTTGTTGCCCTGCTTATGAAGGGCAGCAAGACTGAACAGGGAGGGATCTGCTACCCATAGATGTTCTGGGGAAACCAGAGTCCCAACACTTGTGGAACGAGTCCGTAGATAGTGGTGAGGAGAGGACAAACCTGGAAATGCTGGAGCCGGGTTCTAGAGCCCACTGTAACAATCAGCTTTAGGTGACAATCTGGACATAAAGCATAAATGGAAAAATACACTGCAAAGAAGGAGGACGACAGCACTCCTGCCTGTGATGTCGATACATGAACTCCTGCTGCCACTGCTCAGGAAAGGATGGAAGCTCGTCACTCATTTCCTTGAGGAGCAAATAAATGCTGGTTTTTTTGGGGGGGGGTTATATCTTGTTGCAATGTGGTATATAAGAGCTTATCTGTGTTAGTGCTGAATGTTAGAGATAAAGGATTGGTAAGCTTTGCAATAGCAATCCTATGCTATACTATTACCTGAAATTTCACATAGGTGGGCTTATCCTTCTGCACTGAAATGAACATGGAAGCTTTTTTGAGATATATTACCAATGTGGATCTTGCTTTGCAATCCCTACTGGATAAAGAGGCCAAAAAGAGCTCCAGAATTTCTTTTTCTTCCACCTCCTCATCAGCACCACGAGCAAGCTCTAGTCTTTTAAAAGGGAATTAATTCTTTCCTTCTTCGCTATTATGGCAGCATTTATTTGTGCACCAATTGAATTAATCACCCTCCAAGACACTGGTGTAAAGGCACTGGTTTTTTTTTTCCTGGCAATGCTCCTGCATTTTGTAGCATTGGTAACATTGCAGTATACAGTATATTGCTGTTGAGAATTTTGATTATAACATGTATTCTCATAACATCAGCAGAGTGAGGAGATATTGGTTAGCAGAGATACTTATGACATGATGACGCTGAGAGAGTAAAACCAACAACTTAGTCCATTTACATATATACATAGAGAATAGACATTCCTTTGGCAGCATAACATGACATGAAGCAAACACACAGCATAGGAAAAAGTGATATGACTTACAGCAGATAGAGACGTTCATTTTACACATGACTTATGTACAGTTCTGTGACCAATCAGAAAATACATCATCTTCTGTTACACAAAGTTTCATCATGTACACAGTTGTACAGCATTAAGTCTTAATTCTTGATACCCACACCTGAATACAATCAGTACAGTGACTCAGGTAAAATCAGCCATTTTACATTTAACTATACAACATTAATATTTAATACATTTTCATATCAAAATCTCAACACCCCTCTTTAAATTTAATTATTGTACAGTCCAAGCTTATTGCATAGATAAACATGCTTCTGCATTGGCAATGGCTTCATGAAAATATCTGCAATATTATTTTCACTTGGATAATATTGAAAATCTATCAGCTTCTGATCTACATCATTCTTTACATTGCAATACTTTATGCAAATGTGCTTGCTTCTACTCTTCATTTGACTCTCAGTTGCCAACTGAATGCAAATGGTTCTGTCACTATGCACTGTGACAGGTAAATCAATTTGCATATTTACATCTTTCAGTAACATACTGCATGGTGACTTAAGGCTATGCCCTCCCTGCCATCTCATTGGTTGGAATATCCAACAGAGATCAAGGGCCAGATTAGTGGAATCAGCTATTACTCACCCTCACCTTGGCACCAGCAACTACTGTATTATTTTCAATTTTGTCTGTTGTCAATTCAAATTGCTGAAAATCTTTTTAATTTTACAAATACTGAAAGGGACATGAAGGTCACATTCTTTGCTGAACCCCACAGTCACTCTGGAATTGTGCAGATACCACTGATATGGACAATGTTTGCACATTTCTCCACAGACAATGCATATGTCTAGTAGAGAATAGCTAAACAGGAAGAAGGAGTTACTCGGTATTAAAGAACTGCAGGGAATAAAACAAACCAACAAAACCACAAGAAAAGATGGAGAGGAACTTGGTTTTGCTTCTAAAAGGAAAGAATAGGATATTGGCGTAAATTCAGTTGGAATAAAATTATTGAATCATAGGTAATTCAGTAAATCAACATTTTGTAAATTCCATTAATTCATTGGACCTCCTACTGTAGCTAGGAGTAACAATCAGCTGTAGGCCATAATCTGGACGTAAAATATTGGTGGAGAAAATACATTAAGAATTTCCCTACAGAGATTAGAGATGTGATAAATTCAACAGGAAGAAGGAATTCACTGGTGATCATAACCAACAAACCATTCAAACTATGCTTAGCATCTCAGCACATAGGAATGGAAACACTGTCTAATATTAACAGGACCAAGGTAAAAGTTCCACTATGGGGATATACTGGGAATCTGTCCCATGGGAAGCATCATATTTATACAGCCATATGTAATATTATACAGTAATGTACAGCAGTATTTTATTTGGCAGGTTTATATATATATATTTCCTTTGGTTATAACTACCTCAGGGGATATTTCTGCCTAAGTCAAAAGACAAGACAGTTCTCTACATTCCCCATCATGTACAGATGCACAATGTCTTGGCATTTGAGTGCCATTCCACATTTGGTAATGAGACAGCGTGATCCATGGCACTTCTAGTAGTACACACACCTGTGGGCTCCAAGACTTCATAGATGCTCTTTATCTGCTGCATTTGCAGCCCAAGGCAGCCACCATATTTCTCCAAATGGTAAGGCCAGCGCTGATTGTCCCAGGACATAACATGAGCAGAATAATTGTACCTCTTATTTCAGTTTATAGACTGAAATTTATTGGCAGAATTTCAACAGGTGAGAAGTACAGCTGTTGTCCCTGCTGATATTCGCAAACTTTTTAGATGGCTGGAAAAACCCTCACTCAAAGTAATGCATCAAAAAAGGCAGATTTCGAGAAAATCTAGGGGAGTTCAAACATTTCTCACATGCATCCGCCAGGACCCCTACTACCAATGCTCAGTTATGGATAACCTCAGCATAATTTAATATTCATTTTTCTTAAAAGTAATTTTGCAACCTTTCCCCAGCAGTGATGAAAGTAAAAATGAATGTTAAATGCTATTTTGACTCAGCATAGAAATAATTTTGTGGGGACAATATCTACATGAGGGCAGTCCTGTGGCTTCACTAGTTTTAGTGAGAATCTAAGATGCCATTGAGGAAATGTTATAGAGATCTCTAAGGCATAGTCTTCAGCTCTGTGGTCCACAGATGAACTTAACAGTCAGAGAAATGTCTGTAAGTATCTTCACAGCAATGAAGGGGAAGAGGAATGTCCAATAGTTATTCAAATCAGGGACATTAAAATTACCTTAATTAACAATACCCAAAAGAGCCTCTTTGTTGAATTTAGTGGAGCCAGAAACTGATCTTGTATAATTACATCCTGGGCTGTCAATATAGTTCTATTGAGGAATGCTAATTATGTGCAAAATAAATATATGAAGAATAGGAATGATCTATCTTCCCCTTCCTACACCCTCATTGGAGGGCCACACATAGAAGGCGTCATTTCTTTGTGAAAATCAGTTTTCCTAATTATATGGAGAATCTCCAGAGGTAAAGAAGGCTCTCCTCTTCCTAACATTGCCCTCTTTTCAGCTTACAGCTATACAAAATGGCTGGATATGAAAAGGACAGCAGTGGACACAAACATGCTCCGTCATGTTGCTCAGTTATTCAGCACTCATCTGTAACACTTGAAATGGGAATATGGTAGTTTGCACAGCCATTGTGGTCATATGTTCAGAGCTTTGAGCATAGACTTGAACATACAAGGCTCACATCACTGCAGAAGCACAGACATAGGTGTAGCCTTTGGCCTGTCATTCTCTCTTGGGGTCTGTTCTCTTCCTGGAAAAAATGGAAAATAATTAGTATCCTACATACTTGCAGCTAGGAAGAATGGGTTGAAGATTATACATAACAATTTCCTTCCTTCCTTCCTTCCTTCCTTCCTTCCTTCCTTCCTTCCTTCCTTCCTTCCTTCCTTCCTTCCTTCTAGAGCATTGTGCAATTTAAAATTATGGATGTGTATCAAATATAAGTAAAATAGAAAATAAATTAAAATGTTAAAATAATTAGACTATTTGTGGTCAGAAGCGGGCTACTTCTGTAACATTGTCCCAGCCATTTATACACATGGCAGGGCTTAAATTGTATGCAATTAAGTACTGCATTGATTGAAATTCTCCAGTCACAGAAAATATACTATTTCCTTATGCGATGTCAGTTCATTTACCTGACAGTGGCAGTACAGGTGAGGGGATTCTGGCAAGGTCACTTGCTTGCCAGGTATTATAGACCTCTACATAGCTTACGAGATCTTGTGAGCCAAATAAAGCCTCGCACTATGCTGCCAACACATGCCAATTTCCAACATCAAGGAAGCTTGAGAAAAGGGAGTCATGAGCACATGAGACACAAAATGAACACGGGAGGTAGAGAGGCTGTGCATTTCCAGTTTTGGGATTTATTGAATTTTCCCAGTTATTGGAATTATTTTGAATAAACAATATTATTCAAAACCATTCTAAATCATGGCCTGGAGGGAAATGAAATGTGATCCCCAGTCTCTAACATTAGAGCTTGTTGGATAGAAAATTATTTTAAGTCTCAGTAAATAAAATAATATGATACATTAATTCACAACTGTCCTGGTTGTTTTTCTGGCAAAGTAGCAGAATTGCTCCTAGCGAGTGTTATCTGTTTGATAAAACAAGGATGTTCTTATAGATCCAGTTTAATAGAGCATGGATAAAGTTTAATGGGGAAAAATAATGCCTCTCTGTATCCATATCTGAATCCATACTTTTCACTTCTTCATTTTAATGTTTGGTAAGATTCTGACATGTGCCAACACAGTCTTCATATTTTCTTTTCTAATGCAGAATAAATTCCTTTAGGGTGGTTTTTTTAAATACTATAGCTGAACTCATTAATATCTTTCTAAAGTGCCTCCATAAGCTGCTGGATTAAGATGTCAAGCACATTCACAAATGCTCCTTTCTGGCTGACAGTTTCATTGTCAGTAAAATTACTGTTTGCCACTGCTTTCCAGAATGAGTGGCAAGGGTCAATTTAAAGAGTGTGATTCAAACTACATGAGTGGTAAAACAATTCTTTCCTCACAGGCTCATTATATTCTCATCATAGCATTCATTTCTCATTTTTCATAAATTATGTAAATTTCATCTCCGACGTGCGAGATACATAGCAGTAGCATCTAGTTTCTCTATATATTAGGTAGCACAAGGTGTTAAGCATACTAAACACATGTAAAGATCTTTCTTCCAATGTAACCTTATATCTATCGGGAAGGGTTACGTTATTCTATGACTTGTATAATTGAATTAGAATTTTATTCAACTCACGTGGAATTATAAGGAATATTAATAGCACAGATAATAAGGCTGAATCAAGCAGAAGATGAAATGTTACAACAAATATATTTTGGGAAGGCGTGCTATGATAAATTTGTCTTTTCTCAACTAACTGACAAATCCCTAACTGTATAGGCTCATCTCTGCTAAGTTGTGCAGATGGAACTATCTTTTCTTTTTTCCAAAGCAGCAATCAGAGCTATCAGCTGCTTGGGTAAGGGATCCATTCATCTCTTCCCACTGAGCTTATCAGCAAAATTACTATTATTTGATGAGGGATTTTTACGTGCAATCTCAAGTGGTCAGTACAGTTAGGGCAGTATCTTTGTTCCTGTATCAGAGTCCCATCTTAGTCTAACAGTATGTGCACCGATAATGGAGACCCACATTTGTGTCCCCCTGGCAAGTAAAGTGTGTGCAAGTGGAAATGGATAGAGACTTGTCAGTTGTGGTGTCTAACTCTCTCACCTAAGAGCTTTCTTTAATCCCACCATCCTGGAGCCTTAACAAAGAGGAAAATTGCACATATTTGGTACATTTCGTTGCAGTAATAGAATTGTTGTGCTTCCTTAGTTTTTTTGCTGGGTCTTTTTGCCGTTTACTAGCTCCATCTTATTTTTAATTTTTTTATAGATATTTCATTGTTCTTGTTTTTATTTTATTTTTTTGTCATCTACATGAGGGTCAAAAAGGCAAGATTAGAATTCACTTCTTCCAAAAACCTCTGACATTTGAATGTGGGATGTTGTGCTTCTGTATCCTTGATTCAAAATGCCAAGAAATGGTCCACTATTACTGAAAAAGGATGCCAAGATTTACACAGCAAAAGGCAGCCTGAATGTTGACAACATCAATGGCAGCAGTCAAAATGGTCTACAGCAGTGGTTCCCAACCTTGGGTAACCCAGGTGTTCTTGGACTGCAAATCCCAAAAATGCCAGCCAGCAGAGCTGGTGATGAAGGTTTCTGGGAATTGCAGTCTAAGAACACCAGGGTTACGCAAGATTGCAGACAACTGGTCTACAGGATAGCCTCTTCTGATCACTACCAGTCACAAAGAGACACCAAGAAATGGAAAATCCCAGAGATTGACTCCTTTTTTCATCTATTAACCACTTCTCCCCCAAACACAAAGCAATTGTCAGGACTGTTTTTCAACAAGTGTGAATAGTAGTTAGCACAAGATTATGTTTTGTAGATGTCTGGGTCTGAGACACTCATTTATGTCAACTGTGTATTTACTTTTCCACTTCATGCTGAAGGACAGTGCTAGATGGACTTAAGATCCAATCACAATAAACTGCTAAGCTCTGATAACTGGAGTCTGATGCGAAATAAAAAAAGAACAAAGTGTCTTTGTGCAATTTTAAGTCTAAGAATTTGTTTTCAGCTTCACTTCTGTAGCTTCAGAGCCACATACCCTTACACACACACACACACACACACATTTCCCCCCACAAATTTTCTTGATTTTAGTTGCATTAATAATTGAGACAAAAAATGCTGGTTGATCAATGGCTGAAATCCTGTTCCTTGGCACAGAAAGTTGCAGCTAGAGTAGGCCCATTGAATCAATGGAACAAATTACCACTGTTTCAATATGCCCTCTGTTGTAACTTACTACACTAAGCAACAATATTTCAGCTGATTAGATACTATTACTAGTTGACAATGATAATTTACTTACACTAGTTTTAAATCTATTTACTTCAAGTGACTGCTATTTTTTTTGTGTGCCTGCTTCTGCAGAAGAACTCCATGGGAAAAGCTCATTGTGAACCAGAGTACTGTATCAACTCTGCTTTACTTAATTTGTGAATTTCTGCCTTCTCCTTCTGCTTGATGAACAGTATCATGTTCCTGAAAATCCTTCCCACTTCTAAATCAACAGGAGCTGGTTCATTACAATATGCCACTTGATGGATTTTTCATTGATATTCAAGACAACAACACATGCATGCATACATATATAATTCACGGATCTAGCACTGATTAAATATTTAATTGCAATAGTGTGAAGCCAGTCACGATACTATTAAAAATGGATCCCTTTAATTTTCTTATCTCATTCCTTGGTTCTTCCTGGAATTTCTATTCCAACAGCAAACACTTTTGTGCCTTCCTACATCTGGTACAGTGCTGCTGACAGCAACATGACTCCACAGGGAATGTGAACACCATCTGTATGACACACTCGGTATCTAATAGCTTAAGAACTGGAGAGTCATAACCATCTGAGAAACTGGGTTTTTCAGAATGTTAAACCATTGGCTTATGATCTTCTTTTTACCAACACAATGCACATGGCAAAGCAGATCAACTGCTGTGTGTTTTATTCAGCATGTAGGACAACGCAGTGGGTGAATAAAATATTTCCTTTATCATGCAGAAGACTCTGCTTATTGCAACCACTTGGCTTCAGGCAACAGTAAAGGAGATTTGGCTTCAAAAGCCATACAAAATTGGGAACCCAAGTGGTTATTTGCCTTTCTACTGCAAGGTCTTCTGGAAATAGAAATGAAATGGAAAATTATCCTGAAAAAACAAGAATGCACAAACAGATGTTTAACACTGTACATAAATGTGCACTTCACCCCTCTAGCCAGCATAAGTAAAGGGATGAACTCAACTTTTGTACTATTCAGAAAATGGCAAGTTCCAAATGAAGGTATATTAACAGTTCAGTAAATTATATTCTAGTAGACATTGCAAATGGCACTTATGGAAGGCTCACAGCAGCATCTGCGCCAATGAGATTATGGAACAGTTTAGAATTAGAGAATCTCACAGTTAGCCAGATTCATCCTATTGGAATTCTCATAGATACATTTTCCATTCTACACGCATCAAACTTAATTTTTTTAAAAAACATTTCAATCGTCTTTACCACAATAAGGCCACTTTTACTGACATGCTTTTATAAAGACCTTGGTTTTATTTTGGTTTCGGGATTCGTTTTCTTGTCTTTTGTTTGGAAATGAGACCATGATCCACAGCACCTTCTAAACTCCAGTGTGTATTATGAGTTTCTAAGGACATGAGCTTTCTCATTGACCAGTACTAGGAACAGCACTTGGCATATGCACTGTTTGATTTTAGCTGGAGTCAATTGCTCTTAAATTGCTCTGGATTAAGCCCCCGGTTAGTTAAAGGACAATTTTCATCACTAATATGAAGCTAAATGGCTTATCCTGACATTATGTTAGAAATTAATTCCATTGTATTTTAATTATCTAGTAAGTGAGAAGGGCTTAAAACTATCCAGCCATGTTGATGCAATAGATCAAAACAAAATCCTATCAAAATAGCATATTTCATGCTGAAACAAATTAAACTGATGTTTTTGTTTTAGCACTTTAATATTTTCTTTTTCTTTTTATGCATAGTGATGGGAGAATTCATTTATACATGACATATAAGAGTGGTAGTCATATGACAGATCTAGCTTCTGTTAGCTCATTATATGCTCATGAAGAAAGTATAATATAGTTGAAGTCCTCCCACTAAAAAAAATACCACTGAGGCAGGAGCAGGAAAGGAATTACAGTCCAAAATATAAATTTCTCAAGCCCTGGCAAGGTGAAGAATTAAACCCAGTTAACATGAATCAAAGCTCTGCATTCTGTCTTCTACAAGGATTACACAAATTAAGCCAGTTTCTTATTTTAAATGAACTCTGCTAGTCTTTTCCACCATTGTAAATTCTCCTTCAACTTGAATATAAGTTTCAGCTCCTTGTAAACTTAACCTTACTCTTTCTGATATCTTCCCAAGATATCTGTATCTTATCTGTGTTGTTTTTCATTGCCAGTTTAGAATTGCTTTATGAATGTATGTTTGTGATGCAAGTGTTGCATCTTTAGTATAACAGATCAGGAAAATTCTGCCTATCCTGTGCATATTAGAAGATGCCCCATATTTTCGGACAACAGTTGGCCACATTAGGAATAATATCCTGCCAGGTGCTCAAAATTAATAATTTCAAACTAACCATGACTTCTGAATAGGAAGGTAGAGTGATCTAATAGTGCAATTCTATATGTGTTTACCTGGAAATATGAGGCAAAATCCAAAGAAACAAAACAAAACAAAACAAAAAAACAAAAATATGTGGCACCTTAAAGATTAACTATTATAGTTTAATGTGAGCTTTCATGGACATGTCCACTTCATCAGACATATGGAAGAAAATGGGATGCTGGATGAAATACCAATACACAAGTAAAACATAATAAATATGCATTGGTTTTAGAGACATTATTTCTGAATTGGGTATTTGGTTACATTTCACATGCAGTGATAGACGGCCTGTATTGGTGTTAGGTTATAAACATTCCTCCAGGATACTGAAAACTCAGGCATGAGTAAAAGGGAGGGGGAAGAAAAGATGAAGGGGTGAAGGCTGTTAAAAATTCAAGGTGTGTGTGTGAAGAGTATATAAAAGTAAACTAAGATAGTAGAGGATCCACGTTTGTTAATGCAGGGAATATTGACAGTTTTTACCTTTGAGCCTCATGATGAGAGAGGGGCCTGGCAGTAATGAAGAATATTAGTGGGCAGTAGATAAACAGCATACTGTAAGTATTACATTTGGTCATGACTTAAGAAACCTAGGCTTATAGTCAATCCACATGTTTTTGTCTTTCTTGTTTTATTTTGTTTTGCTTTCCTTCTTTGGATTTTGACTGATCAGCTTGCACAGGCTAACATGGCTGCCTCTTCTAAAACAACATCTTGGAAAAATTTATTTATTTATTTATTTATTTATTTATTTATTTATTTATTTATTTATTTATTTATTTATTTATTTATTTATTTATTTATTGCATTTATATTGCAAATAAGACTTATTGAGATACTTATAGTCAAGTGAGTATGTTCAGTTTTTTCCTACATTGAATTTATTATGTCACAAAAAGCACAACTTGTTAAAAGACTGTGGTAGAATAATGAAGGTATAAAAGTGCTTTCGTATTATGGTAGCATAATGTGAGATGAATTCTGAAGGGGAAAGTGGGGAAAAAAACCAGTAAATTTTGGGGGATATATTTTGGCAGGTTAATCTCATATCAAATTTAAAAATAGTTTGTTATTGAGTATAGATGCGAATTCAGAAATAAGATGATGGCATGACAAAGTCCCATTTTCCTTTATATTTTAAAGAAAACAATTCAAAAATGCTAGATACATTGCCAAGTATCAGAAGACTAACAATTTGTAGTGGAGTCTTATATATAACTACTGTATAAACCAATTCTGACAGTCAGAATCTAATTCAATTGGCCATGCATATGACAAAGAGAGTTTGATTTATGCATGGAGTCTCTCTACTTGATCTGGAACCCTGTAAATCTGTGTTCCAGATGGCATGGAGGTCCTCCACATATAGAGAAGACTCTAATCTTCATGCTTATTTTAACTAGATACTGAATGTCTTAACAGCGTATCCTGCATCTTTTATGGGGCTTCTTTTCAAGGAAGTTGATATAGGCACATAGTTTCTCTCTCTTTTGCGTGTGAAAAGTCTTATTTCACATAAAACTACCCTTGTCCAACTGAATCTGAACTGAAGGCTACTCCAGTCAAAGATAGACCTGGTTCTCTCCCTGCTTCTCATCTATATTAATTAGCTGTTTATTGGGCTTATTTTAATGCTATGTAGCACTACAAAAGGGAACAAGTAAGGGAAAAGTAAGTATAGTGACTTCTAAGCAGTAAACTAGTTAGAAATTTCTCCTTTTTGAGTGCTCTCGTCTTCTGCCATGTATACTAGGTATGTCTTCCCCCCTTGAACAAAGCAAAAGGGGAAAATATATCTTTCTTATTAAGACTTAATCAGGTTTTGTTTTGTGGTAGAAGTTCAGCATTGTTCACTCACGTCATTTGCACTTAGATTGTCATCCATAGGAACCAGAGCCATCCTTGTATTCCTGTTACTGGAGAAATGAACTCACAGACTTGGGTGAGCACAGACAGAACTGTTCTTTCAGCTTCCTAATGTGAAGGACAGTTTAGAAGTCATGGTCTGACTATCTTCCCTGCTGCACATATAAAATGTCATGTGGAGGGGTGTATTTTTCCCCCTGCCTCTCCCTGAGATGTATCAGCTTTGGCTTTAACAATGGCAAGAGACAGAGGAGAAAAATGAGTTAACTTGTAATTTGATGAGGTCAACTTTAACGTGAGTATGCTGGTATTAATTCAGACTCAGGTAAGCCATGCCATTTTTCATTTATTAACATTTCTGACCTGCCAGTCTCAAACACTTTTAAGTACAACGATCTAGAAAGACAGCAGGATCAGAGGCTGGATTTCTTCTGCCATCTTTGCTGTGCCAATACATTGTTACAACATCCCTAGGATGCCTTGGCAAAGATATAGCAAATTATGCATTGCTTGCTGTGGCAACAACACACTGTTTGTATTGTATTCAATAAGTTTAATGTAGATATAAACAACATGCAGTCATGGCCTTTGGAAAAACTTCGGGTGAACCTCAGGCATGTTACGGGATGTTTCTCCCCATGCACTATATTCTTTTTAGTACATCTGGAAGAAACTAATTACTTCATATGGGGCTAGGCTAATAATCAATGACTTTTTTGTATTTAAGTGTCAGAACAGAGCAATCTCATTCATACAGTGGCTCTTAGGCTGAGAGAATATAAGGACTAAGATGTTTGGATTAGCGGGGAGAGTAACTTCATCTGCTATTCCTTTCTTTTTGAAGTTAGCTGCATTTTTATCAGTAGCTGGTATGTGTAATCAAAGGCAGAGGGATTTTCCAGGACCAATGTTTGTTGCACACCTTCCCTGGAGTTGTCTTGGACAGGCAGTTTGTAGCAGGAGGTCTATGAATGGCATTCTCCTCAGGGGACAAAACCTAATAGGCTTGAATTGTCAATGAAAACTTATTAACTGCTAGAGCAGTATGACAATAGAACCAATTACTTCCAACATCTACGTTGGCTCGAGCGTGTTGTAAGAATGGCTGATGGTCAGATTCCAAAGGATCTCCTGTATGGAGAATTAGTGCAGGGAAATCACCCCAGAGGGAGACCACAGCTGTGATACAAGGATATCTGCAAGCGGGATCTGAAGGCCTTGGAAATGTTTCACTTATTAGAGTTCATGTCCTGCTCTCAGTATACTATTGCAAAGCTTGTCAGCTCCTTGAACATCATGAATTTGTACTCCAGTACAAAGTTATATTTATCTTTCTTGATCCTTATTTGAAATACTATCATTCTATTTTATCAGAAAGTTTTATTTAATTTTGTTTTTCCTGAACTCCGTGAGTTAAGGCAATGCTTTCCTTTATGGGTTCCTAAGGTAGTTGCTTGTGTTTTTCCACCCTTCCCACAGGAATACCTGATCTTGTCTAATTTTTGAAGCTAAGCAGGGTTTGGGTGGGTTAGTACTTAGATTTTGGGAACACGTGTCAAGGTAGGAGGGAATTCTGCCTGGTATCCTGAAGAGGTGCTAACATTCAAGTTTTGGCTATACTTGCCTAGAGGAACAAATGGTCAAAATTAGTATAAGGCAATTTCCTATATTGCTATGTAATATCATGTGTGACCAGTCCTCTTCTTTGCATCCAAAAGATAAATCTGAGTGCAAAGCCTGTTTCTACATATCCTTTTCAGTTGTACGGTTATGTGCAGCTCAATAATATCAACTCAGAATTGAAGCCTTATTAAATTTAAGGAAGTTTGCTTCCAGAGAAGTGGACGTAGGATTGCAGCCTGTAGTAATATCTATGGAGACATGACAGTTAAAGTAGAGCCAAGCTTTTAGAACTGTGTAGAGTAGCCTCTGAACAGTTTGTAGACTGCTACCTGGTCTTTTCTGTTGCCATCAAGTCAACCCATCAGATAATCAGTCCCACACAAACTAACAGCCACGTTGGCATATCATCTGCTTTTGAACAGATGTTTCTCTGGACTAGGACTACAAAAGAGCCCACATTATTTCCGGTTGATAATGGTTGGTTTATTTTACGCATCAGAAGAGTGCAAAACTTGGACATTTATAACACTCTCATTAATGTGAATGCTACAAAACATTCCAGTCTCTAAGGTGATACTAAAATACCCTGTTTCCTGAAAATAAGACCAGATCTGAAAATAAGCCCTAGTATGATTTTTCAGGATGCTCGTAATATAAGCTCTTCCCCAAAAATAAGCCCTAATTAAGTGAAACCATGCCCTCCACCATTGTGCACCATTGTGCAGCAACCAGAAGAAGATGACATGACTATATTTGAATAAATTTATTTATTTTATTAGATTTATATCCCGCCCATCTAGACAGATATGTAGATTGTAGTACATGAAAAAAATCCCCTGAAAATAGGCCCTAATATGTTTTTTGGAGCACAAATTAATATAAGTCCCTTTCTTATTTTGGGGGAAACACAGTAAGCCCTTGGCTAACAGGATTACAAATTGAAGCCCTATGATAAAACAACAACAAAAAACTAAAAAAACAATAGCACACGAAAAAATTAAAGTGAAAAATCATCAAGAACACACTAGTTTGTTTTCAGATCATAAAATCAAAAAGATCCATGGATGGCTGCTCCTTCTATCCATGTTCTCATTTATATTTACTTTGTAGAATGCTAAGAAATGAAGCACTTAGCTGACACCACCAGTCCTTTTTCTGCTTTGAAGTTACATCCTAATGGATGTCTTTAGCAGCTGATTCCAGAGAGACAAAGTGTTCATTTGCAGTAATGTTAGACGCCAAATATTCAACTGCAGTGATTCAAAAGAAGGCTTTATTTCTATCAAAATAGTAGTTTGCCATTAGTTTTAGAATGAAGGTATGTTATGACTTATTTCTGTCATAACACTTTCACCGCTGTTGTTCTTGTGCATGTCTTTTGTTGATCTAATTGGTCTACAACACAACCAGAGGAACAATATTAACAATTCAGGGAGGGGGTATATATCCTTGTTTGATAATATGTTTCTACCTTCAGGTTTTCTCTGTATCATATTCAATCTTCAGCTGGCCTTGATACTCTTTGAATGGCTATGTATCTGCTTTTGGAACACAATTCTATACACAAAGCAGTCATTAAAAGTAAAGCTTTGGAAAGTTATGATTTCTGGACTACTTTATCTTGCCATGCTGCTGGGGGAATTCTGGGAGTTGTAGTTTAAAACTGTAATTTTTCAAGGCTCCGATTATCCCAAACAATGAACCTTCATGGGTATGGCAACTCAAAAGGATGCAGTGGGGAGGACCAAAGACAACAGATTTTATAGCCATTTCTCCCAGCCCCACATTCACTGACCATGTTCAGGATAATTTAAAATATTGTGTTAATTAATGATATCTATCTATCTATCTATCTATCTATCTATCTATCTATCTATCTATCTATCTATCTATCTATCTATCTATCTATCTATCTATCTATCTATCTGCCTGCCTGCCTGCCTGCCTGCCTGCCTGCCTGCCTGCCTGCCTGCCTGCCTGCCTGCCTGCCTGCCTGCCTGCCTGCCTGCCTGCCTGCCTGCCTGCCTGCCTGCCTACTGTCCTTCTCCCAGTCCAAGGCAGCTTACAAAATAAGGGAGGAGGAACACACAGATATGTAAACTAAAATGGGCAAAATCCTATTGTGTTGGAGGAAGGGAAATGGCATAACATGCAGCAGAAAGTTACCACTAATTAACAAGTCCCCAGGTGGATTCTTTACTGAAATTTCCCATTGTGGGTGGCTTGGTGTACAACCAGGAAGAAAAAGCACAGTATCCCCCAATGAAAATTCTCTTGTCTGCAGCTCATTCGGTTGTTAAAATTATCAAGAGAAATTTTTTTCCTGATGGCAGTTGAAAACAAGAATGAAATGAACCTGGTGTCTAATGGAGGGCAGATCTTCAGCCTGGGTGAAACCTCTGAAATGAGCTTTCCTTGAGTCTTCCTCAGGCATTGGTGTGAGGGCACTGGGACTAAAGTAAGAGTCTCCATGAGGCCTGAGAGACTTATATAGGGAGATGTGATTCTTTGGTAATCTACCATTTTTTTCCTCCATGGCATTTCTGGGGCAAGCTTGGCAGTGGTCAGGACATTATGGCTGAAATCCAGTAATAAATGCATTTATTTAATAAAAAAATGCAACTGGAGGATGACCACTGAATCCATGGTGAACCAGTGTGTCAAAACTATTTAAGTTCCATTGGTTCAATGTACTTGTGACTTAATGCTGGATTTCTGCCAATACATAACATTACTTTGAGGTGTAATAAAGGAATAGTAACCATTTTGTCCAACCACCAGTAAAAATATCCATTATTAATTACTTCTAAAACATTGTTGGAGGTTATTAAGGGAGTTTTGGGCTCCTTTGCCTTCCCTAAATATTTATTTGTTTAGTTATGATAAAAACTAATGTAGCAAAAGTAACACATTAATGCTTACAATAGAGCAAGGTGGCGGTTGTTTTTTAAGTGCCTCAAAATAGCAATTAATGATGACTTTTGAAAAATACTGTTCCAATTTCTGGTTCCGGGAGTGACAAATGTGCAGGCCGCATAAAGAACTACCTGGTATCAGGACTAGCAGACTCTGGCAAGACAGAATGGAAAGCCAACATACAATGATAAAAAAAGGGCCCAGCCATTCTTCATGTCTTGACTTTTTAATGGGCTCATTTTCCACCTTGAGTAGTGTAAATAAATTATGAAGCCCTACTTTGGAGATATACCTCAGAAAAGTTAAATGGTTGCCTAAAAAGTTTGAAACTGAATTTACTCAGAATTTGTCAAAAAAGAACACTATCTAAAGAAAAACTCTGTCCCTCTCATTCTACATAAGACAAACAGGTAAGTCTTTCCACAAAATAATAAACTAATAAATCTGACACAATATTCTGAGGATATTTCTACCTTCCAGAATACTCTGGCTGATCTTAAATTCATTCTTCTGTATTCTTAAACAAAAGAATTTCAGGAAGAGATCCTGTGTGAAGCCACTGAGTTACAACTTACTACTACTACTACTACTACTACTACTACTACTACTACTACTACTACTACTACTACTACTATGCTACTGCCAAGTCAATTCTGACTTGTAGTGATCCTTTTCAAGGTTTTCCAGGTACAGTCAACTCCCGACGTACGAACAGCTCTAGATACTAACATTTTGACTTACGAACCGCTCTACTAGGAAAAAATGGACTTTTGAACTTTGTTCAAGTTACGAACAGAAAACAAATGTGCGGGGAGGCCAGGGAACCTCCCCCCCACAACCACTCCCGCAGCAAGCACCACTTTCAGAAGCCTCCCAGGGGCAGGGGAAAAGCACAAGCTTTTTCCCTGACTCCCCAGCAGCCATTTTGTGCTCTTCTCTGCTCCCCCCTCTCCCCGCCTCTCAGCTGATCGGCGCTGGGTCTCAAAGGCTTCCCTGGGCTTGCTCAGCAGGTAAAAAGGCAGTGCAAAAGCACCCGCGGAATCTTCTGAAAGCGGCACTTTGCTGCAGGGGGTTGGATGGGGTGGGGAGGCGGGGGGCGGGCCTGTTTTTTTGAATCAAGGTGAAGTTTTTAATCCTGGTACAGATAGTGGTTGGCTTACATGTGCCAGAATGTGTGTCATATAATCAATGTTGTGTGCTGACTAAACTGCTTGTAATGTTTTCTCTCTCCTCCTAAGTGTATAAATCACGGCCAGCACACAATAGCATTTTTTTGCATATGGTGAAAGGGCTCTAGTGCACAATGAAAGCTTTTACCATAATAAATCTGTTCCCTTCAAAGTGGCAAACTTATGTAAATGTTCCATAAATTGAATCCCATCATTTCTAAATAGACATATACAGGAATCCACTGTAAGTTGCCACTCTGCTCTTGAGGTCCCATGTCCTCCAGTTTTAAGTGAATTGATTGATTGATTGATTGATTTCCCATCTGTCCAATGGCCACTCTGGCCAGTTCACAAGCTGGCAGGCATAAAAATAGTCAAAGTACATTAAATTGCAATGTACTTAAGCAGGTTAAAAATGGTGGCTGTGGAGTAAAAGGCTGGTGGTCAACAAGTTATTAAGCTGGTGGGGTTTTGAAAAGTTTGGTGGAATAGATATGTTTTTAAAAAATTTTCTTAAAAGATGCCAAGGAGAGGGCCAGCTGAATTTCACGTGGCAATTCATTCCAGAGATGGGGTGCAACCACCAAGAAGGCCAGGTCCCTTGTTCAATCATTCTGGGCTTCTCTTGGGGTAAGTGCCTTCAGTCATCCAGCCTGGGTGAAGTGAATGGGACAGGCAGTCCTTGCTGAGAGTAGGCGGTCTGCCATGTAACAAGGTCCCAAACTGTTTAGGGTTTTATATGATAGAACCATCAACTTGAAACTGATACAGATGCAGACAGACAATCATTGCAGGTCGGACATGACTGAGGAAATGTGGCGGAATTTACTTATTCCCATTATGAGCGTGGTCACCATATTCTGAACCTGTTGTTGTTGTTTAGTCATTAAGTCGTGTCTGGCTCTTCGTGACCCCATGGCCCATAGCACGCCAGGCCCACCTGGACCGTCTCGTCCTCTGACGTCCCCTTCTCCTCTTGCCTTCACACTTTCTCAACATCAGGGTCTTTTCCAGGGAGTGTTCTTTTCTCATCAGAGCTGTGAATGGTCAATATTTAGTATTCTTGTAGGATTTTTTTTGGCATTTATATATATATTTAAAGGAAGCTTTAGTGGCTTCATGGCTTCTACCTTCTCCAGACTAAGATTTTATTCTAAAATTTGCATTTTTGTAAACAAACTCTCTCCAAATGTGCACTTTTATAAGCACCGTGGGACATCATTCGAGATAGGAAGTGTATCAAAAAATTTAGGAGTGCTCAAAACATTGTGCGTTCCATTTAGATATTCATCCCAAAAGTGGTAGACAGAGCATTTCATTTCAAAAAGTATGCTTAAAACACTCCTCAAGTAGCCCTACTTATTCCTTTCTGTATGCAACTGTAACAAATTCATTCTAGTGCTGTGCTGATTGATAGAAACTGATTCACAGAGTTGTTTGTCTGTAAGGACTGGGGCTAAATTGTTCAAAGATGTCATGCTAGAATACCAGAAGCTGGATTTTGAGCTACCCCCGCAACTCCCCTCATACAGAATGCTTCCCATTAAGGAGTCACTTGCTTTTGTAATGTACGTGGGGGGGGGGATATCAAGCTGACCTATCAAACTGTCATCTTGTATGTCTCACCCATTATTCAGTAACATGGCCCCAAGTGATACCTTCTGCAAACACAAAGCTGGCATGTCACAAAGAATGGCTTGAAGAACAGAACTTCCCTTGTGATCTGGAAAACAGATAACAACTAATTAATTTGCTGCCTATTCTCCATTTCATTTTTTGTTCTTGGCCTTGATATGTCATCCATACTGAACTCTATTGTTTAATTACAACAGTAAGTAGCTGGGAAGAATCTTGTTTTTATAATTCATTGGAAAATAATCCTGCAGGCCTTTCACTGCTGTATTTTTTGAACACATATTTGGCCATTTAGAGCAGTAGCCATCTTTGTTTCTGCTAACTGTGTGACAGAGGAAATTCATGGCTCGCAAAGTTGTGCTTCATGCTATTACAGATGTTTGTTAACTGAATGTCAATGTTAAATTGTTTCACCTGTATTCATTTGAATGGAATGAGTGGTAATATCAGTGATAATCACAGAATTGTAGACCTGGAAATCTTCTAAGGGTAATCTAAGAAGAAAAAAACCCATAAATGCAGGAAACCCATAACTGACAGATTGCCATCTAACTTCTGTTTAAAAAGTGCAAGAAAGGACAGTCCATTACTGTGGTGATTTCCTCTCAAGCCCCTATCCCCTCAGGTCTTCACAAGGTTCTCGCCTTTCTTCTTTCTTTGCTGCCACCAGGTATTACTGCCTTAATACCATTTAATCATGGAGACATGTGTACTTTTAAAACTGAAGTCATTTATTAGATCAGGGAAGTTAATAAATGATTAATATTCAATAGGCAAATCACAGGTTGATAATCACTTGTATTTGTATCAGTCCTACTCTGACTTTAAAATTCTATTAACACTCTGTTCCATTCAGCGTTCTTACAGATCTCTAACTCACTCTTAGTTCACTCTTAAGTTTCACACAGTCTCTCACTAGCAGAATTTCTCCTTATGCTCCATACACCAGCCTTTATATCCATCCCCCTCCCCCCTTGGCTCCACCTTCCGTCTTCTCATTGGCTCCTACTCCGCCGTTCAGCAGTGACGGACAGGTGAGGGCAGGGCAGGAAACCCATAACTGACAGATTGCCATCTAACGTCAGTTTAAAAAGTACAAGAAAGGACAGTCCATTACCTTCTGAGGTACTGTATTCTGCTATTGAATATGCTTTACTGTCAGCAAGTTCTTAATGCTTATCCAGATTCTCCCTTCTTGAACCACTTTTTGCCCATTCCTTTGCAGTCACAGAAAACAAGGTTGCTCAGTCTTCCATGTGATGGCCCTTTAAATACTGGAAGATGTCTACCATTATTTCTCAATGTTCCTTTCTCCTTTTCAATCATTCTTCCTTTTGGTTTTGAGATCCTTTACCATCTTAGTCACTTACCTTTGAACACATTCCGGATACTTAAGAGTCCTTCTTGAACTGTGTTTCTCAGAAGGGAGACACAATATTCCATGTGAGTTCAGACCAAAACAGGAACAGAGTGGGACTAATATTCCCCTTGATCTCGACACTCAGCTTTGGTTGATGCAGCTTGAATTGCACCTTTTTTGCTGCCAAGTCACACTACTGAATCGTTTTTTTGTGTGAGTGCAGTACTTCACATTATTCCCTGCTGAAGCTGAGACCCTCCGTGGTCTTGTTTTCCCATCTGTCAAGGCTATGTTGAATCCTGATTTTGCCTTTTGAAACACTAGCTACCCTTCCTAGTTTGCTGCCAGCTGCAAATTTAATGCCATCGTATCTACCCTTTAATCCAAGTCATTTGAATAATTGCTGCATAAGACTGGGCCCAGAACAGAACCCACTTGTCACTTTTCACCTGGGTACTAAGGAGCCATAGAAGAGTACTCCTTGGGTACAGCCCATCAACCAGTTATAAATCTACATAAAGGTAGCATTATCAAGTTTATGCATGTTAGTGTATGTGCAATAAATTGCTTATGCTGCTGCTACGTTTTATTGCATTTTATCATTCATATGGAGTATTTTATTGTTGTGTGTGTTATATGTATTATTTTTGTGATGTGCACTATTCTGGGTCTCTTTGGAAAGAAGAATGTCATAGAAATAAAATGAAATGAATGAATATCTGGTCCATATTTTACTGAGTTCTCATTGGGAATCTTTGGTGAAAGTCTTGCTGAAATCAAGATATACTACACTCCCTGACCTACCGAAGGTTTAACTGTATCGGAAAAAGAGATAAGATGAATAATTAATTGTTTTTGAGAAATCCATGCTGGCTGTTATTAATCACTCTTCTTTTCTGTTTGCTCACAGATGGAATGTTTAATTATCTTTTCTATAACTTTTCCTGGTAGCAGCACCAAGCTGACTAGTCAGTAGTTACCCAGATCTTCTTTTTTTCTTTTCTTCTTTTTGTAAGTGGTGTTGGCCATGGCTGATAGCCTTTAAACCATTTCTAACTGTAGGTGGCGACGAGGCTGCTTTGTACTGTAGCTCTTTCACTTTTGGCAGTTAGAGCGTGTTATCGTCCTCGGCTTTGCAGAGCCTCCTGCTTTGGAGTGAGTGTGTGTTTCTTGAAAAGTGGGTTTTTGGCTGGGGCGTCTATGTTTCTGTGCTGTGTTGTTGGTGGCTTTGCTGTTTATTTTCGGAGTTTCTTCTTCTTCTTAAACCTCAGCAATGGAGGTGGATTTACTTTTTGTTTATGGAGTTTTTCTTCTTCTTCTTAAACCTTAGCAATGGAGCACCTTTCAACCGGGCTTTCTGTATTCTTTTTAATTTATTTTGGTGATTTTTTCTTTGGCCAGAATGGATTAATTGGTTTTCAATGCATTCCTATGGGAAATGGTGCTTTGACTTACAAACATTTTGACTTACGAAGACCATTCCAATACGGATTAAGTTCATAAGTCGAGGCACCACTGTATAACAAAACACTATGTACTAATTCATTCTGAAACTTAATCCACTTTATGCAAATGCCCTCCCAAAATTCCAGCTTGCCCTGGACCCTATAGGGGGAGGGCAGGAGAGGAGTGGTGCAAGGGATGGAGTAAATGGGAGTGGGGGTGCACTGGGTAAAGGCGACAGTCCTTTCCCCCCACATAACCCTCCCAGAAACTGCCTCCTTTGTGATCAATCCTCAATATAAATCAATTCTATCTATCTATCTATCTATCTATCTATCTATCTATCTATCTATCTATCTATCTATCTATCTATCTATCTATCTATCTATCTATCTATCTATCTATCTATCTATCTATATGAAAAAACAGTGGGGTGAAGCCTGCAAAGGCTCTCCCCTGCTGAACCAGTGCCCCAAAAAGCCTCAACACTCAAACCGCAGCAGGCTGGACCAATGTCCAGCCTCCGATCAGGTCCTTTTCTCCCCAGTCAAAAGTGAAACCGCCATGGCTGCACTGTGCAGCTCTCAGCTCCTCCAACTCCTTCCAACGAAGAGGACAACACAGGGCTGAGAAGCCTCATTTAAGGCTTCTGTTCTCACCGACTCGCCCCAGATCCTGTGATGTCTTGTCTCCTCCAGCCAGGTGGGCAAAACAGCCTCACTTCTGTAGCCGCGCCCCTCGCAATGAGGTCGTTAAAGTAGTTAGATGTTAGTGAACCATTTCTTTCTCTTCTTGGGCTGCAACTCTTAACTACATCATTGATACTGTTTTTTTCAAAGCAACCAGCACTGTTTTCATTGTGGGGAAAGATTGAGGAAAAATAGGTGTGGATCTGCTTCGCCTTCTGCCCATAGCCCATCAGTATTTCCCCATATTCGGTACACAGTGGATCTGCTGCTTCCTTGTTCTTCCTGTTTCTCTGAAGAGCTTCCAGCCAAAATCCCTTTCTATCATTTTTATTCTTGCTTGCAGGTCTAAGAATATTCTAAGATTTTTCCCTCCTGATCATCCTCGTACACATACTAGCTACTTATTTGTACTCTTCCTTGGTGATTTGCCTCTCCTTTCATTTCCTGTACATGCCTGTTATAAACCACAGTCAATCTTACACAATCAACCATTTTTTAAAGATAGCTTTCATTTTAGTTTTCTGTAAGGATTACTTGTGATTATGTCTTTGGTATCTCTCCTAAAGAAACTTCCAACTGTTTCTGACTCCCTTCCTTTTGACCATTTCTGAACAGTGTGGTCTAACTATTGCTTTAGCATATTTCCCGTTTTCAATAGTCTAGAGCACCCATCATACAATGCTTAGCTCTCCCTTTCTTTAGCATAATGAATTTCAAGGGGGCATAGTAATTTAAACCCATATTTCCACCTTGTTGACCAGTTTTTTCTCTGCTGATAAGGACCAGGACTATACTATCTGATCCCTTTGTTGTTTCTTCTGCATTCTGGAAGATGAAGTTACCACTTAAAATAACACGAGAATTTAGTCTTTACAGGGAAAGTAAGAAATTTGTTACCACTTACATTCTTCTTAGAGCTGGACTTCCAAGAGATGTCAGCATAGTTCTGAATTCCTTGTGGCCAATCCAGGGAGAGGGGTATCTTACCTCTGAAAAGATATACATAAGATTGTCCTGCTAGCTCATTTATCTTTCAGCAATAGACATGCTGTGCCACATCTGGTAAGATTATTGTGTACATCACTATGGATAGTGTACTAACCATGCTGCTCCTTTCCATCCCTTTCCTGCCATTCCAAATATCTGGAGCGTTCGAAGAAAATGTGTATCCTCATCTCTAGGACATTGAGCTTTTCTACCTTAACAAACACAAGCACTTTTGGAACTTCATTATGATCAACATCAGCTCCTAATTAGAATGGCTCTCCAATCTCTTTATCTCTGTTAACCTAATTCTGTGAGCTGCTGTGCTGGGCTAGCAGATCAGTACAATTGCCACAATATTGTGTTGGCCATGGCTGATAGTAAATCAACCTTTAAATCAATTCAGATCTGTAGGCCCATGAAGTTTTTTTAAGCTTCAGTTCTCCAGTAGAAACTTGAAAATGCTTCTAGTTTTACTGAGCTACTTTCAGTTTCAGCCATATCCTTAAAGCCCCAACTGCTAATTAATTAAAACGGCAGCTTTCAGTGAATTAAAAAAAGCCTGTAACTCTAAGGATTAAGGAAGGGCTTGAAAATGTTTGTGACAGCTGTACACTTTAAGCTCAGTTTCCAAAAAAACAGAACACATGCTTCATTTATTACTTTTCTAAAATATCACACTTAAAGTTGTACTTTACAAATGGCTTAGAAATGTAATAACTATAGCTGGACCATTTAATTTTCCTCCCATGGAAAGTACAGTTCAACCAGAGACAAAGATGTTTATGAATTATTTAATAAAATGGACCGATTACGACATTAATTATATATTACTAATGATAGAGTATTTACCTATATATTTTGGTGAGAATAGATATAGAATATTTTCAACTCACTATCTTTCTACATTTCCGCTTGTGCTAACAGTTTTTGAAATGCCACATTTCAAGAATGATACACATTGTGTTGGCTTATTTTTTTTAAGAAAAATGACTGAAGTAAAATTATTACATCAACGGCTGGTGTGTTCCTGTAAAAAAGAAGCCCCCATTCTTTCCATCTTTGGCCATTACTTTTGAAAATTTTTCATAACTTTTGCATCCCCCATCCTGACTTTGTAATGCCCAACCTAATGAAGAATTATGCAAGATTCAAAAACTAGCATGTTTGTGAGATGTTAGCGTTCTGATACAAGTAGATCACAAGCTACTGTAAATATGAGCCAAGAGTGTGATGTGGCTACAAAAAAGGCAAATGTTATTTCAAGCTGCATTAACAGAAGTATAATACAGAATCCTGCAAGGTGCTAGTCCCCCTCTATTCAGCACTGGTTAGGCCTCACCTTGAGTGTTGTGTCCAGTTCTGGATACCACACTTCAAGAAAGATGCTAACAAATTGGAACAAGTTCAGAGGAGGGCGACAAGGATGATCAGGGGGCTGGAAACCAAGCATTATGAGGAAAGACATCACTTTTCAAATAATTGAAAGGCTGTCATACAAAGGAGAGGGAAGATCTGTTCTCAATCACCCCAAAGTGCAGGATACACAACAGTGAGCTCAAGTTAAGGGAAGCAAGATTTTGGTTGAATATCAGGAAAAACTTCCTAACTGTTAGAGCAGTATGACAGTGGAACCAGTTTACCTTTGGAGTTGGCAAATGCTCCAACACTGGAAGCATTCAAGAAAAAACTTGGATTATCACCTGGCAGATATACTTTGATTGTATTCCTACATTGAGCAGGGGGCTGGACTTGATGGCCTTGTAGGCCCCTTCCAACTTCACTTTTCTATGATTCTAAGTATCACCCACCCTTGTTTTTTAATTGTGGTAAAATTACCACACAACTTTTTCTTTTTTGTTAGCATACAGCTTATCATTCTGCCACCTCGAGTAATTCATAGGTTGATATTTCCATTCCTGTGTTAACAAAGCATTGCTACTTCATCTATTATCTGTATCCTCACCTAGTCTCACCACCACAGGACATGTATAAATATAGAGGACATATATTTGCACCCCTTTGTATCGGAAGAAGTAGATTCTGATCCACAGAAGCTCACACCGAAATGAGTCTGTTGGTCTTTAAACTGTACAATGTTTTTCTTTCTTTCTCTCTCTCTTTTAATTTTTTTCCTTTAAATTTTTCACAGTCAGGCATTTGAAACAATTATTTTGCCTATTTGTCTACCTTTGCTGCTTCGCTGATAATGATTTCTCTGTAATGCCCCATTCTGAAAGTGAAAACAGGCCTTATCAGAAAAGATGTACAAAAGATATTTATGGGCTGAAGGAATGGTTAAAGTAAAAGATTTTAGAATAACAGCAAAGGCAGAACTGCATGGAATATCCTCATACTGAACAAAGAAAGTATGAGACAATGACTGATGGCGCAGCCTGAGAGGTATTTATGAGGATAAAGTTAATGGTGTAAACCATAAAAACATGTTTGTCTTGTGTTCCTCTAAATGCTCAGAGCAAAAAGTGAAAAACAAATTTTGCATTGAGACATTAGGACGTATGAAGAGGATGGGTGGATAAGTCTCATTCTGATAGGTTCCCAAGAGCTTTAGTTAGCTATGCTGTTTGCTTCTATAGTCATCATTTTGGAAGACTGAAAGGGACGAGTAGCCTGCAGGATGTTTCCACCTTCTCTAGCAAAGATGGGAAAATACTGCACATAGATACGGCTGTTCTTTGAAGTTCTGCTGTGCTGTTAGATGGCAGCCTGCAGTTAGCATAGAAAGAATGAGATCATCATCTTTTTAATGCATGTGAAGATGGGGTTTGTGGAATGGATTACATAAGGCAATATCTAAAGGTCAGGGAAATAAAGGTACCTCATGTAAAACACTGCATTGGCTGGTTTTCTTTAGAAAAGTACCCTGAGCCATTTCTCTCTCTAAGCAGTACTAATGTCATTGAAGTAAATGTATTAGAAATATATTAGAAATATACTAAGGGAGATGGTTTTCAAAGTGACACTCCAATTATGTGTCAAAAATGATTACTCATGAGGCTTCTTTTGGTTTACAGTGATGAATAAGACTGGATGCCATCTAACTAAAACCATCTATAGCTGAGTTCCATTGATATCCATGGGCTGTAGGTAGCAAACACAATTGTAGTTTTATTGGGACTACAATAAAACTACAATTATGGCTAACCGTTCCTCACATTAGTAGAAGTGATCAGTACTTCGGCAAATTGGTTCAGGCACCCTTCTAGAAAGTACCTGCTGTAGCAGGGATAACCATGAGGGTAACATGATGTGAGCCCATTTCCTGTACAAAGTGGGAGAAAGAGTGGAAGTCTTGTTCAGCCATGAATAGATGATTTTTGGTAAATCATTGTTTCTGAGCCTAATCCATTTGAAAATTTATTTCACAGCCTGGGTTGCCACTTTGACTCAAATAAATCAGCCCAGTCCGCTAGTTCAGTTCAACCAGAGGTCCTTAGGAGCATGGCCATACTTCCGTCAAAATTCTAGGTGAAAGGAGCAGGCGTTCTGGGACCTGTGTCACTTAACCAGGACCTTTGGAAATTATGCCTGCACCTCACTACACATCTTTGCTGAGAAGAAGCCTCTTCACACTGGCTCTCCAATCCTCGCATCAACCTGGAAATACAGGCAAGGCTCCTGGACAAACTTACTCCCCCCCCCCAAAAAAAAAGGTGGGAGAAGAGGTGTAAGGCATTTAGATTGAGTTCTTCTCCATTAAGAATATAATTTCAGCACATATCCAGATTTGGTCTGTAGAAGCACTGGATGAAACTCTTCTCATTCCCAGAAGTTTCTCCTCCTCCTTAATGACTACTCCCTTAAGAAACTGAAACCAGCATACAACGGAAGAGACATGACAGAGCATGAATTCAAAGTTTCTATTTCCTCATAATTTCTTGTCCTCAATGAATTACTGTTAGTTAGCTGGTGTAAAAGATGTTACACCTTTATACTTGAAACAGTTGTATGAAAGAATAATTCCCAACTATGTGACTATCAGGATCCAAGGAGGTGGCAACATTGCTTCAAGTAATACTGATATAAATACAGATAACATTAACATGTACGTATGTACTAGGACTTAACTTACATTTATGTCGTGTAAGGGACGTGGTGGTGCTGCGGGCTAAACCGCAGAAGCCTGTGCTGCAGGGTCAGAAGACCAAGCAGTCGTAAGATCGAATCCACACGATGGAGTGAGCTCCCGTCGCTTGTCCCAGCTCCCACCAACCTAGCGATTCGAAAGCATGCAAATGCAAGTAGATAAATAGGGACCACTTCGGTAGGAAGGTAACAGCGTTCCATGTCTAAGTTGCACTGGCCATGCGACCACGGAAGATTGTCTTCGGACAAACGCTGGCTCTATGGCTTGGAAACGGGAATGAGCACCACCCCCTAGAGTCAAACACGACTGGACAAAAAAATTGTCAAGGGGAACCTTTACCTTTACCTTTACCTTGCACTAGAATCCATGCAAAATTAGAAGAACAAGGTATACACTTTATGACACTGTTACTTCCACAGTTATAAACAAAGTCCAAAAATTTCAGCCACTTACCATGCATATTTTCCCTATATAAAAAAGTGTGACTAAAATATATGCCTCAACAAATCTATTACATTTGGTCCATGGTAAATCTATTGGGACAAAAAGGGGTTACCTTCATTTTATTTTATTTTTTTGAGAGGGTGGAAAAACTCCCCCTCCAGAAAGATGACATGCTTTGCTTGTCAGTAAGTGGAGTTGGCTCTATTTAGAGAAAATGGATTTTTCCCCATTGGTGGGAACCGAAGTCAGGAGATACCCCACAGTACAATACATGCACATTTTATTTTACTTGATACCATGCTGATTGACCAACTTTAATCTGCAGACTCAACAGTGAACAGGTCTTGTTGTCATCACTCAGCAGCTCCTGTGTTTGTATGTCCAATAGCTTACATTTTATCACTCTGTATGTCATGTCATCTTAACTCTGAACATCCTAGTGGGACACATTTGATTATGTACACAGAGAAATACTTCTTTGGACTTAGGGTATTTTAATATACCACAAGTGACTGGAATGCAGTGTACATTTTTGTATTCATGTACATGAGGAAAAACATACAGTGGACCCTCTACTTACGGAATTAATCTGTATTGGAACGGTGGCTGCAGGTCAAAAAGTCTGTAGGTTGAGTCTCCATTGACCTACAATGCATTGAAAACCAATTAATCCCGTAACTGGCTGTTTTTGTTCTATTTTTGTTCCATTTTGTTTTTTTCTGGTCTGTAGGTCGATTCTCAGGCTGCAAGCTGAACCTAAATTTTGTGGCCAGAGAAGTCTATAACTCGAAAAGTCTGTAAGTTGAGCCGTCTGTAAGTCGAGGGTCCACTATATACAGACAATCTGTGTTTTTTTTTACTATAATTCCTATAAACTGTGTCACTATGGGGTTTATGGGAATTGTCATTCATTCTGTAGGGCACCAAGTTGCCTGCCCTTCCCTTAAAGCGGGATAAAGAATGTTTGGCCTTCCAGCTAATTAGAACCACCATCTTGACAAGTCCTAAACATTGGCCTTGCTGCCTAGACATTCTGGGAGTTGAAATACGAAACATTTGGGGGACCAATGATTCCCTTTCAATGCCTCATATTACCGAAGCCGTTGACCAAATAAAACTTAGTTGGCACAGGAAGAAAGGAAGATAGCAAAGGAGGGAGGGAGAGAGAGAAGGTCAGCACAATCATAGGTTGGGTGCAACAACTGAGAAGGCTCTTTCCCTGGTATCTATCCGTGTAACGTCTGATGGCTAATACACCTCCCCATGTTTATGTTTAGAGATGAAAACTTCAGCTCCTGTAGATGAAAGCAATCTTCAGATAACATTGTCTCAGCATGTCTTGGCCTTCATAGGTCAATAGAAGCACTCTGAATTGTTTCTTGCATTACCTGGGAGGCAATTCAGAGCTCTCTGTATCCTCTGATGCTTGAATAAGAATCTAGCCATCACATTCCCAAGCGCCATAGTTTCCAGTAAAAACTGTAGTGGTTTAATACAAAAATCACCACAATGTGAGTGATGGTGGCAGGATCTGATTGCTCAAGGACGAGGCACAACTAGCAAATGATGTGATTAAAAGTACACTGGACACAGACATCACCTGTACTTCCCTAATCAGAGATGTATTTAGTTGCACTTCCCAATGGCAAAACCTTGACCCTTAAGAGGGAGTGCAATCCCATCAAGGAACAATGAAATATTGTCTTCAGACTCAGCTCAGCTACCACTGACACCTTCGACTCCTTCGGTTTCAGTTTCAGGGTAGTAACCCTCATCCTTTACTAAAGGAAAGTGGGGGGGGGGAACCTTAATGTGGATGTTGAATTGACAGCAGAAATAATAGTAGGGAGATTTTCTGAAAAGAAGAATGTTGTAATTTGTTCCACTGTAATGGAGAGAAATGTAAGATATGATTATAACACAGGCATGATAGATTGAATTAGCGACAGATTAATGAAGAGAAAAAGAAATGCATTTGGGGAGTCATGAACCCATGACAGCTGAGCCATCCTTCTTTTGGGAAATGTACAAATGAAGTCTCCCTTTGAGACACAGAGCATGATTAGCCTGAATATTGCTTCCCCCCCCCCTCCACTATAGACTTCAGTTTTAGTACTCATTAAAGAATAATGCCCGAATCCCATCTGAATGCCTTCTTAAAGATTTAACTCACTGAAGGTATTCACGGTGCAGAGCTAGTAAAGAGATCTGTAAAGCTAATTGTGGAATATACACACACTGATGATTCTTGTCCCAGATTGGTATCAATTAAGGATGAACACACTATGTCCCACATTCTTTTAATAGGCAAGCTATCTTTAATTGGGACAGGTGTTCTCTCTCAGTGAATGTTTACATTCAGCAAGTTATGTGTGACTCTGAATAGTTTCCTAATTCCTTAGATATTAATGATTTCTCCCATGTTGTTTTACATAAGATAATAAAAACTGACATTCCTTATGACAAAGTTACATGTCTGTTGTTGAGACTAAGGATGTATTTTGTATTGGGAATTTATTAGGGGGTAGGGGAAGAGAGGTAGGGATATTTGTATGTTTCCAAACAGATACAAAACTAAGCAAAGAAGCTCAAAGAGCACTTGAATTGAATTGGGGTTCTTCGAAGCATTGGATTCTGTTTTTAATGCTTCATAGTTTAAGAATGCAGAGCAGTAGGTTTTGTTTCAGTGGATCAAGGAATAATTGACAGCTGGCAACAGTGCTCTGATAATACAGGGTGGGTTCATGGAAGAGCAGGAGCTGAGCAAGAAGTAAATTGCTTAGCTCCCAGAGAAGAAGAAACTTCCAGAATCGTTGCCTGCACACTAGAGATCAAGTAGCAGTTGATAGCACTGACTTTCATTTGCTATCCCACATCACAGCCCTTTATTTTCCTTATTTTCATGTTCTTCCCCACTATTCAGACAAAAACAAGTACGTACAATTATTTTAAAATATTCAGATACCAATCAGATTGGGCAAGCTACAAATTAGCCCAAAACAAGTTGGTTTCAATGTCTAAGGCAAATAATTCATATTGAATCAAACTGGGTGGTATTCACACACTCTTTGTTGATACATTCAAACGAAACTAAGACAATAACTAGCTGATAACAAAACAAGTTTTTCTTAATAAGTAGGCAACCATTTAATGAAAAGTTCTTAAACTATGACCCAAATCCTGTTGTTTATTGTAGTAAATTGCACCACAGAAGGTCCATGGACTCAATGGGGGTTTAGTAAGTCAACTCCTCTGTAAGTTCCATTTATTCAAACAGGCCTGCTAAAGTAAGTCACAGATAAAGTAGGCCCATTTGAATCAACAGAATTTACAGAGGAGTTGACTCATCAGATTCCCTACTGATTAAGTGATTGACTTGAATGCGACTCACTACACTAAGTGATAGGATTTTAGCAGCCTAAGTCATGAACAGTGTACAGGGAGGAGTCTAATCAAATTGACTAACCAGTTGTCCAGTTTTCTAGCATGATTCCAGTTCATAATTGAGCAACACCTTATTAAAGGGGTAGCCCTATTCTGTTTTCTTCTTAATATGTCCTGCAAAGGTGAAATGTACTAATCTAGACACATTTTCCAAATGCCCCCTAAACTATGAGGCCATCCATACTTCACAATGGTCACAAGAATTAACAAACATGTCAATCTTTCTATTCATTTTTGTGCAGTTAACTTGACAAGAAAACTGAATAATAATACTAGACTACACAGTAGGGCTGTAGTTCTGCAATGAGTGTATAGATAGGATGAAAGAGGGAATTCTGTGTGGCTCTACAAAGTGTAGGGGAGCAAATCTTAGAATTGCTTCTTGTATTAGGAATAAGTGGCAAGTATCATTAATTCTCAAATGTCCCTGCTCATCCCTGTTCTTTCCCCTCCATCTGACAATAAGGTGATTGGTACAATGAAAAGTGAGACCACTAACTCAAAGTTAGATAATGTCACTGTACATGCACATGTGCATTTGTATGGACATATATTTCCTAATGTACAAGCAAGAAAAAGGTTATAAAATAATTAATGCCAAATATTTGTTTAAGCAGTTCTACCACTTTATTGTGACAAAGTCTAGTGCACAGAACAGAACTCAATAAGAGCAATGAAAATTCTCATACCCACCCTTGCTGATCAGCCTTTGAATATGAATGTCTCCTGAGAAAATCAAAATTCATTTTCAAGTTAGGTTGGATTGACAATTCAATTTAATGCTTTGGAAATGAAGTACAGGAAGACACAGAAAGGTGGACCAGACCTTGTATTAAAGCAGTAGTGTTGGCGTTTTGGAACGAACTATCATTTACAGTTGGTGATTCCCACTCTCCCCATATAAGTAGCTTCCATATTTAAATGGCCCAGCGCTGCCATTATAATATCACGAGTGTCAAGAACTAAAATTATTTTTTTGAAATACTGGAATTCTAAAATTATGAAAAAAGCTTTGCCCACCACTGAGGCTGATAAAGAGACAAATGTCAGCCATAATGCTCAAGCATTATATAAGTGTAGGGGATAGTTACATTGTAATCAATGTAATCCATTAAAACACCTAACACTGTTTCAGAAGACATAAATAATAAGCTGAACATTAGTGCAATTTATGGTAATATTAGTTCCAAAAAAGCTTTCTATGGTGTTAAAATGTATATAATTTAATTACAAGTTGCATTTTAGCTACAATTCTTCAAGGTGACAAGTGCCAACTTGTAAATTGCACTGCATAATTTTTAATCACATGTAATTTGACATTTTCTTTATCAATAATGGCATGCTTGAGTGAAATATCAGTGTTGTAGATCCCTTAACCTAAGATGTAGAAAGTTAGTTACAGAAGAAAAATATTGATGTATCAGGACCAAAATATACAATGTGTAATAGAAGATGGTCTAGACCAGTGGTTCTTAACCTTTGTTACTTGGATGTTTTTGAACTGCAACTCCCAGAAACCCCAGCCAGCACAGTTGGTTGTGAAGGCTTCTGGGAGTTGCAGTCCAAAACTCCTGAGTAACCCAAGGTTAAGAACCAGTGGTCTAGACCATACATTATAGAGTGGCAGCTAGTGTAAGAAAAATGAATTCAAATATATTATTATATACAAATGTACAGGGTATCTTTTAATAAGCAGATTCCTTTGGCTACCATGTCTACCGGCTATGGGATTCTGACAATGGTCATCAGAATCATTACTCTCAAGGAAGTATATGTAAAATTGCAACCTAACAGCAGAATTCTATGTAAAGAAAGTATATTCTACACTGTGCAGTAAAACGTAGTCATATATGCAATCAGTATTTGTGTATCTATTCTTTTAAAATGTTTTGAGCCATCTTGAGCCTCAGTTCTGGGAGAAATGCAGGATGCAAATTAAATAGCCAGACAGAAATGAACAAGAACCTAACTTATCAAAACTGTTCAGTTTACAGATGAACTCAGTATTAATCAGTATATTCATGGCTAATAAGTTCAATATCCGAACCCAGTTTCGCCAACTCTCTTTCTTCATTGTCTGTGGTGTTTCCATTTCTATGAACGTGAGCAAATGAAATATTTACAGTTCTTTTATTTTCGCAATTATTAGGCCTGGAAGTCAAATGCTGTTCCCATTTGGAAGTGTTGACCATGCTAACTGTAGTTTCTGGCAATTAAACTCTGCAATGTGTAGCGTATCAAAGGTTGAGATCCCCTGAGCTAGAGTATGCCAACACTGAGACATCTTGATTTGAGCTGAAACAATGTTCTCTGTTTTCTCACCCATTAGCCATGGTTGTTCCAAACACTCTGAAGTACCATCAATGTTGTATATGACCCAGGGTTGTTATGTAGTTTTGGAATATCAACAAGTCCAAATAGATATTGGAAAACAAAACTGCAACAATTCCACCCAACCTGAGGTAAATTAAACACTATACAAAGGATTCAGCAGAATAGTGCCTGGATGTCAGTTTTTGATATTCAGACTGCTTTCTTCTTACAGTTTCTGGAAGTTCTGAGTCAGCTCAAATTTTATTTCAAGAGATTCTGTGAAAAATGTCTGTAAGGCTTGTGATGGGTTTTTACATTACATTAGGATGGAGTAACATTTGGAATGATTGTTACTGATGCTAGCTGTACAAGAAAAAAAATCCAAATATAAGAACTTTGAACCAGAAACATATTTCCTACAAGTCTTGAAATGGTGCAGAAAATAAGCATGTAGTAACAGATTATTCCAGTCAATGATGGATAAGCTTCCTATACCTCCTCTCAACCCTGTTCAATTTGACCTTTCTAAGATTTCTCAGATAGTGTGTGAAAAAAAGTTTCAACAACTCCCGTAAGAATTATCTAACCTCCTCTTCTCAGAGTTCTCTACAGGTTAGCAACAGCAGCATATGACACCTGTTGATGTCTGCTGTAAAGACTAGGGATGAGACTTTTGGACTTTCATTTCCATAATTTGGCCAGCAGACATCCCTAGCAGAATTATGGGAGTAATTCTCCAGACCAGAAGGAGTTAGAGCAGCCATCTCTGCCTCCATATCGTTCCTGCACCACTTCTTCTTTGAACAGTGAGAAAGGTTTCCTGTTACATTGTAGGAGTCACAAGGATTCCCTGTGACTCCCAAAGGTGCACGGGAGGGAAAGTTCTAATGCCCATTAGAATGTACGGAAACAGCCTTTATAGGAACTCTCTCTCTCTCTCATGCGCCTTTGTGAATCACAGGAAATCTTTGTGATTTCCAGAGTACACTGGACATTTTCCTTAACATTCAAAGCAGCAGCAGCATGGGAATGGTATGGTGTTAGAAAAAGGGATGCTCTAACTCCTTCTGGTTTGGTGGCTTTCATTCCCATGACTGCCTGGAGGATTTGGGATGAATTGAGAAAGTAGATGTTCTGAATTCTGAAAGTTCCATCCCTAGAAAGTATGTGTACATGCTGCCACTTTGTAGCTGGCACAAGTATTGATAGGGACCTAGTAGCAAAGAAGAGTGGACAAAGATGTCAAATAGAATGGAGCAGGCAGTCTCTGTTCCACATTATGGTCTCCATGGAAAAAGTATCCCTTTAGGTATGCCACATGATTTATGAGCCAGGATATGCAGGGCAGTGCTGGCATGGTTTCTTGGATTCACTAGTTGGATTACAGCCTTTCAGCATTATGTGTTACACTGAGAATAAAAGATTAAAAGATTCTTTAGCTCCATAGACATGTGAGGGAAGCAACTGATTTGGGTCAATTACTTAGCAGAATGCTGATTACTATTAAAAGATATCAAGCAAACATGGAAACTGGCCTATGTATCCCAACCAAGGAATTAGAGTGGTGAGAGGGAATGGTTATCTTTTGCATATTGTCAAAGCACTTAAAAATGTCCATGTTCACAGTATATCCTGAACAATTAATAGGTTCAGTGCTGCTACGTTTTTGGAAATAAATCAATGGGACTTCCTTCCTTTCTTCCTTTCTTCCTTCCTTCCTTCCTTTCTTTCTTATACATCCCATCTAACTTCAAGACCGGGGACTGGACGTCGCTAAAGCAATATTTAAAAAGGTAACAGTAGATAACATCACACTTTTCAATCATGAAGTGAAAAATTGCCGCAAGAGTCAACACAAAAGCATCAGTATGTGTGATTGATCAGTAAAACATTCAAACTGGATTCAGATCAGAATCATGTGCCCATCTTTCCTCAATTACTTCATAATGAAGATCTACTGGGCTTGAACAAAATTCATCTACTAAAATCTGTGCTCATGAGCCGACACAGTTTGTTGAATCTGAAGCAAAATGGCCCCTTTTTGATAGGGAGATTTGAAAACCATTCAACCAGCTCCGATTTAATGCCAAAAACCAAACAAAAATGATTCAACATTTAAAGGTTAGAAAACACTATGTGTTTCTGCAGGAGAACCAACTGAATTTCAAGAAACAGGTGTCATAAAAAAGCAAATGGGCATGGAATCATCAGTACTCTCTAGCGGTGAGCAAGGTAGGGTGTGGAGAAGACAGAGACATCAATACTGGTATCAACAGTCATAAACAAAATATGATGAGAAGGAAGTGTGGTGGGAATGCCTTTTACTCACTGCCGGTTTACTCTGCCAGCGTGTGAATGCTGAGTGTTCTCATCCAAGCAACTTCCAGCTGTGACAACATGTTGCTTTGATCACCTGCCATTCTGGGCTGGATGGCTGCGTTTCTCCACTCCACAGTCAAGCTTACTATGGCAAATGGAGCTTAGAAAAATAATAATGAGCGAGACCTGAAGAGAACCAGAAAACAAACCAACTACAGCTAATATATATCACAAGGATTAGTTACTCTGCTGACTCTCATTAAAAGGCTAACGACTGGTGGACATGCATTAAAAGAACCATAATTGAGCTCCTGCATTAATAGCATCTTTGCAGAAACAGCAGGAAAAGCAATTGTGAAGGCAGATGCCCTCCTAATAATTCGTACAAACTATGGCATTAGGTTGCATGCTCTGTGCCCAAGTGTATTCTATGATAAACATTAATGTCATTCATGAATTTAGTACAGCTAAAACAGGACTATATAGGTCAGCCTTTGCTAGCACCCTCCAGATGTTTCACATCTCATCTAACATGACCCAGTGATGGGAGTTATAGTCTATAGCATCTGGAGGATAACAAATTGGGAAGCCTGATACAGATGTTTGAAATATGATCCATCATTGAGTTGCAACTCACATTATCGTTAGTGGCAGAAGTGGGGCCAGTTCTCTTATCTCGTGGCTACCTTCTTACTTCCGTTTCATTGAGGCCCCTTTCCTTTCCTATGTAATTTGAATGAATACAACCAGCAAAACAACAAGGAAAACGACAGAAAGCAGGGATATTGCTGAGGGCAGGTGCTGTGATAATGTGAATGGTAAATTTTGAATATTTAACATGTGGTTTGAAAAAGGGATGCAAAACTGAAAAGCCACGAGAAAACACCAGATCTGCTGTCTGACCTTGTGGTTTGGCATCATTATTCTGGGACTGGTTCATCCTTAAAAACAGCTGAGATTTTTCAGAAGTGTCAGTCTCTGACTTAACAAAGGCTTGATTTTGTCATTGTTGGGGCTTTAAAGGGCTGGGGCAGCATGGTGGCTATGCTTTTCACCCCCCCCCCCCGCTTCATCATCCCAGCAAGGGCTACATGGAAGGATAATATTCCCATGTTTGCAAAAATTCAATCAGCTAGTAGGTGGAGCTCAGTCTGGATGATATAGAAAGGACCAGTCTTGGGTAGCCAGACTCTTTCATCACTGGACTTTCTTTCACTCACCCTCCTACTTCATGTTAATATTTGTGTATTGTATATGTGTATATATAGTAAAA
Source organism: Pogona vitticeps (assembly GCF_051106095.1). Taxonomy (NCBI): domain Eukaryota; kingdom Metazoa; phylum Chordata; class Lepidosauria; order Squamata; family Agamidae; genus Pogona; species Pogona vitticeps. The sequence continues at coordinate 260,661,906 of NC_135784.1, forward strand.
TGGAAGGGTTTCTTGTAATTTTGGCACAGCTTTATTGGGGTCAGTTTTGGCTATTAGGATGGATCTATGGGGAATGAAAAGGCCCCCCACCTTTGGGGTGGAGTCCTTTTTAGGGTATGGGGCAACATCCATATGCACACCCAGCTTGTTGTTGTGCACTTACACACACACACACACACACACAATGACAGCAGAATCCACACAATGGGGTATGCTGTTGTGGTTAACTTCAGTTCTGTTACCTGGGTTATTGGTCAGCCGACGGGTGACTGATGTGTGATCCATCCTCCAGGCTATCGCCAGAGCTATTTGCCAGTTGTCACTGATAAAGTTGTGACTAGTTTGTTCCAAATAAAGTTGAGTCTGTGTGACTCATTATAGTTCTTCCTTCTCCCTCATTGATCGACCCAAGCCATTACGCTTGAATGGCAAACTAAAGCAGCTGACAGTGATGTGATGCTTTTATTGCCATATGTGGTACAGTGGGGTCTCTACTTAAGAACGTCCCTACTTAAGAACAATCCAACTTAAGAACAGCTCCATTTGCTAAATTTTGCTTCTACTTGAGAACAGAAATCCAAGATAAGAACAGGAAAAAAAAACTTTCCTGCTCTTTTTTTAACCTTAGGTCATCTTAGGTTAAAAAAAAATTCTCCCCCTAGTGGTAGAGTACGTATTAACCAGCTTTGCACTAGTTCCTATGGGAACTAATGCTTCAATGTACGAACGCACCTCTACATAACAAAAAAACAGCCAGAACGGATTAATTGGTTTTCAGTCCATTCCTATGGGAAATTTTACTTCAACTTAAGAACGTTTCAACTTAAGAACACCATTCCAAAACGGATTAAGTTCTTAAGTAGAGGTTCCACTGTAGTTTCTATGGACGGAAAAGAGCAGATACGGATTAAATGGTTTTCAATGCATTCCTATGGGAAATGCAGATTCAACATAAGAACTTTTCAACTTGAGAACCACCTTCCAATACGGATTAAGTTCTTAAGTAGAGACCCCACTGTACCTTCAACAGCCAGTGGTTGCACAATATCTTCCCATCACTGAGTTAGTCTGAAATCCTATACCCACTTACCTGTGCGTTAGCCCAATCGGAATTCATAGCTTTATTTTTGACTAGATATGTGTAACAGTCAACTGCTGGTCATGGTTTTCAAACTTTGCTTAGTGGACTACTGGGAAGTAGTCTCTACACATGATACACTCAAAATTGCATGGCTGTGTTTTCAAAAGATGTGCATAACCTATGAATCTTTTGTTGCTGAAACAGCCATCAGCTCATTCTCCATGATAAAAATGAGCTTTGCATGGGTTACAGTATACAGAGTGGGCTGAAGTAAGAAGCTGAAATCCCAGAAAACAGGAGCTTTTCTGCAGTCCATAATACAGAGTAGGCTTCTCTGTTCTTCTAGAGTAGCCTTTTTTGGATATGAATACCTGCAGAGAACAAAACTATCTGCAGAAGGAAGATCCATTGCACAAGCTTCCTTCTGTTTGTGCTAAGTTGGAAGTGATTTGCTTCGTGAGAAGAAAGTGGCAAGGAAGCACCTTTGAACAGTTATACAGAAAGTTATCTTCTTCTGAAGCTGATGTTTTCAGGTCTGCTGTTCAACAACTGAAACATCTTCACTGGTCTTCTGCTCTGCCTCAGGCCACACTTCCCCTGCAGATCTGGTAACATCCTTTCCCTGCCTCTGTATTAGATTCTTGCCAATGGGCTCTGGCCAGATTCAGAAGGAAAACCCCTTAGAATGATATATTTAAAAGAATTATCCTTTCCTGTCTTGCCTAGTATGATACACACAACTTTCATTCTTCTTCTCTATATATATTTCTTGAAATTTGACAAGGAAATTGCAGGGAATAGATGCTGAGTAGAGTTTACGAGCCCATGTACCATTTAACTGGAAATGTTCCTTCTTACCCACATAGTGCCCTAAATCCTTTTCATCTCCAGACCTGTGCCCAAGTAGCCCTTGTGATTCCCCACCAAATATATATACGTATACATATATACATACAGTGGTGCCTCGCTTAGCAATGTTAATCGGGGCAGCTAAAATCATTGCTAAGCGATTTCATCGCTAAGCTATTTTTAAAAGCCCATAGAAATGCATTAAAACGCGTTTAATGTGTTCCTATGGGCTTAAAAACTAACCTTATGCGAAAATCCTCCATTGTGGCGGCCATTTTCGGTGCCCCTAAAGTGAGGCAAAACAGCAGACGGCCATTTTGTTTACCTGGCGGCCATTTTGGAACCACCGATCAGCTGGCTGAAAATGGAGGCTTTGCGATGATCGCTTCCCTGCGATCATCGCAAAGTGAATTTTCTGCATAGGGACCATTGCAAAGCGATCGCTCTTGTGATGGCAAAAAGTCCATCGCAAAGCGATTTCATCGCTATACGGAGTGATCGCTATGCAAGTCACCACTGTATGTGTGTGTGTGTCAAATTTCAACAAATATATATAGAGAAGAAGAATGAAAGTTGTGTGTATCATACTAGGCAAGACAGGAAAGGACAATTCTTTTAAACCATTTTTTTCTGTTTCTTTCAATCCAGTGAATCATCCCAGCAGAGACTGTTGACTCCAGTTTCTCTGGGATAGTAAATCTGTTAGGGTTTTGGCTACAGTAGAATATGCAGAGTTATTGAAGACACAAAAATCCAGGGTGGATGTGGCACTCCTGCAAAATTAGAATCACTAACCTTTACCCCTTATCCTTGTAATGATGAAATCAGTGTTTTAACTTTATGATTTCCAAACTAGTTTCTCTATCTTTATGAATCATCACTCATGTGAGGGAGAGAGAAAAACCTCACAGCCTTTTCATAACACAAGCCGACAGCTCAATAACAGAGTACACACTCTGCGTACAAAATGTCCCAGGTTCAACCCTTCTTAACTCCAGGTAGAGCCAGGTGAGACACCTCTCTGAAATCCTGGAGAACAGATGCCAATCCGTGTAAACAAGTCTAAGGCAGATGTTTGTATGGTCTGATGCAATACATTTCATCTGTTCCACGCTGAGTTCTATGCTGGTGAATTTCCCTTGAAATGGCTTCTGTTGGTACACCAGTGTGAGATTAAACTAAAGACCTTTTCCACTTCAGCATGGTAGGAAGAACACAGGGTTTGTTTGTATGTCCAGAGTGTTCATTAGAGCCTTTTAGCTTAATAAGTGTGTTCTTTCTGAAGTCCACTCTGATCTCTGCAGGAGTCTGAAGTGTGTTAATTTTAGATTTGCAAGACTTGCTGTTTTATATACTTGCTCTCCATATGTTGTAACATTTGCATTCACAGAACATTACCATTGTGTCATTTTGCTGGCTTTCTTTTAAGTTTTGTGGTATTTGGGGTTTTGTATTTAATAAGGAGTTATGCACTAAGGAGAATCTGATGTGGTTTCTCTTTTATGGGTTTCAGAAGATAATTAAAGATGGATTCATGTGGGTGTGGGAGCATTCTGACTAATAACATATATTGGGATTTCTTCCTTCTAAGACTCTTTACAAGTGGCAGTGAAACTGCAGCATACATTGAAAATAAATCAATTGATTTGATTTCACAGATTGGAGTGTGGTTTAGCTCATGACACTTTGCTTCAGAGCTGTATGAATGCAAACGCTAATGGCAATGTCACATGGCTGTTATGCTTGTTGTCGGCTTGCTTGTTTTCAATCTGACCTAAAAAATGGTAAACCAATTAACTGAGTAGAAATTGCACTTTTTGATGCATCACTGCAGAACCTTCCTAAAATGGCTTGAGAGGTATCAGCCAATATGCACTCTGTCCGAGTGCTAATTGTAAGCCACTCAATAATAATAATAATAATAATAATAATAATAATAATAATAATAATAATAATAATAATAATAATGATGATGATGATGATGATGATGATGATGATGGTGGTGGTGGTGGTGGTGGTGGTGGTGGTGGTGGTGATGATGATGATAATGATAATGATAATGATAATGATAATAAATAAATAAATAAATAAATAAATAAATAAATAAATAAATAAATAAATAAATAAATAAATAAATAATGAAGAGGAAGAAGAATCTGAGTCATAGAAATAATGAGGAAGATAAGGATAGATCCCAAGAAAACCATCATACAAGGTGTATAATGAAAGAAAAGCTGTAAAAATGTGGGGAAGGAAGTACTGAAGATGCTGATGCATAGAAACAAGAACAGCATAACAGCAATAATTTAACCAGTTTAATTATATTAAATAAAAGGGAACCAAAGCTATTGATGTTTGAATCACTGTTTTCAGGTGACATCAGGATGCCAGCAGAATAGGGGCCAGCAAGAGTTCCAAGGAAGAGGGGTTCGTAGCATATAGGTGACAACAACAAAAAAAGGTTCTATCCCGTGTGCCTATGGGTACACACACATTGCACCCCAGGCTCAAAGCAAGATCTGAGCCATCACATAGGTTAACAGGGAAAGGAACATCCGGGTTCCTAATTGTTCCTTATGAACACTGTCACTTTCATTCCCCACAAGAGAAGATGGAAGCCCACAACCTGCATCTCAGTTTATCCCAAGTGCCAGGATCATGTGAGTTGGCCCTCCAAATAATAGGCGCTATGAACTGTGAATTTTGATATAGTCAATAGACCACTTCATAACTACAAGAACAGGATTATCCATTTATCTCTGCCTAACCTGTTTATCTGCCTCCACCACCTCCTAGTTTAGTTTATTTGGTTTAGCGTTCTTTAGTTTTTTAGTTTAGTTTCATTTATAGGCAAAAGTGTCTTAAGACTGTGCAGCTATTTGCACTCCTTCCATCTTTCCCCTCTTCTTGCCAGCCAATATTTCTGACTTTCATTGGCACCACTACTCTATTCAAAAATTTCATAATGTTCTTTTAGTGGGTATATGTTAGGGTTGCTCTGACCAAACTCTGAGGGAATGGTAATGCTTCTCCAGGCCTCTAGGCTGGATGTGAAATCTCAAGAGAAACAGTATAGCAGGTGGCTTTAAAGCTTTAGCCTTCCTTATCCCAGTACCAACTGGTAGCAGGGCTCAAAGGTGTTCGTGTGGGTGTTATGCTAACACAATGGCGGTGCACTGAAAACCCAAAAGTCAGAGGAATGGACCAGGGAGAAAACTCCATATAGGCCCATCAGGACCATTGAAACAAGGGAGGGAACGGAGCACCAGCATCAGTTTTCTTGCCCTGACAGCAACTGCATACAGTTTGCAGAAAAAATTTCCCATGGATTAGAAGTGAGCTTTCCACCAGCAGAACAGAGCCTATGATGTAGAATGCAAGTTGTGCTGGGAATAGTGGCTCCTGCTGTAACTGCTGCCAGATTTGGCTCCCCAGACTGTTGTGTTTTTAACTCTGTTGTTCCAAAGAGCCATATATCTGGTTAGCCAAGTTAACCCAGAATCTGGGCTTTTTCATCCAGATTTCCCTTGTACCAGTTTCCGTAATTAGGTGGCCCCAAAGCAGTCTACTCCGGAACACCATAAGGACCCAGCCATGTCACGTGACTGGGCCTGCACTTTGATCTCCGCTTTGGGGCTTAGATCTCAGAGAATGGGATGTTGCTAATCTGACAACTCACAGAAGGCAGTTTGTAAACAAGTATAACAACACCACACAACATCTCTACTGTTAGATACTGCTTAGAAGAACCTCCATGGTCCAAGGAATAAAACTGATGAAAAGAAACAGATACGGACCCTGTGCTGATCCACTTTCCTCAGCTATTGTGTGTTGTCTGCTTTTTACATTTTTGTCCTGCTAAACATTATGGGCAAAGCTCTTAAAACTGTTTTTTTTTTAAATGGCCACTAACAGCCATATCAGACAATTCCTCCATTTACAGTAATTCCCTTGTATGTTAATTTCAGTAGAACCTCTGACATTTTCACAATATTTTAGGAGTCCGTTGGGGACAAAAAGTTTCTTCCCATTCTAACCACTGATTATGCTGTTTAGTGGAATATTCATCATCCCAGATGTTAGAAAGATGGGCAGCAGATGTGATAACCAGAATGAGGAAACATACATTCAGCCTTTGAAAATGTCCTTGAAAAATGGAATTCTACATGATTTTTTTTTAATGCTGTGTGGTGCTTTTTGTGTGTTTTTACTGTAAAATGATCAAGTTAAGAAAAGAAAAAATGGAATATGTGTCCCGACCATGGTGAAGATCTTTTCAGATTCGCAAGTAACTATTTCCCCCATCTTATTTCATGTAATATTTAGTTGCTCAACTGATTAAAAATAGTACAGGAGCAATACATGAAGCTCTCGTGTACCAAGCAAGATTGCACATTAAATTGATATAATCTGCTTGGAGAGGTAAGGGTGTCTTGGGAATCTGAATCCCAAATACATTTACTTAAAAGCAAGTGCTGGTTCAAACAGTCCATTTCCTCCACACATTAATATCCACAACCTCTCCTTGGCTAGAATCACACACACAGTTGCTTGGGGGAAAATGATGCTGTGAACGAGGTATCTAAGGATACAGATACAGGGATACACTCTTTGCCGTCATGATGATTATGTAAGTGGAGGCTTTTTGAGCCATGTGCATACCAGTTCACATGTTCCTACATTGTGACTGCATAAACAATCATGGATTTGGACTGACTGAATTGTATGAACCAGTCCCAGATCCCATGGATATGTGGCGATGCAGAACTTGTTCAAGTGGCTTCTTTATCAGCTTTTTTTCTGGAAAGAAAACTAAAAACTGGTTTCCCCCACTGCCAAAGAAGTTGTATAATTAATTCCCTGCATGTGTCAGGATAAATGTATCATCTTGAGATGTGGCTTTTAAGTAAAATCACATATGATTTCTTTTTCAAAGACTCACAGAAGATTCTTCATTTTGCAGTGGAACTAATGGATGAACACACTTGGAAACTGAATAGAAGTTCAATCAGTCTCTCCCCCGCCCAATTCCCTCTGTTTCCCATTCTCTCTTCTTCACTATCATGGTCATGGTATCTCTTTCAATGACATTTAAGGAAGTATCTTGAATCCATGTCCGATCTCTTCAAAGGAGACTGTACCTTAATTCAGGTACAATTCCAAGTGCTGGTTACGATCTATGAAGCTGTATGTGCCTTGGGTCCGGGTTATCAGAAAAACTATATCTTCCTATAAAAGCATATCTGGGATTGAAGTTACACTGGTGAGGCCATTCTCACGGTCACATTCCTTTCATCTGGTGGGACTTAAGACAGGATCTTCTCCGTGGCTGCGCCCAGGCTCTGGAACACCTTGCCAAGAGAGGCCCAGTTTCCCCTTTCTCTCTTGTCCTTCCAGAGACAGGGAAACACCTTTTTATTCAGGAAGGCTTTCAGCAATTAAAAGCCTCCTATTATAAGATCTCAGCTGATGTGTTGGTTTTTAGTTTTAGATTTTTTTCTATTTTTAATCAATTAAATGATGTTAAATTGCATTTTAATTATATAATTGATTTTAATTCCATTTTTATGTTTGTGATTTTATTGTATTTAATTTTATGTTGATTTTAAGCCATTCAGTAATTCTCTTTGGGTCCCAATTCAGAAAGAAAGGTGGTATATTAAATTGATAATCAAACAATCTCAGGCCAGAATCAGATGTTAGAGATTGCCTATGATCAGAAGAGGAAAATCCTTCACCAACGAGTGTCCGACTGCCACACAACTCCCCTTAGAGTATGCAAATTCACTTGCTTTGTTTGGTGTTTGGTCTTCAAGCATGGGATTCCTTTGGAACTTAATTTCACAAACCTGAAAGGACTGCTTCAATTACTTCTTTGTTAACAAGCATTCAGCTCTGATTATGGGCTATCTCTAATGTCTGTTTTTGACCCCAGGCCTTTTGCTGCACAGTACTCTAACTTCCAGGTAGGAAATGAGGAAGAAGTGGAGGTAGCAGAAGTAAAAAGAAAATGAAAATGAAAAAGTGTAAGTAGAGAACAGCAGGAGCAATGGTCTGGCTCCACAGCAGATTTACTGGAACACTTTTCTGTTGCTTCTATCAAGAAACCATAATCACAGAGCAGCTGAAAATGAGCTTGGTGAACTCTTTCTGCATTATGTCTGCATGTAGCCTTTCAAACACTGTGATTTAAGTACTTTGATTAGTCTCAATATAGGGGCTTAAAAATAATATTTGTATTATTTACTCACATCTTGTAGAGCTGGATCTTGAGCATATAATCATACAAATACATTATGATTACTGTAAGATAATTCAAAATGGTCACAATAAGTATGTTTACAGGAGGTTGATTCTCTAGCTCAGGGGTCCTCATCCCCCAGTACAGGTCTGTGGCCTTAGAAGGACCAAGCCACCAAGACAGATTTTTGAGGGCTGAAGGAACGCTTGCATATGCACATATGTGCACATGTGCACTCCTGCCCACCTGCCCACTCACCTGCACACCCACCTACATGTGCACATGCACACCCGCCTGCCCCCGCACATACACATGGATGCCCGCCTGCCTCCCGCATGCATGCACACACAGATGCCTGCCCACCCACCCACACCCCTGCTGCCCACATGGACACATGCATGCCACCACCCCCGGTCCTTGGGAGAATGGTCTTCAACTAAACTGGTCCCTGGTGTCAACAAGGCTGGGACCCACTGCTGTAGCTCAGTCGTTCTCAAACTGGGGTCCCCAGTTTGGACTGTAATTCCCATAAATCCTGGCTAGCACAGCAAGTGGTGAAGGCTTCTGGGAAATGCAGTCCAAGAACAACAGTTTGAGAACTACTGCTCTAGCTGATGGCATGATCTTTTTGGATAAGCTTGTTAGTTAAGCCTAAAAGTTCTTAGAAAGGGCAGAAGAACTTGAACACGTTCCATATGTGTTGTCTCTGACACATTTTTTTGCATCACCTGGCAGGACAAAGTTCCAAATGGTGTAGTCCTGGAATGAGCTGGAATTGTTAGCATGTACTGTATACATTACTGAAACAGCAACGTCTATGTTGGCTTGGGCATGTTGTGAGAATGGCTGACGGTCAGATTCCAAAAGATCTCCTGTATGGAGAATTAGTGCAAGGAAAGCACCCCAGAGGGAGACCACAGTTACAGTACAAGGATATCTGCAAGAGGGATCTGAAGGCCTTAGGAATGGACCTCAACAGATGGGAAATGTTGATATCTGAGCATTCAGCCTGGAGGCAGGCCACTCCCAATTTGAAGAGGCACTTGTTCAGCAGGCCGAGGCAAAGAGGCAGTCCCAAACCCAGCAAAATCAGGGTGCTGGACAGGGGACATATTGTATTAAATGTAACCTCACAGTGGTCCTCCCCCCCCCGCAGGGAGCAGGGGCCTATTTCCATGGTCCGCCCTCAAAGGCTACTGGATCCGAGTGGTTTCCAGGAGGCCATGAGAGGGATTACGGCTGACCTGGCTAGTGCTCCTGTCGATGTCCTGGTGGACAGCTGCCTCCAGGGCAGTAGACACGATCGCACCCAAACACCCTCTCCGGTGCAGAACTCGTCCGGCGCCCTGGTTCAACCAGGAGCTCTGGGCGATGAAGCGAACAAGGAGAAGGCTAGAGCATAGATGGAGGAAGAATCCGACGGATAACAATTGGATAGCTGTCAAGGTCGCAACTAACCTTTACCTGAACAAGGTGAAGGTTGCATGCAGATCATTCTTCGCTAACCGGATAAGCGAAGCGTCCAACCAGCAGGCGGAGCTCTTCCGTATAGTGCACGACCTATCCAGAGTTGGTCCGGGTGATGGGCCTCCCCCTAGTTTTTCACCGGACCAATTTGCAGCATTTTTAAAATCTAAAGTGGAGGCCATCCGCCGGGAGCTCTCTCCTTTTTTGAATGCAGTGAATCAAGCTGAGATGTCCAGCGCTCCGTCTTGCCCGGTTATCTTCGATTCTTTTCAGCCGGTAACGCCTGACTCTGTGGCCAGGGTGCTTGACCGCTGTCGGGCCACCACCTCCTCCTTGGACCCTTGCCCGGCCTGACTAATCAAAGCAGCCAGGCCGAAAACAACTGAATGGGCCACAGCAATAATAAATGGGTCTTTCCTTGAGGGCAGGTTCCTGCCTGCCCTCAAGGAGACACTCATTAGGCCCATACAAAAGAAATCTAGTTTGGCGGCGGACGAAATTGGAATTATAGGCCCGTCGCCAATATTTCTTTCAAGAGCAAAGTGGTGGAGAGGGTGGTGACAGACCAGCTTCAGGCACTCCTGGATGAAACAGATGCCCTGGATCCGTTTCAGTCGGGCTTCAGGCCGCGCCATGGTACAGAGACGGCATTGGTCGCCCTGTGTGATGACCTGCTGAGGGAGGCTGATAGGGGCAAAACGTCTCTGTTGGTCCTCCTCGATATTTCAGTGGCCTTTGATACCATCGACCATGGTAGCCTCCTGGGGAGGCTCTCTGAGTTGGGAATCAGTGGCTTGGTGTTAGCCTGGCTCCGCTCCTTCTTGGAGGACCGTCCCCAGAGAGTTCAGCTTGGGGAGAGTGTCTTGGCCCCGTGGAGCTCTAATTGTGGGGTTCCACAGGGGTCGATTATCTCCCCAATGCTGTTTAACATCTATATGAGACCGCTAGCTGGGGTCATCAGGGGGTGCGGAGCGTCGTGTCACCAGTATTCTGATGACACCCAGCTCTACATCTCCTTCTCACCAACTGCAGGTGATGCCGTCCTGTCCCTTCAGTGCTGCCTGGGGACCGTACTGGAATGGATGCTGGAGAATGGCCTGAGGCTGAACCCGGACAAGACGGAAGTCCTGAGGGTGGGGGCCCCCAGGGGTGGTGACTTGGTCGGCTCTCTCTCGTTTGGGGGGGGCGACCCTGGCGCCAGCGAGTGGGGTCTGCAGCTTGGGCATACGTCTGGACCCGACGCTCACCATGCAAACACAGGTGGTGTCAGTTGTCCGTTCCGCCTTTTTCCACCTTTGTGGATTGCCCGGCTGCGGCCCTATCTCGACACAGGGGCACTCACTACAGTGCACGCGCTTGTAATCTCAAGATTAGATCACTGCAATGCGCTCTATGTGGGGCTACCCTTGAGGCTGATACGGAAACTCCAGATGGTGCAGAATGCAGCAGCCAGACTCCTCACTGGAGGGAGAAAACACCACAACATTTCTCCTATCCTGGCTAGACTGCATTGGCTGCCCATCTGCTTCCGTATCGACTTCAAAGTTTTAATGCTCACTTACAAGGCCCTAAACGGTTTGGGACTTCGATACTTGGCGGAACACCTTCTCCCACCAAGATCTACCCAGACCACCCGCGCGAGCCAGGAGGTGAGGCTGAGGAGCCCGATGCCGAGGGAAGCCCGGAGGGAAAAGATGCGAAACCAGGCCTTCTCGGCGGTGGCTCCTCGCCTTTGGAACAATCTCCCTCCTGAGATCCACACGGCCCCTACGCTGGGTACATTTAAAATCCAACTAAAAACATGGCTTTATGTCCAGGCCTTCCCTCCCGCCAGCACTTAATCTAATTTAAATTTAATTTTCTCTTCCTTATCTATCTATCATTTATGATTTTTGGTATGTTTTGTTAACAACCGATGTTTTGATTTCATATTATAATTGTATACATTTGTTGTTAGCCACTCAGAGTGGTATAAATATACCAGATGGGCGGGATATAAATTAAATAAAAAAATAAAAATAAATAAATATTTGTCTTCAGTGTGGAAGGGATTGTCACTCTTGACACTGTTCCAAAACCTCTATTCAGAGCACGTTACCAGAGTCTCCCGATAGTGAAGGATCCCTGCTTACTTACTTACAAACTAAACATTTAATATTGGCCCAAATCCTCTTGCAAAGCACAACTTGGCAAAGAAAAATGGCATCACCTGCAGTGGCACAGGTTGGTATACAAATAAAGACTCTGTAATTAATGTCTGGAACCTAAGTTAGATCACATTTGATGCTATCTCATTCACAATGAGTTACTGGAGTGAGGATGTAATTAACAGTGGTTAATTAAGCAGATCCTGCTCTGATGCTAGGTCATGCCATTGCAGGTTATGGCATTTCCCATATGCCAGTGTAAATTATGCAAGAGGATTTTGGCCACTATATATTTCTGAAAAATATTAAAGTAATTTTGAAAGGAAAATGGAATTGGGTCCATTTGTGCCCCCCCTCCAAATCTGATCGTCATTATACTAGGCTTTTAAAACTGCTTAGACTGAAGGATCCTTTGAGTTGGCTCTCTTATTGTCATTCAAAGTTGGCAGTATAATCCACATAAACCACAGTGCTCAGCTGGAACTGCTATTACACATTTTGAACTGCCAGTTTAAATTGACCAAAAACACATACACGCAAAAAACGACTTTGCCCACGCTATAAAAATTTTGTCTTTTTTTTTTCTTATAATGGCAAAAGGTCATTCCAGGATATGTGGTTATCACAAACTACTTCAACTCTTGTCTTCAGTGCTTTATAATAAGTCCTTCCACAACAACCACTCCCTTAATTTGAGATGGTTTATGGCTTAAATAACGGAAAGCACACTCAGTCCCACGAGATTGACATCAAAAATGCCATTCCAGCTAATCGATTTAAGGGGGTTACCTTTTCTTAGTACACTTTTCTTTATTTTTAAATGCTGATAGATGGCTTTCTGTCCTCATAATGGAGATGAAGCTGTTTACAAGAGAGACTCTATTTCCCCTAGCCTAATTTCATTTGTACCATTCCCCTACTTTTGATCTCTGTAAAAACGTACTGTTGGATCTTTAATTACTACTCGAGCAAAAACCAAGGCCTTCTGTTGTTAAAGACTTGAATGCAAGACTGAATGGAGGAAAATTCTGTGGTTTCCTTCCCCAGATTGGAGAGGAAAGTATCATCTACTGACCTTTATTGTTGTTGGTGTTGTGTTTCTAACTGAAAGCCTCAGTACTTACCTAATACTGCGGTTTGCCTAGCACACTTCTCTAATAGCTCATTTGAACTCAGTGGAATTTAGAATGACTGTAACTTGGTAACTTCTGCAATACATGTAGACCACAATGCAGAGGAAACCACACATAACCATCAGGTCCCTAGTGACCTAGAACCAATGTTGTGGAGACCACAGCTGGTCATGGAAAAAGGCAACTCAGGACAATTACGTTGCTTTGTATGGGTCAAGGCAGGGATGGAGTTTGAGGAGACAGAACCTCAACATCTCTTATATAACATTTTGTGGGCTTTCCTTGGTCCAGACTTTGCTGGGCAACAGCTCCATGTAGAAGACTGAAGAATGATCATCGCTTTACACACATGAAAAAGTTCTGCTTCCACAAAGCCTGTTGATTTTGCTGCCATTGCTAAAGTTGACATCCCTTGAACAGCATGATTTTGGCTGTCAATGCTGTCTAGTTTTTGATTGGGTTCTACAAGAGCTTCGGTGGATTGGTGTAGCTTACTTCTGAGTAGAAACATAAGATTGCACTGCACAGGTCTTCAAACTCTTGTCATTTGATATGATTGCTTTAGAGCAAGTATGCACATTCCAGTTTGCTGTGCAGAAGAAGGGCTTATTTTTGGGGCACTAGAAATTTGGATACAGATACAGGGCTGTATGCAAAAAGGCCTCCAAATCTCAGAGCATCTTATGTATGTCATGTCTGAAATGTCTCAGTCTGTCTTTGATGGCTTGAAACAACCCCAAATACAGGAAACACTTGGTGAAATGAATATGATTTTGAAATGAGCATTGTCAGTAATTTTTCAGTGAAAAGAATTTTCCGTTATAGTTGTTTCTTTTTAAGTTTTATCATATATCAGCTAATCTTTACATATCATCTTTAGGACTTCAGGTGCTTGGCTGGCAATCTGGTAAACGCAAATGCTCAAAGGGTTAAGACACGTTAATTCCAGGTAAAGCTCTCTACAAAAATGAAGGGATATTTGATTTGTATGGCTTTAAAGTTTTAACAGATGAGCCTATCCCTGTGAGACCACAGACCATTTACCATCAGTAGATTGATTTCTTTCTGTGCTAAAGGCTTGATGATACTTTTCAACACAGTTCATTGTAAGCAGAGTGATACCTCAAATATACATTAACTAAAGAGTCTTTGGAGGCTGAATTAAGATGAAACTCTGAGCAGCAGGGGAATAGTGGTATTTAATAAGTAAAGAAACAAAATGATATCTTGATAAGTTTAATATAAATAAAACCAGCCTTGTAATGAATACAAAACCAAAAGTAAACACAGTCATGCTTCATATTGCAAGGCTGTCTTTAAGCATCTCAACTTTAATTAGTTAAAATAAATAGAATGAACAAGCAGCTTATTTCTTTTCAGCCCATACTTCTCAGTTTCTTCCTTTGCTTGCACAACTTTCTAATTTCCTGTTTGTGAGTTTTGTTTCTACTCAGGACTAATGTACCTATTATTTGCTTGCTAGAAAGACCTTTGAGGTAAGGCACTCAGGACATTGCCTCATACTACATGAGACCATTGGTGCATCTAATTCTGTATTGTGCTGTTGACATTGGCTGGCAGTTGGCCTCCACGGTTTCAGAAAATGAACCTTCTCCAGCTCAACCTGGAGATCTTGGCAGCTGGACTTGGGACTTGTATGCAAAAAGGGAGTATTCTACTACTGGCCTACAGTATATAGTACATCCTGTTTCGTCAGACAAATACCAGTAAGTTCAAAATGGTGAATGCTGGGTTTGAGAATCACTGGAGCAGTTTAGTAGTTTCAGTGTGAAAGGGGGAAGAAGAGCTGAGAATGGTCTTACTTGATGTTATCAGAGCTTTAGTGCCTATATTACGTAATAGTTTCAACCATTCCACCCATCTTGTCACCATACAATTGACTGATAACTAAGAAATATACTCCAAAAAACACTATGGGCCATCAACTCACTTCTGATGTGTGTTGACTAAGTGGGTTAGTGTCCTCCAAAACATCCTATCATTAACAGGTCTGCAAACCAACAGAATCTCCTCTCCCTCTCCTATTGTTTCCTCCCTCTCCTAAGGTTTCTTCTATTTAAAAATGTTTATACTATTTTATCCTGTTAGCCGCCTAGAGTGGTCTTAACCGACCAGATAGGCGGGATATAAATAAAATAAATAAAAATAATAATAAAAATCTCATGCTAGATTGGTTTCTCTTCCTACTCCCCTTCCCCCATTCTGAGCAGTCTTGTCTTTCCCTGAAAGTTGTACTCAGTCCTTGCAAACTAACATCTGTGGCATTCTTTACTGAGAGTCTTCCTCATGTTAGGTCTTCCTTTGTTCCTACTGCCCTCTGCAGTTTCCCCCAGAAATATGGTATTTTCTGCTCAGTTCTGTATTTTCATTATGTGTTCAAGATGGGATAGCCTCTGTTTACTGATTTTTTTCTCTAGTGAGAGTTCAGGTTTGACTTGACTGAACACACACTTTTCTACCTTTTTGGTTGTCTGTGGTATTAGTAAGGCTCTTCTGCAACACCAAATTCCACTGTCTTTATTTCACATAGTATGGATGGTTTTGACCCTGGGTTGAAGTGATGATCTAACTCCAAGTTCTTCCTTTTTTCTAAATTTCAAAAGTGAAGGGGCCATCTTTCTGAAAGCATGCACATAACATGTTTGTAAAGCTTTTGGTCTAATATAATTTTTCTTCCTCAGGTTGCCTATCCCAAGGAAAGGGTTTGGAAATTGGAAGATAGCTTTTTAGGCTGCATTCTGAACACTTGAGAAGAGGGTATCCTGTAGACCAGAGGTTGTCAACCCCCGATCCATGGCCCGGTGCCGGTCTGTGGCCTGAGCCAGACTGGGCCATGAAGACAGACCTCCCACCCACCCCACATACACTCCCCTCCACTGCTGCTTTATGCACATGCATGCGTGCCAGTACCAGCGTGAGCACTCCCCCATCCCTTCATGCATGCACAGAGCATCTCTGCAAAGGGGTAGGTACATGCACGAGTGTGTGTGGGTGCTCTGGTGCATGCGCGAAAGTGTGGCAGAGCGATCAGGTGTGCACTTGCACACGCTCCCACCGCTTCGTGCATGTGACTGAGAGCACCCACGCGAAAGAGCATGCATTCCTTCGTGCATGTGCATGAGCGGGGGGGCATTGCCACGCATTCCTCAGCTGGTCCGTGGTCCCAAAATGGTTGGGAACCACTGCTGTAGACAATCTTGACTGCTGCCATTGGTGTTGTCAACATTCAGGTTGCACTTTGCCATGTAAACTTTGGCACCTTTTTTTTCCTGCCGGCAGGGGCCTTCAAGGGGAGTACAACGAGAAAGAGTTGAACTCTCTACCTAGATCACCTACTCTACCCGCAGCACTTTAATCTCTTCTAGACTAAGCTTCAACATGTTTGCCTTCATCCATCCCAAGACTATTTCTTTGATAGCTATTCAAAATAATTGCACAGCCTTCCCAAAATGTAGCAGGAAAACAGGAAAAAAAATTGTACCCTGTGCTAATTCAGATCATTGTCAGCTTTCATATAGGAAAAGAGCTTTGTCTTAACCAACTGATACCCTTTTTGAAAGAGTGGAGATACACGAGATCAAACCTCTGTCCCTGCTTTGCTTGTTTTATTGCTTATAAAAATCTGTTCCAACACTGAGCTATGGTGTTTCCCTTTTAGTGCCATGAAGCTTTATGGAAGCGCCAGCCACCCATTTTGGGGGCTCCATCATACTGCAAAATCAACTTTACCACTTGCTCTGTGGAACTCGTCCTGCATTTTGTTGTCCTCATTTCTCAGCAGTAAGAAACATAGATTTTCTAGCAAGACACATTCCCTGAAGTTAAATATATTGAAGCAAACTGAGGTGTTTCTGAATGAGGCAATCACCTTTAATTAGAGATTAAAACTACTAATCCTATCCTTGGAAGTATGTTTTGGGGAAAAAAGCGATGCATGTCTTGTTCACTGGGGTCTTTCAGTTCAAAAGAAAATATGCCGGCTATAAAAGATACTACAGAATATTGTAGAGAAAAATATAAGCAAATAACAAATGCAATGAAAATATTTTACTGGTAAATAGGTACATATATTGCAAAAGTAATAAGGCACAGAGAAGCTTTTTTGTTTTCACTAGTATGATCTACGCTAAGCATGACAGAGAGAATGTTTCATAAATTGTAATTCCACCAGCTTCCTTTCAACACTAGAACATAAAGCATTGCTTTCCTTCTCTGTCATTTGCATTAAATTTTCATGAAGGTAATTCACTTCAATGTAGCTTTCTGCTTTATGGTAATACTTCCCCTGTTTATTTTTTCTTTACAGCCCCAACGAGTGTTTGGTTCCTCATGTCATATTTTATGAACTGCTCCCAAAGTTCCACCCACTTCACTTCTTGCTTTCTGTTCTCGCCTACCCCTGACTTCCCCACAACAAGAGAATCTTCTGAAAAGGGTGACACCCTCAATGTTCAGAGACCATTAATTATAATCAGGCTCCAGTTTGAGATGCAAGCCTGCTCTCCGATTACCTTGTGGAATTTCCCAGAGTGAAATTATGCTGAAATATCCAATTAGAATCCTGTAGGCAGGCATGAATTTCATTGTAGTTAAGCATTTGCTGACAAGCTGGCCTTTCAGTTTTTCTGTCTGCTTTGAGTGCAGAAACCTGACCCTGATTGGCTTTCTTCAAGTAAATGCTTTCTCATTCGATCTACTCTCTTTCTTCCAGGGCAACCATTATGTTCAAAACAACAGGATCGCTCTTCCCAATCTTCCTGTTTATAAATACTGCATTTTAATGGAACGTTCATTGTTGGGCTTGACCATTCTAGGTAGAGGTGGAGTGGGGGTAGGCGGGTGAAGCTCTTGGAAACACAATGGAAGCAGCAGCTGCAATCTAATATATCTATATTTCTAAAGGAAGGTTATAAGTTACGTTATACTAAAATTGGTCTCAGCGGCACAAGGTTGCTCCCTTCTTTGCTGGACATATATTAAATATTTTAATATCTGGATTATAAATATTTTAGTATTGATATATAGCTAGAATGTGTTTGTCAGAAAGATTTCTCACATGAAATGAAAACAAAGCTGCATTTCTCTTAGCGGTCCTTGCAGCAATTTTCATTCCCCCCCCCCCGTCGCGTTACTTTTCCTTTTGGCTGACTGAGCAATTGTACACATTGCTGTGCCACTTTACCTAATAGGAGGGCCTGAGCAGTGCATCTTTATTTCTATTAGGACTTTGGAGGGATTGGTCATAATATGAGAGGTCACAGAGTATGCCGTTGTTGTTTTTTAAAACTCTTATTAGGAATCTGTTACTAGTCAATTGTGCTGGAGAGTGAACCACAGTAGTGTAGTTCTGGAGAGAGAATGGCCATGTGCTCTAGCCTTTTCTTTACCACAGACCCCCTTTGAATACTTTTTGTTGCCACAGACCACTAAGACTTAACTCAAGACTTCAAACCCTTTTTGTTGTTTAGTATTTAAGTCATGTCCGACTCTTCGTGACCCCATGGACCAGAGCACGCCAGGCCCTCCTGTCTTCCACTGCCTCCCGGAGTTTGGTCAAATTCATGTTGGTGGCTTTGATGACACTGTTCAACCATCTCATCCTCTGTCGTTCCCTTCTCCTCCTGCCTTCACACTTTCCCAACATCAGGGTCTTTTCCAGGCAGTCTTCTCTTCTCATCAGATGGTCAAAGTATTGGAGCCTCAGCTTCAGGATCTGTCCTTCCAGTGAGCACTCAGGGTTGATTTCCTTCAAAATGGATAGGTTTGTTCTCCTTACAGTCCAGGGATTCTCAAGATCCTCCTCCAGCACCACAATTCAAAAGCATCAGTTCTTCAGTGGTCAGCTTTCTTTATGGTCCAGCTCTCACTTCCATACATCACTACAGGGAAAAGCATAGCTTTGACTATGCAAACGTTTGTTGGCAAGGTGATGTCTCTGCTTTTTAAGATGCTGTCGAGGTTTGTCATCGCTTTCCTCCCAAGAAGCAGGCATCTTTTAATTTCATGGCTGCTGTCCCCATCTGCAGTGATCATGCAGCCCAAGAAAATAAAATCTGTCACTGCCTCCATATCTTCCCCTTCTATTTGCCATGAGGTGATGGGACCAGTGGCCATGATCTTAGTTTTTTTTTATGTTGACCTTCAGATCATTTTTGGCACTCTCCTCTTTCACCCTCATTACAAGGTTCTTTAATTCCTCCTCACTTTCTGCCATCAGAGTGGTATCATCTGCATATTGGAGGTTGTTGATATTTCTTCCGGCAATCATAATTCCGGTTTGGGATTCCTCCAGTCCAGCCTTTTGCATGATGTATTCTGCATATAAGTTAAATAAGCCGGGGGACAATATACAGTGGTGCCTTGCTTAACGGCGATAATCCGTTCCAGGAACAAAACAAAACAAAACCAAACCAAAAATAAAGCACACAGCAAACTCCATCATGGGGCTTAAAAAAACAACAAAAAATAAAGCACACAGCAAGCTCCATCGCCGGGAATTTAAAAAAACAAAACAACCAAAAATAAAGCACACAGCAAGCTCCATTGCTAGGGCTTTAAAAAAAACACCAAAAATAAAGTATACAGCAAACTCTGTCGCTGGGGCTTAAAAGAAGCAAAACCAAACCAAATATAAACACTAAAGCAAGCCCCAAAGGCGCTGGGGCTGCATAAAACAAAAAACAAAACCCAAACCAAAAATAAATATCAAAGCAAGCCCTGAGGGCACTGGGTCTGCCAAAAAACAAACAAACCAAAAATAAACAGCAAAACAACAACACAGCGCAGAAACATACTCCCCCAGCCCAACCCCCCCTGCAAAACCCACCGAGAACAGTTTTTAAAAAGCAGAAAGCAGCACCTTACCTTACTAGGCAGCCCAAAGCCCCATCTCATCTCACTCACTGTAACCGTTGGGGCGAAAGAGCTACAAAAACTCAGCCTCTTCGCCATCAACGGTTAGCAATTTGAATCTCCGGCCTTTTTTCCCTGCCCTTTTCTGTTCGTAACTCCGGCCGCAAGTCGAAGCAAAATTTTGTGGCTGGAGCTGGTCATAATTTGAAATGGTCGTACGTTGGGACGGTCATAAATCAAGGCACCACTGTATTGTCTATTGTGAAATATGGGATCAACTTCCAAAGATATATAGGAAGATCTGTTTATGGTCTTAGTGCCAGTATAGATTACTTGATTAGAGCACTTAGCAGTGGACCTGGGAGTATAAATCTCTAAAGTGTCTTCCTGGAGAGAAGCTAGCCAAGATCACGTGGATTATATGTGGCTGACGGGATTATTAAGAGCCTTGTGGCGCAGTGGTTAAAACACTGTACTGCAGCCAAAACTGTGCTCACGACCTGGGGTTCAAATCCCAGGTAGCCGGCTCAAGGTTGACTCAGCCTTCCATCCTTCCGAGGTCGGTAAAATGAGTACCCAGCTTGCTGGGGGAGGGCAATGTGTAGCCTGTATAATTAAAAATTGTAAACCGCCCTGAGAGTGCTTGTAGCGCTATGGGGCGGTATATAAGTCCAATAAATAAATAAAAATAAAAAATTATGTGTGCTGTCATCTGTGCAACCCTGGGCAAGCTGCACAGTCCTACAGTGTTCCCCAGAAGGAGGGACTGGTAAACCACTTCTGACTATGGTAGGACTGCTGAATCCATGAGATTCACTTATCTGCTGCCTGAAAAAAACAAAAACCAGAAATACACGTTCTCAATGTGTACTACTGTGACTCGCCACTAGATGGAACCAAAGATTATGTGATATGCAAGTGGCTTCATGGAAATACACTTGTGGCCTGACATCTCAGAGGAAAGCAGTTTTGGGTGTAATGGAAAATCCACATTTGCAGGGGGGGGGGGGGAGGAGGTGGCAGTTGCTGATTTCAGGGAAGCCTCCCTTGTAAATAGGAGGGCAAGTAACCCAGTCGTTTGTCAAGAGTGGGCCAGGGCTCCCTTTCTCAACTACACATAGACACCCAAAAAACTGGAAGTTTCACTTATCCGCTATTTTTGGCATGGGGGGGGCCTTGGAACTGATCCCCTGCAGGTACCGTGGTTCTACTATACTTTATACCTGGAAACCATGGATCACCTGAACTTAGAACTGACCTGACATTACATAATAATTATTATTATAGTGGTCTTAGTGAAAAGTACACAATAAAGCACATAAGCATGAAGCACTATGCTTTGTGCTTTAGCTGAGATATGATATGCTTTCTACTTGCTTTCCTTCTATAATTTACTCCTCTTATGGCACCAGCAATCATTGATCCTTGCTCTATGTTGCAATATTAATACTGCATTCGTTTTGAACTTGCAGTAGCACAAATCTCCTTTGGAGACAGGGTTTCTTCCCTCTCCTTCTTCTGCCGCCCTCCATGTCTGAAGTATATTTCAGCCTTCTGAGGGAGACTTCCAGGGTGCACAGGTTGGCCCCCACCTATCTCCGTTGATTCCATTGCTTTCACTAAGTTCCATCAGTGAAATCAAATCATTGTGTTTCCCTGTGTGGCATTTATTTCATTTGGAAAATTTATTGATTCATTTTGTACACCTGATTACCATCTGACATGAAAGGAGTAGCATTTCTGACCATAGCTATATCCCATACAGCTCACTCTGTAACTCAGCTGCTATTCTATGACTTTGGACTATTACTGGTTTTGCTGTGGGATTCTTCTTATTTTGGTCTCATTCTGCTCCACTAGTTTATTAACTTTGTTTTGACATTGTTTGTGGAACTCCCTGCTCTGTGGTCATACTGGTGGGTAGGATTTGGCTTTGATATACTGCATTCACGAATGTTCAAATTTTGCCCACCCCCTTACCTTTGAGCGTCACTTTCAGGACCTTCCAGAGCTCCATCCTTCCCAGCTGTCCAGTACTATCAAGGATTGACCCTAGCCCTCTTTAGAAAATTATAATTTCCTTTCCTGAGTCTGGCTCAGAATCCGGGCCAACATAATGTAAAATACAGCAGCTATGCTGCTACCCTTCCCCACCTCCTCCGGCAGCCGACCACTCAGACCAGGTGGTGAGACAAGGATCCTCTTAATTCATGCCATCTCTAGTTGCAGCAATGCTGCTAATTTTCTTCCTTGAAACTAGAGATGGCATGAATTAAGTTGTGCCCCTTCATAAAAAGTCTTCCATGTGGCACCATAGGTGCCATGTATTCCCTTCCTCCATCCCCTGGCTGGGTGGCCTGCTCACAATCCATCATGCACCACTGGGGTCCTCTTTCTCTGGCGGTGTTCCAGTCTGCGCAGAAGCTCCGGCTGCCCTTTCCCACCTCCACCAGCAACCAGCCATGCAACAGCTGTGCAGAGAGGATCCTTGTCTCACCGCCTGGTGAGTGGTCGGCTGCTGGAGGAGGTGGGGAAGGGTAGCCTGGGCTCCTTGTACCTGGAGTGGAGAACCACTGGAGAAGGAGAACCTGGAGGCACACGACACATTATGAGTGGGCCAGCCAGCCTAGAGGTGGGGGGAGGGAATGTGTGTCACGTGGAGAACTATGGTGCCATGTGGAGGACTTCGTACAAAAGAGCATGACTTAATTTGTGCCCATTTATACTTCCAAAACCTGAATTTGCTTTTGTTAACAATCTGCTTCTGAGAACAGTTGAAACTTGTGAATGTGTGTGTTTTAGAAACACATTTTGTATATTGTTCTTGCTCTTTATTTAAAAAACACAGGCTGCTCATGGACCTCAAGTGTTCCCTTGCTCTGTCCATGAACTGTAATTGCTTAAGACTCACAAATAATTTTACCTATCTCATTTTAAATGACTTGGCAGGACCTGGAACACTTAAGGACTTGCATATCAACCTGCCAAAGTATACATTTTCAGAAGCCTTGCTATTTATTTATAACATTTTATTTCTCTCCCTCATTAATTTTTTGAAACAGCTAAAAGTATGAATTTCCCCTCCCCCTTCAATTTAATGGCATCTAATGCCTAACGCTGTTCCTGGATCAATCTATCTGCCTTTGTCACTATCTCTATCGTTGTCTGAATTCAGTTTCTGTTTTCACAGTTTCTTCAGTTTTTCTTCCCAGAGGGCTAACTCTAATAATTAATTATGAGTGTCTGTGACTGTGTGTCTGTTTCGGGAGCAGTAGCCTAAATAAATATCTTGGAGCAGAGACACTTAATTCAGAGGTTCCATGTGCAGATGTATAAAGTTTGCTTTTTAATTTTATTTTCCTGGTCATCCAACATGTTTATAATTTCCAGATTTGCACAGACACAGACACAAAACTTTGAGCCTGTGTAGCATTCCGATGGAACCAAAGGGCTTTCTTCACAGCATGCAAATTATCCCTGAAGAATGAAGAAAGACTTTTGTGGCATATGTTTCTTTTGCTGTCTTCTGTTCACCTTCTTTTCATTCCTCTGCATTTGGGTTCACTTCCCCTTCCAACATCTGTTACTGTTTGTCTGTAAGTGCTAAATCCTGATAAAATTAAGCAAAACAGCTAATGGATCTTATAGAGAGCTGTTGATAGTGTTTAACCTACTTTCAGGCTAATCATTTCTGTGTTTACATTCAACACTTGAAATACGATTCAGTTTTGCTATTTCTTTCATACCATTTGTCTGGCAACCAACCTTGACGAACATTCTCTTCATTTTTATGTCAGGCTATATTGAGTCCTTTATTAACAGATTCAATCACTGGTCTTTTCTACAGGAGAGTTTATTTCACTTTTTTTTTTTTTTTTTTAGAGGTACAAACACTGAGGTTTGTTTGGAGCGAAGGTCACTTTTAATGAGAATTTGACAAGAGGTTTGACTCTTTTTTTCCCCCCCTGGAATTTTCTAAACAAAATGAATGCGGCATTATTTGTAAGCTTTTTGTGTTTAGTATTTGTAGCCTTTTGCTAAAAGGACCAATCTCATGCTTGGTTGTGTGACAAATGATAGTGAAGCTTAAAAATCTTTGACATCTAAAAAAAACCAAAGTATTGGTGCAAGTGATGGATGGCTTCTGCATGTGGAGACTGCAAGCCTCGTAACAATTCTCTAAAGTTAAAAGGACACCTGTGTACTTTGATGCAGAAATAGCAGTGCTCAGCTTTTTCAGCAGCAAAATTTCAACACAGGAATTTACACGCACACTCCATAGATCTCAGAGAACCCCTATACAGTACTTGCCCCTTCACTGAAAGGTTTAGCATGAGTAAGCAAGGAGTACCAGAAACCATGTGTTGATTTTTTTTGGGGGGGGGGACAGGATCAGGGGCTCCCCAAACACAGTACCAAGCAGGCAATTGGGAGTATGTGGCTCACACAATTGCTTGAATAAAGCACATTTTCCATTCTTGCAGCATCCACTATGGCATCTATGAGGAGAGAATGGATCACCCTTTCCAGGATCAAGACCAATGGCGTGAAACTGGCCAGAAACGTCATATTTACAAATCCTGGTTCATTACCTGTTTGAAAGTTAGGGCTCAGTGTTAGAGCATTAGAATTTAAAATGTGCTTTATGTCACATACAGCACCTCAGTTTCAGCTGCTGGTATCTTCAGGTAGGGTTAGGGAAAAAGAATCTGTCTGGAAAGATCTTACCAGGAGTTTGTGTTTTTTTATTCTAATTCCCTTTTATCAAGATTCTTTTCACACCTTTCCCATCCACCTCCTCAAGCATTTGCGGAGGAATGGCAGGTGTCCCTGATTCAGTATAGTGTATTAGTTACAGTGTTGGGTTACGACTTGGAGAAATCTAGGTTCAAATCCTGATTTTAAACCTTTGGGGAACCTTAGGAGAATTATGAGCTCTCTGCCTTATCTGCTGATTTCATTCTCACTTGGAAAAAAGGTGTACAGTGGTGCCTCGCTTAACGACAATAATCCGTTCCAGGAAAATCGCTGTTAGGTGAAAACATCGTAAAGCAAAATTAAAAACCCCATTGGAACACATTGAAACCCGTTCAATGCGTTCCAATAGGGTAAAAACTCACCGTCCAGCAAAGATCCTCCATACGGCGGCCATTTTTGCTGCCTGTATAGCGAGGAATCCATCCCTAAGCACAGCGGGGAGCCATTTTAAGCACCCGGTGGCCATTTTGAAAACCCGACGATCTGCAGTTTTTGATCGTCGTAAAGCGAAAATCGGTTCCCAAAGCAGGGAATCGATCATTGCTAAGCGAAATTCCCCCATTTAGACCATCGTTTTGCGATCGCAATTGGGGCTGCTTTTGAAGACGGTCTGGCGACTGCAACTGGTCCAGAATCGAGCTCTGCGGCTGGTGAGTGGTGGGGCCGCTAGGGAATATATGAAGCTGATTCTGTTTAAATTACATTGGCTACCAGTTGCTGCCCGGGCCCAATTCAAAATGCTTGTTTTGACATATAAAGCTCTAAACGGCTTGGGCCCTGGATACCTGAAGGACCGCCTCCTTCCATATGAACCTACCCGGCAGTTAAGATCTAGCCAGGGGGCCCTTTTGAAAGAGCCCTCCCTCAAGGAGGTAAGAGGGTTAGCTTGTAGACAAAGGGCCTTTTCGGCAGCTATCCCCAGACTATGGAATGCCATCCCAATTGAGATTCGTCTGGCACCGACACTGATGATATTTCGGCGCCAGGTCAAAACCTTCCTGTTCCAGAAGGCTTTTAATTGAAATAATATTAACTGTGGGTCCTGATGGCATTTTTTAGAGTATATATTTTAATTGTATTTTAATTGTTTTATCTTTTTAATTGTATTTTAATTGTTGTAAGCCACCCAGAGACCTTTGGGTAGTGTGGGCGGCATATAAGTTAAATAAATAAATAAATAAATAAATAAATAAATAAATAAATAAATAAATAAATAAATAAATAAATAAATAAATAAATAAATAGAAACTGGGGAGTTCTAGTAATTCTTTAAATCTCACCCTTTGCTTTCTTCAATTCAAAGTATGGGCTGGAAAATAATTCTCTGTTGCAAAACAATTTCAAGAAATAAGGTTCTCGTTGCTCTGCTTCTGTATCATTATACGTCTAGTTCCAAATACTCCACTTTATTATTATATGAGCAGGTTTTCAGCTGACAAAATGATATTCCTTGCCCCCCTCTTTCTTTCTTTCTTTCTTTCTTTCTTTCTTTCTTTCTTTCTTTCTTTCTTTCTTTCTTTCTTTCTTTCTTTCTTTCTTTCTTTCTTTCTTTCTTTCTTTCTTTCTTTCTTTCTTTCTTTCTTTCTTTCTTTCTCTTTCTTTGTTGATTAGGCACTGAGGACAAGCTCCGAAGGAAAATGTGACTTGTTCATAACCTAGGGAACTTTGCTTGTCTGTTTCTCATGCCACACAGCAAACTGCTTTTGAAAACAGATGGGATTTTCGAAAGGCGTCTGTAACATAGTATAAAAGTCTGTTGTTCAAAGAAAAGCCATCAAAGACCCTACTGGGTATGTCCCAAACCTCGAGGAGTGCCTAAATTAGTTCTTGAATCCGGGCCAACATAATAAAGTCACATGGGATATACAGGCCTCCTTTTTTGCGTTGCAGTCCTGACATCATTAGTTGAAGGACCTTCAGTGGAACCACTTTCAAAAGAATCGTGGGTGCATTGATGCTGTTTTGTAGTTCACTTCTTTCTCTGGACAAACTTCCTGTGCAACAAATGAGCATTTTGTAAAAATGCCTTATAGCTGTATTTGAATACTCAAAATGTTTAGTTTCTTATGGGGGCTTCACAATGTAAGCTATTTCACTTTATTTTCAGAACAGGATATCATTTGTTACATATCACTCTTGGAAAGTCTTGTTTTCTGTGTGTAGCAGTTTGCAGCCCATAAATGAACTATTGTTTCAGGACAATAGCACTTTAGTTTCTCCAGATGTGATGAAAACACTAGTGGGTCATAGGAAAAGATTCCCAGCTCTTCAGGAAGAATTGAATGACAAATTGAGAAAAAATACATTCTTTTATAACCTCAGCACTGTCTAGTGAAATGGAACAATGGAATATGTTTGCTACATGAGGTGGAAAAACTCTCACTTTTCTATGAAATAATAGGCTGTTAAAAACAAGCTAAGTACTCTTGTTCCTCTAAGAGGCCCGCCTGGATCTGATATCAGAAGAGAGGGAATAGACATTAAGCAATAAATCAGAGTAACGGATGTTTTTGGTAGATCCAGCCTAGAAAGTTGTCTATGGGCCCTTTCCAAGATTCTTGAATGTTCTCAGCAATTGTGAATAATTTTCTAAACAACTTCTGAAAAACACAACATGTCACATTAGATACATTGTGCTGATTGACAGCATACCAAAGCACATAGTCAAGACACACAATATTTGGAAAGTTACCCCTTTTTTCCCCTTAATTGCTTGGGTTTGGAACACTTTTCTGGAAAATATTTATGCTACTATTAAAGGCTTCTCTTACGTTTTGCCAATCAAAGTAGGCTATATGTGTGGGTATCTCTGTTGACAGATCATGTACGTAAAATAAATCAGAGCAAGACATGAAATAACAGTTCAAAACTACACATCTAAGGGTAAATCGCAAATTCATATCATTCCTTCTCTTGCTGTATTTCCTGAGTTTGGAGCTTAGCTCAAATACAAAGAGCACCATTCCAGATGCAGGATCACAGAAATATAATTTTAGAGCTGTAAGGGACTCCATGAATCCAATCCCTTGCAAAAGCAAGAAATCCACAGCTAAAGCAGCTCTGACAGATGGCTATCCAATCTCAGTTTAAAAACCCCCAGTTAAGTGGCCTTCGCCTTGTGCTATTTGCTCAGGAATTTAAAATGGCTGCCCCAAATGTGTAAGACAGTTTTTGGGTCCATGCTGTTCCACTCCTCCAGTAACAGTAAAAATTACCAAAGTTCTACATAGTGACAATTTTCTTCACAAAATATATCAAAACAGGACAGCTAGTCTAACATAAATAATTCCTTTGTTTTTGTGTCCCGAGAAACCTTTTTTTGCAACATTTGGAACTTTTATCCTTTTAAATTGTTCTTTCTCCGTTTCCTTTCTTTTTAATACATTACAGAAATCCTTTCAAGCAGTCACTGGGATTTTTTTTTGCTGAAAGTGTTGATGGTACTAAACTCCAGATCTCACCTCAACTGCTTACCGAGATTCGTGGGTGTTTGTGGGGGTGGGTACTTTCACCAGGCTGACATTCTGGTCAGAGAGTATCCAGCCTCATGGATTTTTAGTTCTGGACTCTGCATTGGCAGATCTAGGAAACTACTTGACTAGTAGTGTGTTGGGATGCCAGTCAGGTGCGATCAGCCCAACGGAATCTCTTTGGGTTCCTCCACCCCAAGACTGGAGAGTAGTGTGGCTGAGTGACGATGGAAAGGGAGACCCTGTCAGGTAAACTATCTAAAAAGCAGGGTTTTTTTTTTTTAAATACTTTGGTCACCCATTTCCCCTGCAGAAGTTGGACATGTCTAGTAGAATAGCAAAACTCCTCCTTCTGAATTTCTGCTAGAACTATAGGTAGGGATGGGTCATCTGCGTTAAATGAAAAGCTTGAAACACAAATAAGATCTTTTTTTGTGCAATCTGTGTTCTTTGGTATTTCTCAAAAAAAAAAAATCCTCTGAGCAGAACCAATTTGGAGTTTATAAAGAAAAAGTACATATTTTTTTTATGTCCTAACACATTCTTTTCTATCAAATCAGCTGAGAAAATTTTCGTCTAATAATGCCACAAGGGCTGTCAACAGCCAATCAAAACATTGGGGTGGGAGAAGGAATTTTGAATCTGTAAAAGGGCCTGGAAGCCAGTTAGGAATGTTTGTTTGTTTGTTTCAGTTGTTCCTTGTGGAATTACTATGTACTGAATTCCTTTTTGAATTGCTGCCTGCCTGTTTTATGTCTCACCATCATGGGTCCTCTGTTTTTCCCCCCTTTTTTTCTTGATTTTTTTGGGGAGGATTTTCTCTCAGTTTCTTCGGATTATTTTTGCCCCTGCTGTGCAGCCTGCCTGTATTTATTTATTTTATTTATGTATTTATTCCATTTATACCCCACCTATCTGGTCATATTGACCACTCTAGGCAGATTACAACACTGTACCAGCATGCCTCCTTGGGATTATCTTTTTCACCTTCCCACACCACAATATTTCTTTGGGGGTTTTTCCAGTTTTTTTTTTTTAAATTAATTCTAAATTATTTTACTGCTGCCAAGGCCTAGCCTGACTGTTGCTATCTGCAAGACTCAAGAAGAAGGTAAGGCATCAAGTGTACAGGGAAGATAAATCTCCCCATGTTCTAGTAGTTTTGGTTCAGTGAACGGGGATTGTATCTTTTGTGTGCTTCTTTTCTTGGTTTTGGGGAAAGGATGCTCTGTGTGTGTTTCATTTTGCTATATTTTGTCCTCTATGTGTGGATGAGAACTTTCACTGATTTATTCATTTTTTAAAAATTGTTATTTGGTTTATTTACTGTGTTCCCCTCCACTCCGTTAAATGTGTATATTTGGGTTTTGGGTTTTGGGGACTTACTTGTTTTTGTGGGAATTTGTGGGCTAGGGAATAGACTTTGTGATTGTGCCAGTAGGAAATGTACATTGTGGTTGTCAGTGACTGGGCATAGTTTTGGATATTTTTCTCTTGTTCTGATTATGATTAGAGGTGGGGGCATTCATATCTGAGCTTGCATTCAACTATCCACTCCTGGCAGAAGGAGGGAAGATGAGTCTCCCTGCCAGGCTAACAAGTGGACAGCCAATCGCAAGCTCCAGAGTGATTGGAAGGGAGAGTGGAGCCAGTGGTGGCAGCAGACCCATGAGTGAATGATCCAGCCCCAGGAGGCCAGACCCTCATTACACCCAGCCGTGTGGGGGTATTCATATTTGTATACAAATACCCCCATCTCTAATTATTATTTTTCTTTCCTGTGTCCCGTTTTGGAGTAGATTGATTGTCTGTTGCCTTGCCTTTGCTTTTTGGATACTTTTTGAGGATTCTGTAGGGCTTTTGGAGCGCCAATCAACAGGAATAGGGAATCACAAATGGGAAACCTGGGAGAGATTTGGCTTTCATGTAAAATGAAAAGAGCAGTGAACACACACACACACAAAATGATTCGACACCCCAGAATAGAGAACCAGTCAAGGGGAAGTTTGGGTGGAGGGAAAGGAGGAGAAAATATAGAAGAATTATCCTGAACATGTTTACTCAAAGTTTTGCTGGCAGATGCAGTTTAAAAAATTCAAATTTCATGGAACATACTGGGGGGTGGGGGTGGGAAAAGTTACCTTCCCAACCAAAAGCAGTAGGGAAGCTGTAAGATATCATGAGGGCTTTTAAAAAGCAATTGAAAGCATATTATTCTAGGAAAAAAACTATTCATTCTCCTGTCTTCATCTTGAAATGATGTATAAGAAGTCAACGATTCTGCATCAGCATTAGTCCTGCAGTTTAAGTAGTACAGATATTGCTTTTAGGGTCTGAAACTCTGTCTTTCCTCTAATTCCACAAGGAATGAATTACAATTCAAGGAGGGGATGACCTTAATTGTATACAGAAGCCAAACACATGGAGGGAGTTTTAGAATGCTGCCTCCTCTATCTGTTTTGCACATCCAGAAAGCTCAAACAGACACCCCATAATATGTGTTTGCTCCTTGAGATTTTCTTCACTTTATATATACAAATGAAGTGCTGTACTTAACTAGGAGGTTTATGACTTAGAATTGAAGAAGTGCTTCTTGATAAGTTTGTTGATTAATGATAATTAAGTGTATGATTGCAATTCAGGAGCAAGAAGGGATGTGGCTGATGTAGTACTTCATTGTATAATTATTGTTTTAAAACCAAACAAAATTTTACTCTAGAAAAATAATAATGAATGTGAGTTTTTATTTTGAAATCCTAATAGCTTCTGTACAGAAGAAAAATGTTCGCTTTTCAAACCTGAATCATTTTGGAATTTGAATTCTGAAAGGCTGAATTTGAGGTGAAAAATCTTCATTCAATCACACCTTTCTTAATATGTAATAAAACAAGGAGAGGTACAATATTTAGTGGGAGTGACCAGTGAGGATAAGGCTGATCCAGCCCTAACTCAGAGTCAGATCACATGTGAAGGCAAATGCTTATGTTCTCCTCTTAAAATATTATTCCTCCAGATGTGTGAATCTTTCAGATATCACACATAGAAACAAAGTTGTGCTATTTCCCAGATCATGAGGCACATAATAAAAGCAAAATAATTTCCCAAATACAGATAATCTCATTTTAGAATAAAGAGAGAGGCTTTTTTCCCTTCTCAATGGAATAATGCTTCAGAATAAGGAATCACTATCTTAACCAGTGATGACCATAGAAGCAAAGTACAGCCATGTCTGGTGTTGAAAGAGGTCCCATCCAGAAGGGCACTTACATCGACATGTCAGAGACCATCTTCATGTTAGAGCCCACTGAAATCTCCAAAGCCCGGCTTGGCTTATGCTGAAAGGGTAGAATTCAGAGAAGAGCAGTTTTGTGGTGTTTTTTTAAAATTTCCTTCTCATTAGCATCATTTTTCTTCTTCTTTTTTTAATAAAGGTCCTCCCAGGGAAGCCATTGGAAAGGAATTTATTTACATCACTTCTGTGGATGCATCTGGGCCACAAAAAAGAAGAAGCTCAGGTATGTACTCTAAGAGGAAAAATGAACAGACTGGGTTGAAGAATACTTTTATGGGCCACTAAAATATAAAAGGTGAGCATCTGAGTATTTTTCAACAAGCAGGACATCACACAGATTGAACCCCTACCCCTGAGAAGTCAAAAAATCATCCCAGTGAGATATTTAGCCATAAGATCTGAAGTTCAATTACATTTCAAAGAAAAAGACTGCGGACTTGGTGTGTGATAGTTTTAGCTTTCAACCTAGAAGATGTGAAATCAGAGGGAAAACATTTTAAATATTTTTAAAACAAATACATGTTTTTCTTCATTGCTGTAGGCAAAGGATCGTAGTGAGTCACTCAGTGTCATTGCTGTTTGTTGAAGCACACAATTCTGTTTCTAGTTAGGAGAAGAGCCTGGTAGTTCCTGTATCAGCAACACTGGAGATCAGTCCACATGGCTACAGCTCTCTTGGCATACTCATGGTCACCTCCTATCGTATCTCCTTTCTCCCTCTCTGATGTTGCAGTTGCATCATCAGGGTGGTGACAGTCACAGATTACACAGTGGCTCAGGAAAGTCCCATGGCTCCCTTCCTCTTTCGCCATCCAAGGAAAAGGAGATCTGATTTGTTGTGTGGCTCCAATAAACCATGCCTATGCCTCAGAAAAGAGTAAAATAAAAATACTAAAACCATACAGACCAAGTTTGGGCATTGAAAAAGTTGTTGAATGGCAGCAGCATCACAACCAGCATAGTCAACAGCAACAGCTAATGGGAATGGCAGACTGACAACTTCTGGAGATGCACCAGATGGTGCTGACATGTTGCATGCTTGATTTTAAAGTCAGAATGTTAAGTATCTATAGCCAAAATCCTGTGGCTTAACATAGTAAATCACACTAGAGCACACCAATTGAATCCTCCGTAGGTTCTATTGATTCAAATCTCCCTACTCAAGTTTCATCTTACTTTGACATACTTTAGCAGTTAGATACCATTTGAATCTATGACATTTATGGAGGAGTTGACTCATTCAAGAGGGATGTGGTGGCGCTGCGGGTTAAACTGCAGAAGCCTCTGTGCTGCAAGGTCAGAAGACCAGCTGTCGTAAGATCGAGTCTACGTAACAGAGTGAGCTCCCGTCGCTTGTCCCGGCTCCTGCCAACCTAGCCATTCAAAAGCATATAAAAATTTGAGTAGATAAATAGGTACCACCTTGGTGGGAAGGTAAAGGCGTTCCGTGTCTAGTCACGCCAGCCATGTGACCACGGAAACTGTCTTCGGACAAACGCTGGCTCTACGGCTTGGAGACGGGGATGAGCACCACCCCCTAGAGTTGGACACGACTGGACTAAATGTCAAGGGGAACCTTTGACTCATTCAATCTGCAGTGATTCAGGTGGTGTTCTAGTGTTATTTACTATGGTAAGCAACGGGATTATAGCACATATTTGTTCTGTATTTTTATTTTATGTGTGTGTGTTGCTGTTGTTATTTGCCATCAAGTTGGAACATAATCCCTACTGAAGTTTCTCTAGCTAAATGTGTAGCCAAAGTACTATTTTCCAGGAGCCCTAGTTTAAGGGCTGTATGTATTCAGTTAAGTACACACGAATAGAACAATTATGTACATTTCATGGAGACAGGATTAAAATGTCCTTTCCCTTTCCTGGGTGACTATGTTCACTTAATTCTCCATTCCTGAATGCAGAACCTTTAGCTACATTGACTGCATGCCCATTTTTGGGAGGCGCACATATAGGCACTGGTCCACTTAATGCCCCAGCAAAGACATTTCTCTCTGTGTCTCTCTTCTTAACAAAATCATTTAATTAAGTGGATTTGTGCTCTTTTTCAAAGGATTCCAGAAACCGGCTGATCCTCACATACCCCTCCTACCCTGAATTCCTGCAGCACACAGTAGTAAAGCCTTCATTGTATATCCATGTACAGTACCTTGCTTGTGTATAAATAAAGGAGTTTCACCTCTTCTGCCCTTTGCTGGCATGTGTGGCATATTAATCACTTTTAAAATGTCCCACAGCCTAATTCACCTTCATAGCTAGAAAAAGAAAATCAAAATCAACTGTACCTTTGGGGGTTGTCTTGTTTTCACTGATAGGACCTCACACTTTGATGGCCTGTTAACAGCTATGTAAAGGAATAGTCTGTCAATGTGCAACGCTTCAGGCAACTTTACATGAGTTAAAGCTAAGTCAATTGATCTGCCTCTTAACTAGAAACACCTTTTCCTAACTCAAGTATCATTTACCTAGGGAAAATACACGTATTTTTTTGTAATGGCATGTTCCCACTGCTATAGTTAAAGGCTGTACAAGAACTTCCAATTTTTACAATGGCTTCTTGCTCACCTGTAAATATTGCTTCAGGTTGTTATTTGCTGCAGAATGGAATAAAACTGCAAACCAAAGTAATGTAACTTATTTTGTGCATATATACACATACACAGGTTCCTCTTCCCTCCCTCAGTTGTCACAACAGCAGCTACAACAAGGTGAGATGGGAAATACATAATCATCTCTGCAGGTAGAACTATCCTTAATTTCTTCAGATAGCAACCTGAAAAAAGCTAAGTGGGATTGTGTGAAGTGGAAGTAAGATTATTCCTTTAACTGTACTGGGAGGCCCATTTCCTTTGGTTCATCCTTAATTCCCATTGATTTGAGGAACCTGGTCTGACCAGGATAAAATCTTGGGACAACCCCTCTGAGCTGGTCATTTTTTCCTAATGCACTTGACATGTCAATTTAAAAACAGCATTTGATTTTTCTCCCCTCCTCTCATCCCCTTCTTTTTTCCCCCCTCTTGATTATATGCCAGTGGGTGAGACTGTCTTAATTTTATTGATTTTATAAAAGAATGTGGTAAATGCAGTAGAGGAACAGCTTGTCCAAAAATATTGAGGTGAAACTTTTCCATTCTGACCGAAGGATATTTACTTTAAAGAAACGCATGTACATAAATATATACAGTGGTGCCTCGCTTAGCAATCGCTCCGTTTAGTGACAAAATTGCTTAGTGATGCTGTTTTTGCGATCGCAAAATCGATCGCTTTGCGATGTTCTCTATGGGGTATTTTTGCTTTGCAATGATTGCAGGGAAGCGATCATCACAAAGCCCCCATTTTTGCACAGCTGATCGGCAGTTTCAAAATGGCTGCCGGGAAAAAAACATGGCCGCCCACTGTGTTTAGGGATGGATTCCTTGCTTTAGAGGCACCGAAAATGGCGGCGCTATGAGGATCTTCACTCAACAGTGAGTTTTAAGCCCATAGGAATGCATTGAAGCATGCATTGAAGGGGTTTCAATGTGTTTTCTATAGGCTTTTTAATATCGCATAGCAACGTTTTCGTTCTGCAGCAATTTTTGCAGAATGAATTAACGTCGCTAAGCGAGGCACCACTGTACATACAAGAATGATTTTAATAGTTGTTTCCATTGACAAAATAAAATAAAATAAAATTCAAACAGTATTTGTTGAAATGGCCATATCTTATAAAGTGCAGTGGTATCTAATAGGAGAATGATATCCTGTTGCAATTTGTGAGAAAAGTATGACTTAGGCTGAACTTATGTTGGCAAAGGAGTTTAATGTCATGCTATTGTGAAAATATTGTCTCTAATTTCCAGATAAAACCTAGTGACATTACTTTAAAACACTGCACAATACATGCACTATTTGTGTGTCCTTGCTATGTACTGATGACATGCCTTCCATAGGCTAATCCTTGCAGCTGGAATACTAAGATGGAAAAGTGTACTGTATGCATGTTGCATTGAGCCTCTGAGGAAGATCTTGTGTAGTTTCCATATCATGACCTGAACTGAATCGAGCACACCACTTCCAATCTGTCCAAAATGGCTTGAAAAGTTGCAGGCAAGTCCATCTTAATTTAAAACATGCTGCCAAAGGTAATGGAATCACACATCCATTTTTCCCCCTACAATCACAACTCAACTGTTTTCATGCCAGGCCAGGTTGACTGTTGGAACTCGTGCTGATTGCACAACTGGGAAACTTCCTGAGGGCCAAAAGTCTGAAAAACGTTCAGTAAGCATGTTTCTTCTGGCAATGCACAGCAGTATCAGTCAAGTTTCTTTCTTTCTTTCTCTATTTAATGCCAATATACTTATTACAGAAAGCCAGGTTTTTACCAATACATTCCTGAGCCACATAGTGTTGCTCATGAGAATTCAGATAAACATATCCACACCATGTTCAGTCTGCTGAAAATTCCTTAATTCTTTGCAGACTTACCATAAACCATGTGCTCAACTGCGTTCAGCATCTAAAGTACTGAAACATGCATGATTTGGGGGTTGTAGCATCCTTAAGCATATTGGAAACAAAGCCATTTATAGATATAGATATAGATGTTATAATATTTTTAAATAACTGTAATTTCCCGTTAAGCTTG
This sequence comes from Pogona vitticeps, assembly GCF_051106095.1. NCBI lineage: Eukaryota > Metazoa > Chordata > Lepidosauria > Squamata > Agamidae > Pogona > Pogona vitticeps. Next base: position 260,697,863 of record NC_135784.1, read on the forward strand.
TACAACAACTGGAATTTTAAAATAAAACAATGTGAAGAGCACTTGGCATTGTCCAAGTTATATCACTCTGTAGAGTAGATATTGTGGGATTCCTAAAATGAAGCACTTAGAAGCTGCTGTATAGGATCAAAGGTTTTTAACTGAGGGAATTAGAAGAAAGGCATGAGGAAATATTGGAGACCAGGAGAGAATCAGAAGTGTTTCTAAGGATAGCTGGACTTTGAGCTGGAAACAGGACAAAGAGGTGAAGGGAAACAATGTGCATAGGAAGACAGTAAAAAGAAAGCATCCAGACAGTTGTGTGAAGGAACGGGCAGCCGCTGCTTTTTCTTGCTGAGCAACAGAGTTTATTTAGCAGCACTACCACCACATTCTGGCTGTAATCAGATGGGCATTTGTCTCTTGATTTGGGCCAGGATAGGGATGGGCTGATTCACTTGTTTTCCCAGTGACCACACAATGTATATACCAGGGGTCTCAAACTCAATTTACCTGGGGGCCGCTGGAGGCAGAGGCTGGGTGAGGCTGGGCCACATCAGATTTTCCACCAAGTGGAGCAAGAGCCCGAGAAAGCTGCCCAGGAGTTTCCTTAGCCCTGCTGGGGCTCCGAGGAGGAGGAGGAGGGGTGCACGAGCCCTTGTCATCAGCCACTACCCCCTCTGGCTCCTTTTTCACTTCCATCGCCACCACCAGCAGCAGGACAAAGAAGCGGAGAAGGGAGGGAGCGCCGTCGACAGCCTAGCCAGAGGGAGGAGGGCACGGCATTAAATTTTTAAAAAGCCCTCACAAACTTTGCCTTGCCAAAGGAAAAAAGCCCCCACAGGTATCCACAAAATTAAACAGAATGGGGCGGGGGGGCCACAGGTGCACGCACATGCATGCACACAAACACACACACACGGAGGTTCGACAACCTTCCTCTGAGGGCCCCCTCAAAAAAAAGGTGTACTCAGCAGCAGCAGCTACTCCCACCACGACCGAGGAGCAAACTTTGCGAGGTGAGCCCAGACAGCCTCCAGAGCTGAGGCAGCTGAAGGAGTAGGAGAAAGCACTGCCGGGCGCTTAGGCAGCCACTGGCCGGGCAGGTGCTGGGGGTGCTGAGAGAGAAAGAGAGCCAGAGAGCCACTTCCCTGGAAGAGGCAGCAGCGGTGGCAACTACTGTTGGCAGCTTGGAGGCGCTCTTTGAGGACGGGCCAGGAGCGAGCTCCACTCTCAGACATTGCTCGGCAGTGGTTCAGGCACTTGGGGAAAAGGTCCGGCAGCGCGCCTCACTCGCCGGCTTTCCACCAAGACTGCACCTCTTGTACCCTCCATCCGGAACTGCAGCCTGCCAGCCAGCAGACACACTGGTTGGCTGGCAGGCTGCAGTTCCAGATGGAGGGTGCAAGAGGAGCTGTCTTGGGAGACAGCCGGCGAGTGACACGAGGCTTTTTTTAACTTTTGACAGCAGAGGACGCGTGAGTGCTTCGGGGGGACAGGCAAGGTTGGGGCCACAAACTATTTATTTATTTATTTATTTATTTATTTATTTATTTATTTATTTATTTATTTATTTATTTATTTATTTATTTATCCCGCCCATCTGGTCTGGTCGACCACTCTCATCATCCTGCGGGCCGCAAATAGCCCCTAGGCCGCATGTTTGAGACCCCTGGTATATACCATTGCAAAGCTGTCCCTGACTGGTGCCTGCCTACACCTTTTCAGGCCTCTTTAAGGAACTATTAATTTTTTGGTGCTGTTGTGGGTAGGATAACTCCATTTGGATTCAGATGCAGTATGCATGATTGTTGGAATTGAACCAAAGCAGGTGTATTAAACTATCCCTTTACTTGAACAGCTTAATGATTTGGGAAAGAGAAAACTTCTTTCCTGTTTGTCTGCAGAGGGAAAGGGGGATGAAGATTGGTATTTTTTTTTAATTGTTGCATCAACGTTTTGAATTTTTTAAAAAGAAAAACCTCTTTCAAGGCATCACTGATTAATTGTGCCAGTTAGCAACAATTAAAAATAAATGAAAACTTCCTCTCCCTTCGCCTCCACAGGCCAGTGTGAGAAGAAATCTTTCTGTTTCTCAAGATCATTAAATGACTTAAGTAAGGCATAATAGGCAGTTATTTGTTGTTGTTTTCCCTTAAAAGGAAAGAAGATCAGTCAGATCATGCTAAACAGGGTTGCCACACCTCAAAGCAACCTTGTTTAACACAATCTAGAATGATCCAGTCTGGAATAATTGGATAGTCTAGTCATACTCCAAGTGTCAAACTAGACAACAATGCTTTGTATATATTGACAAAAGGTGTAATGACATTTTTCTTGCCTACATAACTTGCACTTATGATGCTTTGTTTGGTCATTGAAAGGTAAATATGGGCTTCATTTGAAGTCTGATTCTTGAGGCATGTACCTCTGAGAAAACAGAGAAGGAAAAACAAATGAATTGCAAGGAAGGTGCATGTCTAGTATGACCTTGGGTTTAATAATTTCATCACAAGGCAGTCTAACTAGACACAGGTCTAGTGGTCCCATTTCCTTGTCATGATATCAGGCTAATCACTGTACAGTTTCTACCCCATGGCTGAAATGCTATGTATACTTACTGTACATGGAACTAAGTCACAGCGAACTTGATAGATCTGTAGAGAGAAACGAAGTTAATACAGTGGTGCCTCGAAAACTATTGCTTCGCATAATGACGAATTCGCTTTACGATGCGTTTTTCAGAGAGATCTTGCACTTTGTTTAACAATGTTTCCTATGGGCGATTTTCGCTTTACGATGTTAGGGACCTTGCCTCACAAGATGGTTAAATTTTAGGTCCCTGTTTTTCGCTTTACGATGTTTTTGACAACTTGGTCTTGCTTCGCTATACAAGTGTTTTAATGGTCTCTGTTTTGTTAGATGGCTGTCCTTGCTTGGGAACCGCATTTCGCATAACGATGTTTCCTATGGCAATTTTCGCTTTACGATGACAATCCGTTCCCATTGGAACGGATTATCAGGTTTTCAATGCATTTCAACGGGAAAACGTGTTTTGCAAGGCAATGTTTTCGCTTAACAGCGATTTTCGCGGAACGAATTAACATCGTCTTCTGAGGCACCACTGTACTTCTTTCAAATCTTCTCCTCCTAAGCTTTCTTTCCAGATTGTGACTAGCAATCTGCATAATGGATTTATGTAAAAATGTACAGTATATTTCAGATGCTTGTATAAATGACGGTGATAATGATAAAATGAACTTTCCATGCACATTCACTACTGTCCGCATGGAGGTTTTCCCCAGAATTAGTCAGATATTATTTGTGAAAAGTTCTATTGGAATGTGGTAGTGGTATGGAACATAACCTGTAACAATCAAGTGGATGTTATTAGTAAAAAGGTAAAGGTTCCCCTTGACAATTTTTGTCCAGTCGTGTTCGATTCTAGGGGGCGGTGCTCATCCCCGTTTCCAAGCCATAGAGCCAGCGTTTGTCCGAAGACAATCTTCCGTGGTCACATGGCCAGTGCGACTTAGACACGGAACGCTGTTACCTTCCCACCGAAGTAGTCCCTATTTATCTACTTGCATTTGCATGCTTTCGAACCGCTAGGTTGGCGGGAGCTGGGACAAGCGATGGGTGCTCACTCCGTCACGTGGATTCGATCTTACGACTGCTTGGTCTTCTGACCCTGCAGCACAGGCTTCTGCGGTTTAGCCCGCAGCGCCACCACGTTCCCTGGATGTTATTAGTATGTCTCTTTAAATCTGCACTGTATTTCCTGCTTTAGCTTATCAGTGAAGGCTGAGATTCAGAATTATGAGCAGCCTGCTGTGGCAGGAACAGGAGGTTTATAAAATGGGGTGATGGTAATTATGTCTGTGTATCCCATGGTGAATGCTCAAAAAGTTATGGCTAGGCAATAGGAAACTAGCAAGCCTTCTGTGGTCTGGAAATGTTATGGTCACACTAATTGGTCTGGATTTCAAGCTGATGAGATACTGAGATATATTGTTAATATTTCAGTCCACATTGTGCCTTTCGTGTTTCAGTGTGCTGCATTCCTAAGACATTTATTTACTCGGAGCAATTACCCAGTAGATAGTGTTATATATTCCCATGAGCTAAACTGCCATTCCGAAGATTTTCTTTAAAAAAAAGCAAATTAAACTTTTTATCACATTGACAATAGGCCTTAGCCCGTTAAAAAAAAAAAGAGCCAAGCATTAACCAGAAGACAGCATGTACTTCACAAGGAAAGGTTGATATGTGTCACTGAATACTGCAGATGGTTTTATGAGGGCTAATTGTACAATTTGTCTTCACTCATATAATTAGAAGGCCTGGTCAGTAGGTCTTCCCGTTGGGTGGTATATTAAAAGCCACAGGGTAATGAGAAAGGAGATCTGGAAATGGTCTTTATCCCCCTCCCCCCAATAAAGTTAGTGCACCCCAATTTGGGAAATGACAGGAGTAATATTCCTCTTGTAAAGCTGAAAATGAGGTCCCTTCTCCTTATTAAAATGCCTATTCATACAAATTAAATGCTTTCCATATCCCAGCCTCTGATGACAGTTCCATTTTTTTCCTTGTCTGGTTTGAATTACCTCAAGTCTGTACCCAGAAAGAATTTATCCCTTTCAAGAGGCTTCTCCAGGCCTCTAATAAATTCACATGGGTCGCCCCATCAATGTAGTGAATTTGCATTATTATTTCATTATGAGGAGGAAGAAAGAGGATTAGATCTCTTACAGCATTGGCACGGCCTAATTCAACCTGAGCACATGATTAAAGCTGGCATTTATGACCATAACTGTCAGGGAAACTAATTGTAAACTGAGAGTTGTGGATAATTATAGCCTTTACTATTAAACCGTCCCTCTCCTATTTATCACAGAGCCAACTACAGACAATACTGATGTTTGCCTTTGGTTCTCCGATTACCTGGACTCTATTTATGCAAATGAAAATTGATCTTGAGTCTCAAACAGATGGTTCTGGGCAAACTCAGCTTTATATATGCTTCAGAGGCCATGAATGGAAAAGATGGCACCCTTCACAATATCCACGACAATGAATTGTGTATTCTTGTGCTCACAAGCTTTTCACTCTTTTTAGCAGTTTGTCATTTCAAGTAGATACTACAGTACTGAAGAAACAAATTCTCAAAAGTTTAGTTCCATCATACATTAATCCACACACATTACAATTTTACTCAAGACCATACTAATTAATGCAACTTGGGTTCCTATGTTCTATAAGATCAGAGATAAGAGAAAAGATTTAAGATTCTAAGTTACAACTTTTTTTTTAGCCTATCCATTATTTTACTAAAACGAAAACACTGCTATGTGTTCAACATGCAAAAATCCAAAAATCATGGCTGGATAATACCTTTATTGGACTACTAAAGTATTATAAACAAGTAACCTCTCAATAATTATAGAATAAGTCTGAGTAATGTAGAGTCTGTTGTCTTTCTTAATCAACACTGACAAGTGAATGCCAATGACTCTACTGGCCTGTATTAAAGTACTTGGCTCTTGCTGAGGATGGGTGTAAAAGCGCCCCCAAACATAGCAATGCCTATATCAGAAAAACTGGAAATTAAATGTAGTAACACAATAAGTGAAAAGCAGTCAACTGAAGCTAAATTGGAGTACATCCAAATGAAGAGAGGAGAACTGAGTTATCAATGTGTTGCACTCCTCCTTGGATGGCTGTGGCATCTGCCCAGATCATGAATATTCATATACTATCTGCATAGACCACTGGGAGTGCTGGAGGGGCGGAGTGACGAGATATAAGAGACTCAGCGGGAAGAGATTGGGAGTCAGACTGGAAGTTTAGAGAGAGTCTTGGAGTTTGGGTGAGACAGTGGTGATCGAGAGTGGATAAAGAAGAATGTTTGTTTAAGAGTTAACAACATTGCTGGTTCTGTCAACGTCTGAAAAATAAATAATTTCTATTTTATTCTTTTAAAATGACATATGGCCTGGGCCTCAATTGTTGATAATAGGTAATGTTGATGTAATCTACTGGTGGCAGCTGAAAGCCACGTAGCGTGAGCTCTTAGTCTGGTGAAACGAAGAAGGGCCATGTGGGAATCGTGACAATGGCAAAACATTTCCATGCTGTAGTTGTAGATACTCCTTTGTGGGACTATTTGGGTATTTTGCATGGTCCATCCTCCCCCCATGACCCATATGTAAAATCTCTCCAGAATGTAAGCTCTACAGTTGCCAAAGGAAGGATCCTACAGGACTCCAAAGCTTATCTGTCTGATATTTTACTGGCCCAGTAGAAGAATTGACTAGCCTTGGCTTTTGTTCTTCCTCTTTTATTTCAACTTTTGCCTAAGATACACTGCAGGATAGATGGAGGGGGATGGCAGAACAGAAATGAATGCAAGTTAGCAAAGAAGATGGAAGGTTGAAGCCTCTTCACATATCTGGCAGAGTGAGAGACTCTGATTTGTCAGACAATTTACAAAGCTTTAAATGGCAAATGTGGATCAGATGTTTGAAGCTACCATCTATGGTGATTAGAGCAGGACGTTTTAATTAGCCTAAGCTGTGGATTTTTTTTTCATTTCCATTCATTTGGCTTGTTACCTTGTGAACTAGGGCAACAACATCTGTGCAAAGGCAACTGAGAGTGAGGAAGCCAATTGTTGAATCTCCCCTACTTCTAGCAGGGTGGGACACTTCTCCTGTATGTCCAATTCTTCTGAAAGGCCAAAACAAACTATTGCTTGGAAGGGGCCAAATAGTCCCCAATGAGTATCCCCTGTCTCAGGTAACTAGCAAGTGAGTTTCATCTTCCCAGTTCTTCCTCACCATCTCACTTTGTCCAATATGGTAGTGTCTGTTACTCTTTTTTTAGGCTAATAACCAACCTTTCATGTTCAGTCAAGTGGCTTGACTGTGCAGGTCCTCCAGGCAGCCAAACTTGACCTTTCCACAAGATCTTCTTGGATGTTTTGGCCCCCAAGTTCCCCCAGTCAGAGGGCAGGATCGCTCTGTCTTGATCAGTGGCAGACCGGGGCTAGCACTTTACAGGGGTTTCAAACCCAGGTGTAGGGGTGACTGGATTGACCTGATTGTCTCATTTTCGAAGCATCTGCTGTGCAGCACAAGACCCCCAAAGCTTCTGAGGTGAGCCCCGCTGAGTGTATGGCTTTTCCCCTGTCAGGCTTTGTGAGTCAGCTATTTCTCCTTAAGGACTGCAGACTCACTTCACAGTGAGTCACATGTCACATGATTATGTGTTTGCAGGTCAACCATGGCCTCTGTGCCAGATGGGGTGGCTCCCTCAATGTTGCTGGATTCCTCTATTTCCTAGCTGCAACGTTTTCAAGTACTGTTACTTGCTCAGTCCCAGCCTTTGTCCCTGTGGCTGCCTCTATGCTTCTTGACACCCTCATAGTGATATCTTGTTGCTGAGTGAGGGGAAGGGTGAACGGCAGATTGAGCTATCATTTTCCTGTGCAAACATCTCCTCCTTGAAACCGTTGAAACCATTCAAATTCACCATCTGTACATTAATAGGATGTACATTGGCTCAGTTTCCTTTGTCAGTGCTCATAGCTGCTATCAGCTTTTAATAGGATTTAATTTTAATTTTGCTGGTATTTAAGCCTTTAATTTCTCCCTTGTTTTCCCTCTTCTTAAAATTAATGTTGATCTTAATTTTTATCTCATTATGACCTTGTATAGTTTTAATTGCTTTCCCCCCCAAGCTACCCCAAAAACTATAGTTGAGGTTTAGTTAAAAGAAGAATATTTTAAATAAAGAGTCTTGTTGAAGAATTTCCTGCAAATCTTTTAAAAAAAGAGATACGGAAGACAAAGAATTAGGCAAGAAGCATAATCTCAGATTTGATTTCACCCTGATATGTAGGAAATTTATTTACTTATCTATTTCTATGGGGCATCATTTATCAGAAGAGGGACAGAATACCAGCAATTGGACATGAGGATGAATTTTTTAAAAAATGAATTACAATATTCATTAGAAATCACTGATTCATTGAATATTTGTCCCTTTGTATTAATCAATTCCAGAGACCCCGACAAATACAAGGGGACAAATATTTGCCCATTTTTATTCGTTCCCCATAGCCAGAGAGGGAGGACTAGGCTGCTGGACAGCCCAGCCTTCCCTGTCTGCCTGTGGTTGGGAGACCCATAGGCAGAGATGGAAGGGCTAGGCTAGCCCCCCACCCCAACAGCTGATCCCCCTGCCCCCTCAGCCTGTCCCCTTCTGCCTTCTTCCATTGCCTCCTTATCTTGTCTGCTGCCACCGCCATGTGATACAAAGGGAAATGTGGATCAGCCTGGAGCCCCCTCCCAATCTACAACTTTTCCCCTTCACTGCTGGAGCTACTACTATTTTAAAAACAGTTCCATTAGCATTGATTCAGTGAGGTGATTGCATGAACGGATGCAGACCAGCCACTCTGCCAGCACACACCCCCTCTTTTTTTAACAGTGGAAGAGAAGGAAAGGAGTTGATGAAGAATCCCCATGCTGCTTCCATTTCTGAGGAGGGAATGTTAGCTACTGGGGAAACAAGTGGGCTGCCGAGTGGAGGAAAAGATCTAGCCCAGGACACTTTCTCTTTTTGAAAAACAATTTGGGGCCAATGCTAATGCACTAGAGCACCTGGATTGAAAAAAGAAAGTGCAAGCAAAGGAAACTAGGAGGAAATTGGAAATCTTTCCTTGTTTACAGCTTACTAAGCAGCTCTTCTGAAGTTGTGCCAGCCATTGACTACAAGATAACTTTGTTAACAAACTTCAAACAAGACTTTCCTTTGTGATCAGTTAATTCAAGCTGACCCAGGGAAACCTGATCTCACCAGTGCAATTTCACAGCAAGTGAATAAAAGTGAATTCATATTTCCCTCACTGTGGTTCTCTCGCTGTCACACCCATACTGTGGTTATTCCACAAGGCATGCATTAATATATACACTGAACAGAAATGCAGTCTTATTCTTAAGTGCTACCTCCAGGTTCCCCAAACATCCAACTTTTAACTGCAGTTAAATTTCTCAGCATGATTAGTGATTTGACCACCCCTACTATGTATGTACTGCTCTTTTTTTGGAGGCTGTTTTCTGGATCTAATTGCAGGCACAATTAATTTAGCCCATAAAACCTTTTATCTATTGTGTTTATGTGATAGTCTTTATTTTTTGAGAACTGATGTGTATTAGTCCTAATTAATTGCACCAGAAAATTTGCAACAATTTACAGACCAAACTGTTTAATTTCACCAGCAAATCTAAATGGGTACTATTATGGGCAAAGTTAATGGTACAGATAATTTAAAGAAGATGCTCATCTTGAGTCAACTGTAGTAACTAGTTAGGAGTCAGGAATTTGAACTTTAGCATATTTTATTGTAGTTTGAACTGAAGAATCCAATTTACTTACTCCTCTACATCAGAAACAAAAAACATCCTGGAACCAGTAACTTAGACTCACCTCTGTGGATGATCAATGACAAAGATTAACACCCTTATCTGTCTGTCTGTCTGTCTGTCTGTCTGTCTGCCTGCCTGCCTGCCTGCCTGCCTGCCTGCCTGCCTGCCTGTCTGTCTCTCTATCTATCTCTCTATCTATCTCTCTATCTATCTATCTATCTATCTATCTATCTATCTATCTATCTATCTATCTATCTATCTATCTATCTATCTATCTATCTATCTATCTATCTATCTATCTATCTATCTATCTATCTATCTATCTACATAAGGTTAATTACTATGGAAAATGAATGACAACATTTGGGCCCCAATCTCATGAACTTTCAAAGAGAAAGACAGAACACTCCCCAAACATTTTTTTTCCATTTGACCCCTAAGTGATTTCTGTAGAAGACAGATAACAAATACTGACTGCCATCCTATTGCTTAGGATAGTAAGCCACAAATAGAGCAACTCATTTGAACCAGTGGGATTTATGGAGAAGTTGACTCTCCAGATCAGCATGGCATATGTCCTGTGGCTTGATCTTCTTTTCTGCTTGCCTTTGGAGGACAAAGGAGATGGAGTTTTGCATTTCTTTTCAATTGTTGCTAACTTATCAGCAGTGCTTCAAAAGATTTTTTAAGCGCTATCCAAACTTTGCTAATATGTGGTGTCACTTACAACAATTTAAAAGAAATGGAAAGCTTTATCTCCCTTCCCTTCCAAAAGTGAGCAGCATAGAAGCTTCCCATTTCTCAAGAACATTAAGTGGCTTCTCAGCCAGAGAACTGCTTAATTAGCTTAAGAAAGAGCTTTATTTCAAGGGAAGGATCTTGATTGTGCTGAACAGAGTTGCTTGAGGTGCAGTGCTGTCAATCCTTGCATGTGGATGCAAGAATTGACCCAAAGGACATATCACACCTCAAAGCAACCCTGTGTGTTTAGCACAATCTAACCAGATCCAGACTGGGATAATTCAGCCAATTAGTTGCACCATTACTATACTAAGCAACAGGATTTTGTTCTCTGGGTGTTAGCACAAGCAGTGACGTGCTTACTCTAGAAATTACTGAATTAATAGGTCAAAGTTCATTATGGACAAATTAGCAGAATGAAAGTTAAGTTATAGTAGAAGGAATTAGAAACTGCATGTCATAAGAAATAAATGCCATTTTGTAAATTAAACTTATTATCCTTTCTGTATTTTTGCTACATTCCAATTTCTCCCTCTGTGGGATATTGTTTTTGTGTCTGCAATTCAAAATGTGAGGAAGTGGTCCAACATTGCCAGTAGGAAAAAGAACACCAAACTTTCCATAGCAAAGAGTAGCCTGAGTGCTCAAAACACTGAGATGAGTAATCAAAGTAACCTCTGGATCCCACAACCTGATTCCTTTTTTCATTGGTTCCTGACTTCTCACCTAAGCATGGAGCAACGGTCATCGCTGTTGTTCAACAGGTTCTCTAGGCATTTATTTCTTGTGACAGGAAGCACCCTGAAAGCCTTAAAAAAATCATCTGTGGAAGTGTGGATCTCCTCACATGAAAGACAAGAGAGTAGGAGGCAGCATTTAACCTCTTTTGAATAGGCATTTCATAACCCTCCCAACACATTGAAGTTGTATAGATGTGTGCACTAGTAGGAGAAAGTGATAGTAGTTTGAGAAGGATACCCATACAATGGCCTGTTAGCACTAATTCATTGCGAAATGCACTTTATTTTTGTTTTTAAAAGGAAGCCTTATTGTGCTTGCTCACATATTCCATGCAAAACATCGCTCAAATGAAGTTTAGGAAAAAAAATGAAATGAGTTGCAAAAATTTGTGGCACATATTTTTATCAATAAAAGTGCTAAATCAAGAGTTAACTTATATTGTACTTCATGAGGCGCTCCCAAGGATATATTTCAGACTGAGCTGCTCCTGTCAGCACTGTACAAAACTTAAGAATATAAAGAATGAAGGAGGGGGAGAGTAGGTGGCAGAAACTTGAGTTGTAGTAGCTATGAAAATGAAAGAAACTTTGCTTGAGAGACAGAGAATATTTTAAGCAAACAAGGCACTATGGCCTCCATATGTCTTCTCAACCCCTGCACATCACGACTTATTTAAGCTAACTGGGCTGAAGAAGAGGGTTGTGAGAGAGTAAGTCCCAAGAATGGTAAATGCATCACTGAGTGGGAGGGTTGTCCCTGCATGAAAGAAAGCAGTAGTATGATCACTCTGCCTAGACATTTATAGTAACTACTGCCTGATAGCAATTTTCCCATTATGCCAAGGTATTGGGAAAGATGACAGCAGCTCAGCGTTAGGCAGCAACTCACCTGGAGGATGCTAATTGTCTAGTCCTCTTCTAGTTGGGATTCTAATTGGGATGTGGAATGGAATAAGCCTTGGCCACTCTGATGGATGCCTTTAACACAGGGCCTAGTTACTCTTGCTTGACCTCCTAGCGGTTTTATACTACTGGAAATGGTATCCACCTGCATAAGCTCTGTAGATTGAAGGTTTAGGAACAGTGTCTCTCTTTAGTTCCCCTTCTATTTATGGGGCAGGTTCCAATGTGACTGCGTTGACTGTAAAGTTAGCTTGGAAGCTACAGTTAGCGCATAATGCAGCCAGTCAATTACTGATTAGAATGCTTCACTGTGTGCTTATTATGCTAAACGACGTCTACAGACAACCTCTCTCTCCTGAGCTAAACTGTTGGTATTAATATAAAAAACTATATATAATTCAGGACTAAGTTACCTTATGGAACACCCCCCCCTGTACCAATCTCTCATGTCTTCAAGGGATGGGCTGTCGTCTGTGTCACAGCTTATGGCACAACTTATAACCTTATTGGTGCCACAAAGATTGGCCTTGTCTATTCGTAGCACTGCCCAACCTGTCGAATAATCTTCTGTTATAGGCAGTCAAGGCTCAGTATTAGCATATTTGAAGTTTTTGTTGAAAATGTGTCTCCCTAGTTCAGCATTCTGCATGGGAATGAACTGTTGGGAACTCATATTTTAAATTGCTGTACATTTTTGTTTGCTGTATTTTGTTTGTTGTTTTATGGTGTTGTTGCAAAGTCCTCTATGATTTCTGCAAATGAGAAGTAGCACAGAAACATGTCTAAGAAAAGAAATAAGTCAACGAACAGCTATGGACTTAAAAATAAGATTTCAAATAGGCACAGAGATGGATCTGAATGCTCTATCACTTCCAACCCAAACAGTTTTTATTTTAATCTTGAAATGTTCACTCTTTTGATAAAAGTGGGGAAAAACAGATTTTAATAAGCTTTGCAGCCTAATCACAAATGATGCATATTAGCCCACCAGATAAATCAGAAAACTTTCATTCCAACATGGATGTACCATTGCCTTGAGATACCAATAAAATGACTCATGGTTCCAGTCTGCTGACAGTGTAAGAATAGTTCTTTACTGCATGAAAAATAGCTACAGAAATTCTATTCCAGAAGCTTTCCAAGGAAGATTTCTATCTTCTTACTTTTCTCTCCTATTATAACTGCTTATCATTTCTTCATTTTCTGGTGTAGCATTTCTTCATTTTCATTTTCCGTGCTGGTTGGAAAGGATATTTGTTTCCCTTCAACATCTTTGACAGGCACCATGATTTCTGCAGTAAATCAAGCACATTGGTGGTTTCAGTTTGAGGTAACAGATTGCTGTCAGTTGACTTAAAGGATTAAGTTTGCCTTGGAAATAGAAAATCCTAAAATGCCTCCTAGTGCCATTTGGGTATTGGATCCCTCTTCAGTGAACTTTCCATGCCCCTTATGTATTCATCAAGAATCCGCCCAGCTGGAGGAAGAGAAAAGTAAGATCCTTTTCCAGCTCTATCTCATAACCACTAAGTATATGCTTTCATGCTTTCCATAGTGAAGCAGAACATGCTATGGGTGTGTCCTTGAAATAAAGCAGGACTCAATCATTTCTTTGGAAATAAATAAATGCAGTTTTAAAACTCCCAAGAGCAATTGATTAAAGACAAATACCCCAGGAGAATCCACAAAAATGTGCATTTGTAGATCAGATCAGACACAGATCTAGCTTTTCAGACTATAGGTTATATCTGTGCCCAACCATAAGTAATACATAATGTACAAAATGTCAATTGTATATTTCAGAAAGCTTCCCTAGCTTTTTCTCATTTGCCAACACATGAACTAAACTGGACATACACAGACACACAGACACAGACACAGACACAGACACAGACACACACACACACACACACACACACACACACACACAGAGGAAAACTGACTCAGGACTAGTCTTCATTTAACTTTTCAATGTTTATGACTGGCTCAAAGATTGCTTTGTGTCATAATGGAGGAAATAACTCCATTGGAAACATGGCCATATTTAGCAGTAAGTGTGGTTGTACCTGAAGAATAGGATTTCAGCTGAGACACAACAGCATTGTTCTGTGCCTGTTAAATGAAACTTTACACAGGGATGTGGAACCAATTTCCCACAGGGGTGTCTTAGCAACTCTGATGGCTTGATGGTGCCATTTTAATGGGTGACTTTGTTGAGCCATTGTCTTATTATTTCTGTGCTCGGCAGGTGTTCAGTGATGGATGCCCACTGGCGGTGTATGGCTTACTGTTCCTGTGGTGCTTACCTTCATGGGATTTATGAGCTAGTGTAGTTTTTATGTTGTCTGCAAAAGGCATCTCATTTTTCAGCTCATAAACTTTCTGCTAGAAAATCTACCTGATAAGAACCAAAATCAAGTTTGAGATAGGATCTCTGTTATTAGGCTACTTTTAATTACAGCTTTTATTGAAGTGTGTGAAGATTGCAACAAAGCAAACAAACTAATAAGTTCAAGCAGCCAACAATTTATTATTTTAAAAAAGTTGAGTGCCAGCTCTTTTTCATCCTCAGCCCCATGTGATGTAAATACATACACTGTAGCTCTTAATGGTGGACTAACAGAATACATACACATTGTTTACTTTTGTATAGAATTCCTGTTGTGCTAAGGCAGGCACCAGTCTACTTTGGAACTTTAGCCAAAGTGTTGAAAAAGTTTCAGTTTCTCACCCTCTTGGCCCATTTTTGAACCTGAGCCCCCACAATAACCTGAACCAAGCATTATCTTCATTTCCTAACCTCCTTAAACTACGGTATTATTTGTACCACCATACTATCCCTGGATCCTTGCTTGTTCTTCAGAGAAGCTTAGTGTATTTGATCATTTTAATCATTTTGAACAATAAAATTATTTTATTATTTGTTATTGGAAAAACGAAGTTTTAATTCTTAGAGGAATTAGAATACCAGTTTGTAATATATTTTTATGCTTTAATGTAATACAATTATTGTGTGTTCTTGGGGAAAAAAGAAGTTCTAATTCTTCCAAGAATTGATGCTTTTTCCTTTCCCCAATATATATATATAAAGACTGAACTCTCTCTTGAAGCAATCATCATGAAATGGAGGCTATTGCTAGGAAAAGCTGAAAGGAGTAGAACAAGAGAAGGACCACATAGGAGATAGATTGACTGAATAAAGGAAGCCTTGGCCTTGAGTTTGCAAAAGCTGAACACGACTGTCGAGGACAAGATTTTTTGGAGATTGCTCATTCATAAGGACACCATGAGTCAGAGGCGATAAAATGGCACGTAGCAACAACTAATATTTTGTCCCATTTTCTTGAAGTCAGTGCATTTCTTCTGCTCTATATACAGCATGAAAGGGAATAAAGGGACAGGAATAACAGGACTGACTGAATGAAATAATAAAAGTAGGCTTTCGAATAGAGATGGAACATTTCTTGAGTTTTGGGAAGCACAATGTCCCCTTTCACCTGAACCTATTTATTTATTTATTTATTTATTTCGATTATTTGTTTATTTGATTTATATACTGCCCATCTGGCAGCCAAGGCCACTCTGGGCAGTTTGCAACAAGTAACATAAAACAACAAAGTAACAAAATAGAAAATAACAACATCAATACATAGGGGCGAAAAACAAAAGTCATAAAGTGCAGTGAGGATAAAATTACAATACAATAAATACAATTAAAAGTGTAGAAAAATATAAAAACATGGAGCATAGCAGTATGATAGAAGTTATAGCCACCTAGAGTGGTCCTAATCCGACCAGATAGGCGGGATATTAAATAAATAAATAAATAAATAAATAAATAAATAAATAAATAAATAAAAATAAAAATAAAAATAAAAATAAAAATAAAAATAAAAATAAAAATAAAAATAAAAATAAAAATAAAAATAAAAATAATAATAATAATAATAATAATAATAATAATAATAATAATAATAATAATAATAATAATAATAATAATAATAATAATAATAATAATAATAATAATAATAATAATAATAATAATAATAATAATAATAATTATTATTATTATTATTATTATTATTATTATTATTATTATTATTATTATCAGGGACGATTAGGATGTATCAGTTTCTGGCTGACACTGAAATTATGTGTACTCATGAAATAAATCCAAAAATCCCAGGGGGCCGGGTGTGAAATAGGACATGAAGAAATGCCATTCTCTGTTTCTCAGCAGAATTACTGTGTTTCCACCAACAATTGCGGTGGCAGTGGTCATGAACTGGGCTGGTAAACAAATGGCTACATGTCATTTGTGAGCCACATGTTGCTCACTCTCGGTTAGCATTTATTTCCGATAATACACTAGGGATAAAAAAGAAATAGTAGTAAGATTTCAGCGGGATTAAATAGTAACAAAGGGAACCAAAAGAGAAGATGTGATAGAAGCACCAGAATACAGTATGTAGATAAGTACATGGTAAGGATGGAAGCTCCTTGGTGTCTAAAAGACAATCCACAATGAGATAAATTGGTCAGTCAAATAATCTAGACTCTGCAGCATGTTCAGGGCTACACAGCTGGTGAAATTCTACACAGTAGAGGTACACAGAGGTGAGTGAAGCCACATGAGCTACATGACGTTCGGGGGGCGGGATTGTTCACAAAGTCATTTTCTGTTTTAAACGCAAGGCTGTCACAGAGATGCAAAAATCGTCTGAAAAGGTGAAATGCAATCCTTGGAGAGTTCTGGGGGCACACTTGCCCATTTTCTCCTCCCCAACTTTGTATGGGGATACAAGGGTAGATCCTGGGGGAGAATAATAAATATTTAGTTATTTTATTTATTTATTTGATTTTTACCTGGGGGAGAATAATAAATATTTAGTTATTTTATTTATTTATTTGATTTTTACCCCACCCCTCTAGACCATGTCTACTCGGGGCGGCTTACAAAATAAAATAAAACAGTATAAAAATATATACAATCTGCAAATACAGAGCCGACATGTCCTTCCAAGGTCTTAGGAGGATGATACATCCATAACCTCTGGTAATTCAAATAGCCTGAAGTGTATGCCTAGATCCTCCCAGATTTTCTTGCAATTCTAGGGTATATCTTCAAACGGAAGAGCTATAATTTCAGTTTTGGTCCTTGTGGAACCAATTCCTCATCCTAATACCTACTGCTTTTGTGAAAGTTTTGAGTACTGGATAGGGCTGCTCTAGGCAACTGTCTGATACTTGAATCGTGTTATATCCAGAATAGATCAAATCTGCTTCTTGAACTTTGAAGAAATCCAATGAATTAATTAACAAAGTATCAGCTTCTATAACTGCAACCTCTCTATGAACATTAATTATAGAACGCAGACAGCACCATATAAATTTACAATGAATTTTAGGAGGTATTAAGTTTGTCCTGGAAAGACCAACAAAAGAGATAACTGACAATCCTGTAGTTTTTAGTTCATGCTTCTTTCTATAAACTGAAAACAGTTTTGGATGAAAATAAAAATTTATGGATGTGAAACAAGGGCATCTCCCCATGCTCAGTGGAGTAACCTGAGATTTGGATTTTTTTTTTTAAAGACCTTTCATTGCCTCTGGATAAGAGGCACCTTTCTCCCACTTTTTTCTTTAAATGAGTCCTTTTTCAGCCTCATATAGTGTAAACATAGGGTACCCACTCTGGATCAGGATCACACTGAAAAGCAAAGGGTTAACCACCCCACCCCCATTCTAGGGTCCTGATTGAATTTGGGCCTAAACTGATTTCCAAGTATAAAAAATAAATGATGAAGAGGACAAGGCTGCTAGCTATATCTTCAAAGCACCATTCAGTTCTACTCTTGGGATTATTGCGGTCTGTAAAGTAATTAATGTATGGGCTTGTGTTCCAGTTCTTTATTTCCTTTGCACAAGGCAGAGAAACACATATATGGAAGAAACTAACCAACATTTGAACATGTAGACAGGATTTCACTTTTAATTTCACAAGATAAGAAGCAAGCAAGAAAAGAAAAGAAAAAGTAAGCAATTTTAGTGTAAGGTAGCTGGGAAAAATGTGCAGTGTTTCCATTTATCAAAAGATTCACATTCCATTCATGTTCTGTGGGGATTAAATCCTTCCTTGTCTCATTCTTGCATGTACAGACAAGGAATTGCAATAGTTTCCTTCTCAGGAGTAAGGATGATGAAGAATTTCTTGGTGTCCTTGATTTTCACATTTATACTTAAGATGATTTTGCATAAAACACCTGGTTTTGTTCAATATTATACAATTTGTGCAATTCGGACAATTGTGTGAATATTGCAAACTGCATAAAAGGAGGATGATTGTTTATTTAAGACTTTTAAGCACTAGAAGAGTTGTTTTTTAGATCTTGCTTAACAATCTACCAGTTTTTTGTTCTTATTCTCTCTGTGTGTCTGTCTCACTCTGTGTATGTTTGTGTGTATATGTACCTATGCTTTGTTTCTCGAATGCAAAGGACACTAAGACAGTTTACACTGATTAGACAGACATTTAGAGGAGAAAAGAGCTCTGTTAAATGGAACTAAATAATCTTTTCAGGCTTTAAAATTCCTACTTGAGTCATCCAAAATCTATGAGAATGAGGACTTCTGTGAATATTCTCTCTGGCTCCGGTCTTCTCTGAGTAAACTCTAAGCAATGTTTTATCTCTTTTGAAGTTAGAAAAAAAATCTGTAAGTTGTGAGTATTAGTAATATCTGCCCTTTCTTTGCTCCATATTGAATGTTCGTTAGGAAAAGTTTCTGTGGATCCATTGCCATTTCAGCCAAGGATCATTTCCTAAACCATTTCAATATTGTTGCTTGTTAGCTGTTTTTGGGCTTGATCCAACTGACAATAAGATCCAAGATCCGCTGTTGTATCACATTCTGCTTTTTTAAAAAAGGTTTAAAATAAGGTCTCTCCATGTCATAAACAGAAGAGGGGATTATATAGCCAGTGAAGTTGTTGGAAAGTGACTTAAAATACTGTTTTACCAGAGAGATGTTTATTTTGGAACACATGTGAAACCCACTTTATTTCAGTAATTTCTGCATATGTACACCCAGCCCCATTGCTGCAAATTGCCATAGTGGAGGTGATGGGAGAGGCAGCAAGGGACAGAAGGGTGCGGGAGAAGGTGCAGATGGTGAAGGAGAGGGAGGGTCTACTGGTAAAGCTGATTGTCCCTTTAGAAAGCTTGGCTGTTTCTGTCCCATCTGTCACTTTAAGAATGCTCCTGCTGTTTCCTCGGAGGTGGAGAGGAGGAAATGGCCAGCCCTTCTCTTACAATCACAAACACTCTTCACTACTGCTGTAGGTTGGGCACTTGCCTTGCCTTATTTGTACCCACTTTTCTGCCCCAGGCAGCCTTTCATGGAAAAAAGCTAAAAATGAGCAGAGAGAACTTAGGAGAAATGAGCACAAGCTTGGGAAACTGGGAAGCTGACAGCTGCTTCAATATTCTTAAAGGGACAGAAGCAGCGAAACTTTCTATAGAGACAAGCAGCTTTGCCACCAGACCCCCCCCCTCCATTACCTCACCACAGCAGCAGTGATGAGTGGCCAGTGTGAAGGCAGGGTGGGCGGATGCAGGACAAAGCCTCAAATGCAATCACTTGAAAAGCCCCCTCAACAGAGATACAACACAGCTTAAAAACGAATTAAAGGTTTTCCTAAGAGAACACCCCCCCCGATCCAAATAACATGTTGCACCACGTGATTTTTAAATCGATTTCATTTAGAACAGAGCTCATTATGAGGCAAATGTGAATGTAAACAAGCCCTTTGTTTTCTTTTCAGAAACAATTTCAAGAGTCACTGGGTAGATGAAACATCTGTTTGACCAAACAGATATTTGACAGCTATCAAGCTTCTTATCCATTTCTCTTGCTATGCTTGATGCTAGAATGTGTTTTTCTTGAATATTAATAAATCTGCAGAATGGCTATGATGAGAAGAGTTGTTATTTGCCAGTGCAGTAAAGCTGTACTATATACAAGCTACAAAAAACTGTTTCTCTATGTATTTTCCCACTCTCAAATTATGTTAATTTCTCAAATAATGGCCAGAATCCTGTTGTGTATAGTTATGTCCCCCAAGGCTGATGGCATGTGGTACACCAAGTACTCTAAGTACTGTAAGAAACTCCAAATTATGCCTTTGGCACCACTGGTTATAAGAATCTGATATAAGGTGGTCCTGACCGGGAAGCAAACACTGTAGTAATTTTCAGACATCCCCCATTCCTGGGGCCCCTGAAGGCTTACTAAGTACAGTATGAAAGGAATCTCTGAAGAACCTCAGTACCTGCTGAGGGAGACTCCAAAACTTTTAATTATCAATAAAAGGTCACAGTGTAACCTTCTATTTTCCATCCTCCAGGTAACATGCCTGCAACTTGAATTGAATTGAATTGACCACCCCACCTCGTATCTCCCCCCCCTTTACTACTTGGGGCTTGATAGTCAGTGTCTCTCAGGATTTCAGATAGCATTCTTCTACTTTACCGTCTATCTGATTCTTGTAACTGGCAGTGTCAAAAACGTAACCTAAAATAATAATAATAATAATAATAATAATAATAATAATAATAATAATAATAATAATAATAATAATAATAATAATAATAATAATAATAATAATAACCTGGAGCTTCATGTGTGTGTGTGTGTGTGTGTGTGTGTGTGTGTGTGTGTGTGTGTGTGTGTGTGTGTGTATGTATGTATGTATGTATGTATGTATGTATGTATGTATGTATGTATGTATGTATGTATGTATGTATGTTACATTTGTATCCTGCCCATCTAGTGTTTAGGCACTACTCTGGGAGACTAACAACAGTTAAAACACAATTAACCAGTCCCACCCAAAAGGGCATAAATTAAAAGAATCAATAAACATTAAAACATCTACCTCAGTGGATGCTGTCCTGTCCGTCCAGCGCTGCCTGGAGACCATACTGGAATGGATGCAGTCGAATGGGTTGAGGCTGAACCCGGACAAGATGGAGGTCTTGAGGGTGGGTGGTCCTTCCATCAGCGGTATAGGTAGCTCCCTCTCTTTCGGGGGGACAACCCTTGCCACAAAGAATGAGGTCCGCAGCTTAGTGGTACACCTGGACCCGGCGCTTACCATGGAAACCCAGGTGGCGTCCATCGTCCACTCCACCTATTTTCATCTATGGCGGATTGCCCAGCTGCGCCCATATCTTGATCGGGGGGCCCATACTACTCTAGTACATGCGCTCGTAATCTCGGGATTAGATCATTGTAACACACTCTATGTGGAGCTGCCTTTGAGGTTGATGCAGAAACTCCAGATGGTCCAGAATGCGGCAGCCAGGTTACTTAGTGGGGTGAGAAAACACCAACACATCTCCCCCACTCTGGCTGCTTTGCACCGTTTCCGCGTTGACTTGAAAGTGCTAATAATTACTTATAAAGCCGTAAACGGTTTGGGACCTCAATATTTGGCAGATTGTCTTCTCCCACCCAGATCTACCCGAATCACCCGTCATCACCAGCAGGGACGGCTGAGGGGTTTGATGCCGAGAGAGGCTCGGAAGGAAAAAACTAGAAACCGGGCCTTCTCGGCGGTGGCCCCTTGGCTGTGGAACGCCCTTCCAACAGAAATTCGGCTGGTACCCTCGCTGGATGTTTTTAAAACACAGTTAAAAACTTGGCTATTTAAACAGGCCTTCCCTCCAGTCAGCTAAATCTTTTTTATTTCTTCTTTCCTTATCCTATCCCATCTTGGTAATCCTTTCTTAAATTAATTGTCTTAATTAATAAAGCAATTGTGTTTTATGATTATATATATTTTTATATTGATTTATTTTATGTTGTAAGCCGTCCCAAGTAGACATGGTCTAGAGGGGCAGGGTATAAATTTAATAAACAAACAAACAAACAAACAAACAAAACCCAGGATGTCTAAAAAGAGAGAAGGAAACCTGGATGGCAAATCAAAATCAATGATTACTTTAATTCATGGGCCTGTGAAGATGTCAAGGGGGTAAGATATTTCTCTAGGCCTCTTCAAACTATATGGTTTAAAGGCCTCTTCTAAAGGCCTCTTCAAACTATATGGTTTTTACCCATTTCCTAGAAGGAGGGAGCTGGACAAACATCAACAAACAATGCATTCCATAGTGTTGCGGCCACCACAGAGAAGGCCCAGCTCCTGGTAGTAGTTTTCTGGGGATCTCCAGGGTTGACCACCCACAAACACGACATCTGGCTGGTGGAGAAACTTAAGGAGAGACGCCCCGTCAGGTAACACGGTCTCAAAGTGTTAAGTGCTTTATAGGTTAATACCATTTTGTTATACATCTCATTTCTACATTTTAAAAGGCTTGGATTGGATTCATAACCCGCTTGTCTAAAAAAAAAAAAGTGACATTCACACTAACTGGCAGTGGTAAAATTAAACAAGAACAACAAAAATCAGTTTAAAACATGGAACACAGCAAAAGCAGAGATAAAAGTATGGTACTAAAAGGGAAAAAAAACAGCAGCCACCTGATGAAAAGTCTGTTCCATTGCATCTCAGATGAGTTGCCAAAGGCCTGCCCAAATTAAAGAAAGGTTTTTTGCCTGGAGGTGGAAGAACAATAGAGATGGAGGGAGTAACACGGACTTCCACAGTTTGGAACAGTCCTGGCCACATCAGATGTTTATTCTTCTAGGCTAGCTATTATGTTTTAAAAGTTTTTCTATTAATATGAGTAAATATCTTTTAACACAAAACAAAAGGCTCTGTTTGTTCCAAAATATGAGACAAATGTTCTTACATCTTTCTGATATATCCTGATGAAGAATAAATCATCCACCTGTTACCAATAAGCACCAGACCAATTTATGGTCTTTATATAGTAGAATGTGAGGAGAACAAATCTGTTCGAGCTCAGATGCACTGCAGATTCTGTAGAGAATTGTATTGTATATAAGTATGATATAAAAGTTCAGCAAACACTTCAGCTATTGGGAATTTTTCAAGCAGAGGCTGCTTCAGTTAGAGGACAAAGCCTGACAAAATATGAGGAATTAAGATGAAAATGAGATCTAAATTATTAATAAAACAAAGTTCTACTGCCTTTCCCCCCAGTGCACGTTTCCTGATCTATTAGATTTTCACCCATTGTTCTGCAGAAATTGCTTCTGACTATACAATGGGCTTCTTGGAGGACTATGGGTCTCAGGTTCTTGATTTTTCATAATTCACTCAAATGCCAGCTCAATGACATTAAGTGGAAAAATAGAAAGAAATGCATTCACTTCTTCCACAGAAACAATTTTGAAAATCCATTTACATGGAAAATAAAGAGACATTAAACCCAGTGCAAAGCTGCAGCTGAATGCAGAAATCTGAAAGCATAATATTTTATTTCTCCAGATAACACAATGCAAACTGTTATTTACTGCCTGAGAGAGCTAAGGAGCTCTGTGTTCTCTAAGGAGGAGGAGGTTTCTGTAATTTACAGAGTGATGAAATCTGGCTAATAACACTTTTACATTTTTAAAAAGAAAATAACTCTAAACACTGACTCTCTCTGGAGAGTCTGAAGCAATAGCAGGTATTAGTTAAGCTGCATTTCGGTTTCATTCATTGGCACTAATACTTCCCAAGCTGCTCAGTCCCAGGAACGGCAAAGGCATTCTAACATTCCTCTGATAGCAACTGTTTGCCACCTGCCAAGCTGCAGTGCTT
Source organism: Pogona vitticeps (assembly GCF_051106095.1). NCBI lineage: Eukaryota > Metazoa > Chordata > Lepidosauria > Squamata > Agamidae > Pogona > Pogona vitticeps. Next base: position 260,721,388 of record NC_135784.1, read on the forward strand.
AGACAAGTTTCTCCGGAAAATGTTTTGCTAAATAATATCACCAACAATGCAATTACATAGAGGAAAAAGATTTCTTTACTAAAGGGGGGAAAATGCATCTCCAGTATGTCAGCTAAGCATGAAACTATGGACAAGATGCACTAAGACTTTGCTGTGATTAAGTGGGTTATCTGAAGACAATTTATTAACACATCTATATTTTTTTGCACATTGTGAAGTGTGAGAGCAGGCTTCTGGCACATTCACTTCCATCTGGTTCATTTAGATTTTCCTCATCTCTGGTGTTGTATTGAAACTAGAGAAGTGCATTGTTTTCAAACAACCATGGAAAAACAAGCTGGATTAAATGTATTGTATTTTTCTGTGTATAAGACGCCCCCATGTATAAAATGCCCCTCAATTTTCTAAATCAAAATTTCTTTCTTTGAAAGAAAGTAGAGGGGGGGGGAAGCTCCTGCTTTTCCCCTACATTTTCCTTGCAAAAAGCAGCTTCCCTCCTCCAGGTTTTGCAAAGAAAATGCAGGGGGAAAGCGATTTGCAATGAAAATGTAGGGGGAAAGCAGAAATCGCTTTCCCCCTGTATTTTCTTTGCAAAACCTGGAAGGGGGAAGCTGCTTTTTGCAAGAAAAATGTAGGGGGAAAGCAGAAATCGCTTTCCCCCTGTATTTTCTTTGCAAAATGTGGAGGGGGAAGCTGCTTTTCCCAACAAAAATGTAGAGAGAAGGCAGAATTCGCTTTCCCCCTGCATTTTCTTTGCAAAACATGGAGGGGGAAACAGGGATCAAAGCACTTTGATCCCTCTCCCCCCTCCTTACTTCCGAGTATAAAATGACCTCAAATTTTCCTTCAATTATTTTAGGAAAAAGTGTTGTATCTGAGGAGAAATGGGGTGGAGCAAAGAGGCCAGGGGCATTAACAAGATAGAGAGGCACATCCACAGATCCCTTGTGTTAAAGCTGGCATTCAAACACTGCAATCAGAAGTTGAGAGGGGAAAAATAAAAATAAACATTGGTAAGATGCTGAATTGGTATCAAAGGAAAGGGAGAATCTGCTTCATACTTTAGAAATGAGCCCTCTTTGTCTTTTCTCCTGCAAAAGTTGATTAAATCACTACTTTCAGGGAAGAGCAAAGGTTGAGGGAGAGAAAAAGAACAACAAGTGCAGAGAAATGCAAGCTCCCTGCGTTACCCTTTTAAAAGGGAATTAAAGAGGATCACACTAATTACCTGTTTAAATTACCTCAGTCCCTTCCTGAGTGGTGGCCTTAGGAAGTGGACAGGGACTTTCTCCTGGGGATAGGAAAAAACGATGGGAAATGAAAACAAAACAGATCAGCTAGATCTGCAGACAGCTGCTGCTGGACAGCAATGGTCCGAAGCCCTTCTGTTCCGTTTGCGCTATTCACTTTATGGCACGGCTTCTCTATGTGACAGTAATGTGGTTTTCCTAGGGAGTAGGAGACACACAAATCCCTGGAAGACAGTTTAGTAGAAGTATCTCCAAACAGCAAATGGTGTATTGAATATCAACCTGTATGGACTTATTTAGATATGAAGCAAGTTGGGACCAATGCATGCCTTCAACTGTAATAAATACAGTGGTGCCTTGACTTACGAACACCCCTACATACGAACAATTCAACTTATGAACAGCTGCATTCACAAAATTTTGCTTCGACTTCTGAATGGAGCTTCAACTTACGAAAAAAGCCGTGAAAAAAGTGGGAAATGGACTTTGGACTGCCTGGTACTGCCTAGTACTGTAATTTTAAAATGTAAAAATTGGTTCAAAAGGTGCTTGGTTTGGTTTAAAGCTGCTTGGTTTTAAAGGTGTTTTGTTTAAAAGGTGTTCATTCCATCCCTCCTTTCCTGACCTTTTTTTAATGTTAGGTCATTTTAGGTTTTAAAAAAATCTCCCCCTAGTGGTAGGGGGCAGATTAACCGGTTTTGCCATTAGTTCCTATGGAAACGAATGCTTCGACTTACAAACAGCGCCTCTACATAAGAACAAAAAACAGCCGAAACGGATTAATTGTTTTTCAATGCATTCCTATGGGAAATGCTGACTTACAAACTTTTCGACTTACAAACAGCATTTCATTACGGATTAAGTTTGTAAATCGAAGCACCACTGTAGAGGTTTTGGCCTTCACCACATTTACAGCAATCTCCCTCTACTTTGGCATGCCTTTCTTTTGCTATGGTATTACTTTTGTTTTTCGAAATCAGTTTCATTGGGCCAAGTATTTTTTTCTCCAAGATTCAATATTTTAACTCCCCAAATGCCAAAGATCAGTAGGTGCCCATAAGGTTGACAGGAGGCTTTTCCAACCACCCTGTAACTCAGTGGTTCCCCCCTTGGGGCCCCAGATGTTATTGGACTAAAACCTCCAGAAGCTTTCGCTGCCAACTGTGCTGGCTAGGATTTCTTGGAGTTGTAGTTCAAGACCATCTGGGGACCCAAGGTTGGGAATTATTGCTGTGACAAATCCAGAATAGCAGAAATATTGTTGCTCTACCATGTTTGGACTAGATGGACCAAAGTTTTGACTTTGAATTTAGGCTTTTTAAAGTGCTGAGCCCCGAGACTTCTTGCTATTTGAATTAAAAGGGTAAGCATAAGAACATGCAACTTAATGTTACATTGTGATTGAATATACTTGGAGCCTGGCCTATTTAGATTTGTCCCAATCATATCCTTAACTCTTGGGCAAGGTAGGATGAACTGAAAATGAGGTCATTTTGATATTAAAGCAACTAACACTGTACATGAGCAAGATTTCAGCAGTCTGAAGTAACAATTCATCACATTTTTCCATGCTGGTAAAGAATACATAATATAGATAATGTGGAAAAATGGGAAAGAGAGTTTCCCATAAGCATATTTATTAGAATATGGTAGAGAGCCTTTAAGTTCTGAAAAAGAAAAGACACCTTAAACTTGCTAATGTAAAAGAAGCTATTGTTGTACATTAAAGTCGCTCTTTTCATTCAGTTTTCCTGTGCCAATTATTTATATCCATATCCACACAAGAAAAAGAGGGAAGAGAAAGAGAATGTCTTGTGGGAACAAGTGAAGGGTACTTATAAAATTAAGAAATGAACTGCAGTATCTACCATGCTGGGATTCGACAGCAACCAGCAGAGAAGCTGAGATATCCCAGTGTGACACCTATTCCGGTCTCCCCGCCCCTTTTGTGATTATAAAGTGGCTATAGAAAGAATAGGAATTGCTGCACACTTTTCCCCACCTTAAATTTTTAAACTAATTCTTGCTTCACATCTTCCACTTCTCCTTTGCATTTTGGCATTTAACTAACTAGATGTTCTCCTGCTAGAATCAGTTTAGACCCTGCTCTACAGCTGTAGTTTTCAATCTGCACCGATGGGGCAGAGAAGTACTTCTGGTGGGAGACAGGTCCTGAGGAATTTTTATTGTTTGCTTTCTAGTCATAGCAACAACAGATATTCCTAATTAATGTTTCTGCCATTTTAATTAATGTTCCTGCCATTTTTATTATTTTTCATGTTTCATAAACAACATAGCAGTAGCATCTACGCACAACTACAGTGTCACAGTTTTCAACTGTGAATGAAATTCTAATTTCTGTTTGTGCTTATTCCCAACACCTTTACTGACATTTTGAATTACTTTTCAGCTCAATGTGTCTGACGAACATAATATCAGAATGTCTGTTGTGACAGAACCACCAGGTTCAGGGAGTACTGTTCTAACCACTGAGCCACACTGCCTTGTTGATCCGAGAGTGGGTGAGCCCAGGAGAGTTATATGTGGTGATTACTAGGGAATCTGCCTGTTCCCAGTACCTCCTAACACAGAAGTCTGACCCAACTCAGCAGTGCTTCCACAAGGATAAGTGCTTTGACTTTCACACCAATCCTGTATAGTAGAACTGCCATCACACCCACAAAACATACTAGCAAGACCTGGTTTTAAGTACCACAAGCCCTCTTAAGCAAAATTCTAGAATATTGAATGAACAAATTTGTATATTTTATTAAATATAGAGAAAAAGACTAAAGACAAACATCAAAAAAGTATCAAGAGTATTTTGGAGCAAACAAACAATAAGAATCTAACACAGATGCTGTACAGAGCAAACACATGGGGAAATAAGAAAGCTAATTAAACTGCTTAGTACTTACCCAACAGTGTAGCATAAGGATAGTCTCAGAAAATCCACAGAATGCATTTATCACAACATGGCATAACAGAATAGCAACTGAGCATAGCATCTCCTCAGAGATATCTAAGCCAACTGGAGTAACTTCTGAATTTCTTTTTATGCCTTATTCATGATCTTCTAGACTACATGTTCACAAAAATGTATTTTAATGTGTTTTCTTTACCCCATTAAAATGCTTTTTATGCAAATATGGTGAGGGGATTGGCTATTATAAAAGGGGTGTGTGATTCAAAAAAATGTTGGGAAACACTGTTCTAGACCCTTCAAGATGCTCCACCCATCAGGTTTCAAATAACCCTCAAACATTTACAAAGACATCAGTTTTGCCCTCTTCGTTTACACACAGCTGAAGTCATTTCCCAATTAGTGCAGTACCAGGGAGCAAGCTTACTGAGCCTTGAAATCTTAGCCCAAAATATAACACACAGGTGGCACTTCCAGCTGCCCCCTCCTTTCCCACAGCTATCCATTCACAGACACTGAGAAATACCTGAATGTTCCAGAAAGCTTTCCCAATCCATGTTTCTCAGTTTCTGCACCCCTGTAAATATATAACTATTTTGGGTGGGTGGGGGCTTGAGCTTTTTTCTATCTCTAATGGTGGTACCCAGGTATCCTGGTACAGCAAATGTTTAGATGCAAGATATGAAAGGTTGAGGACCAGTGCTTTAATGTATAGATTGAACAGATGCATCTGTATCTTATATTCATTGATTTTGCCAGTGCCGCTTGTTTCTCTTGACATCTTGGCAATGGATCCATTCTATGAAGAGATAGGGGGCTGGAGAAGGCAAAGATACTAGAACAGAGATGGGTATTGCAGAAACCTCTGTCCAATTGCACACAGTACAGGTGGCAGCTGTTCTAACAATTTCCACATCTTCGCTCTGGTTAGCATTTCTCATCAGTGACTCACACTTTCAAAACCATGAACCTCTGGAGAAATCTGGCACAAATTACCACTGCGCTAGGCCAGCTATTGATGAGTGGCTTGTGCCTGGAGGGGAGCAGCACTATGCTGATGATCTACTTAAAACAAATCAGAAGTAGTCCATTGAAACCTACAATGAAAACATCATGCTGTCCTTGATGTCTTGGCAGTTTAACCATTGAATTGCCAGTCTACCCATGTATGAACATAGCCAGTGTTTAGTCAGGTCAGGAAACACTGAGAGAGATCTAGTGTGTCATGTGAAAGCACATGGAACACTTGCTAGATGTGAAAATGAACCTGTCAAATCATTTTAAAAAGCCATCTGTTGAATCTGACAATGAACAGAGTATATGTTAGTAATATGCCAAAACCAGATAATAGTTTCTACACTGGTAATATCTCCAAAGGCTGTCCCATGAAACTTTTGAACAAGATAAAGAGAGAGCACAGATGTGAGGATTAACATGTCAGAGACCCAATGATATCAGAAAGGCTTCAACTATGAGATCATCCCATTCAGTCATTATTAAAGTAGATACACATGTGATGTATAGAGGGGGATACTGCGGGCCTTCTCACTCTGTTTCTGGCCTTGTCACTTTCTTACACATGGAGGACTACAAGTTCAAAGAGGGCAGACTCTACTATCTGCATTGATTTTCCACATGGATCAAGAAGCAGATTTGCCAGGATCCCAGTTCATGTGGAGAACCTTCATGGTTCTCTTCTTAAGACTCATTCAGGATAGAGAGTAATGAGACTAGAAGGAGAGATGGTGTAGCTGCAGTGTTCCCCCCTATGATTGGTTAGCATAGCTGCTCTAACAACAGCTTAGGGATAAATGTGTCCAGTGAACAGAACACTTTAAAATGCCTTCTCCTGGAGTGTGTGAGATGCACACTGTTATAAGACTGAGGCTTCAAGCAGGAGAAGGTTAGTAATAATAATAATTTTTAAAATCTGGCATTTTAAAGATAACAATTTCAGCATGAGCTTTTGAGGAACAGGTCCACCTCCTCAGAGAATCAAGCCTACCTCATGAGGAAGTGTCTGAGAGAGTAGACATGATCCACAAAATCTCACATGGAAATATAAAAATTAATCTTCAAGGTACTGCAGCCTCCTCTGCTCCAATTTTGTCTGATTTGCTAGTTTATAGTCTGAAGTAGTTTGAACCTCAGTGTTCCGCATTTTGCTGATGCCCAATTTTCTATGTGTAATACCATTTTTATTAATGCTATACTTACTTCATTCAAAGGAGGGAACAGTAAAATATTCTACTGCAGCTAGCCTGAACACTGTTGTACTGATAAGACTATTCTATCTGCCAAATGCGTTGGAAGGCAGGCAAACAATTTAAATGATCAATTCTTGACATTTTTTCCAGAACCTTTTTGCTTTTTATTCTGTGTGCTTCTCTGCTTTCCATCACTTTCTGTAGTTGTATTGATTCATAAGTATTTAAAATATTGATCTGTTCTCCAAAATACACCAAGGCACAACTGCACTTATCTAAGTGGCTGGTGCAAAGACAAACAAAAAAGGTTCAACAAAGCGGTGATCTAGACAAATGAGCATCGTTATATACATACATAAAAATTTTTTAGAGGGATATATTCCTGCTGTAGATACTGAATATAGATTTTGTTAACTATGATTCAGACACATATGAGAAAAAAATGGTGCAACTCATATGTCCTATGTTGAAATTTGCTCTCTTCTGTTAGGATTATTATTGTTGCATAAGAGTGCAACAATGACCTTGTGCTGGCAGAATAAATCAACATTCCATAAGGCAATTTTAAAATGGGGCCAGTCTAAACAAACTAAAAAGACCAACATTTCTTCTTGTGAAAGACAATGGCTGTTTGGAAGGAATCCAGGTTGCAGTGGTTGCAATATGGATCCTCAAAAAAGGCCTTTCAAGAAGAAAAAACAGCCACTTTGTTATAAGACTGAGCATGCTATTCACTATTCACACCGAGACATCAAGGAGGGGAAATCCCACAACCAGACTCCTGTTTTCATCAGTAAACCATTTCTCACCAAAACACAAAACTGGTTTTAAATAAGTTCTCTAGGTATCAAAATGCCCCGAAGAAATGATAGTGAGCAAAAGGGGGTATCCTGTAGGCAATTTTGACTGCTGACATCAACATTTAGGCTGCCGTTTGCTATATAAAAATTGGCATCGTTTTTCCTGATGACAATGCAGGAATAATATTTTGCAATGGTACTGGGCAATTACCTGGGAATTTGAATTTTTGTGGATTCAGAGCACAATATTCAACCTTCATAAATTCTTTTTTTATATAATTGCATTTGCTATTATACAATTGGAGTGCAACTGATTGTGCTGAGGTTATGATTATTGAAAAGAAGAACTGCTGTGGGAACGACAAAAAGAACAAAAGAATTGTTACTGTTTATTGACTCAGGATATCCACCTAAGATTGCATTGGAAGAAAGATACCTAAAACATATTACAGAAACCCCTAGAGCTGGCTTTCATACTTCCACCAGCTAATTCAGTACCTCAACCAGAGCAGTACATAGCAACGTGTGATTTCTTGCATGGAACAAGATACAAAGCCATCAAAATCTACGTATGAAAGCCACCATTCAGAAAACTGTGAATATGTTTTGATTTTGCTAACCACCAAACGATGAACTTTTTCTGCATATTTGAACTCACATTTAGATAGGGATGGAAAAGAACTGTAGTGATTTATGAGATCCACTGTGAAACAAATGGATGCATGCCTTAATAACACACAAAAGTGTGGTGGTAAAAATGCTGTATTGAGACTTGGAAGGTTCAGGTTTTATTTCTCCACAAAGCCATGAAATTTACCTGTTGGCTTTGGATTGGTCACACCCTTTCAATCTCACTCACTTAATGGGACATTTACGAGGATTAAATAGGGAGAAAGAGAATACTGTACATAGTGGAAGTGAAGAACAGATTTAAGGAACGAGATTTGGTGGACAGTGCCTGAAGAACTATGGATGGAGGCTCCTAACATTGTACAGGAGGCAGCATCAAAAACCATCCTAAAGAAAAGGAAATGCAAGAAGGTAAAGTGGCTGTCCAACGAGGCCTTACAAATGGCAGAGAAGAGAGGGAGACAAAATACAAGGGAAATAGGGAAAGTTAGAGAAAATTGAATGCTGACTTCCAAAGCATAGCAAAGAGAGACAAGAGGGCCTTCTTAAATGAACAATTCAAAGAAACAGAGGAAAATAACAGAAAAGGAAGAACCAGAGATCTGTTCAGGAAAATCAGAGATATTAGAGGAAAATTTTGTGCAAAGATGGACATGATAAAGAACAAAAATGGTAGGGACCTCACAGAAGCAGAATACATCAAGAAGAGGTTGCAAGAATACACAGAGGAATTATACCAGAAAGATCTGGATTGGACAACAACAAAGATCTGGACAATCTAGATAGTGTGGTTGCTGACCTTGAGCCAGACATCCTGGAGAGCAAAGTCAAGTGGGCCTTAGAAAGCATGGCTAACAACAAGGCCAGTGGAGGTGACGGCATATCAGTTGAACTACTTAAAATCTTAAAAGATGATGCTGTTAAGGTGCTACACTCAATGTGCCAGCAAGTTTGGGAAACTCAGCAGTGGCCAGAGGATTGGAAAAGATTAATCGACATCCCAATCCCAAAGGAGGGCAACGTCAAAGAATGCTCCAACTACTGTACAATTGCACTTGTTTCACATGCTAGCAAGGTTATGCTCAAAATCCTACAAGATAGGCTTCAGCAGTATGTGGACCGAGAACTCCTAGAAGTACAAGCTGGATTTTGAAGCGGCAGAGGAACGAGAGACCAAATTGCTAACATACGTTGGATTATGGAGAAAGCCAGAGAGTTCCTAAAAAACATCTACTTCTTCTTCATTGACTACGCAAAAGCCTTTGACTGTGTGGACCACAGCAAACTATAGCAAGTTCTTAAAAAAATGGTGGTGCCTGGTCACCTTATCTACCTCCTGAGAAATCTATATGTGGGACAGGAAGCAACAGTTGGAACTGGATATGGAACAACGGATTGGTTCAAATTGGGAAAGGGGTACAACAAGGCTGTATATTGTCCCCTTGCTTATTTAACTTATATGCAGAATACATCATGCAAAAGGCAGGACTGGAGGAATCCCAAGCTGGAATTAATATCGCCAGAAGAAATATCAACAACCTCAGATATGCAGATGATACCACTCTGATGTCAGAAAATGAGGAGGAATTAAAGAACCTCCTAATGAGGGTGAAAGAGGAGAGTGCAAAAAACGGTCTGAAGCTCAACATCAAAAAACAACACAAAAAAACTAAGATCATGGCCACTGGTCCCATCACCTCCTGGCAAATAGAAGGGGAATATATATGGAAGCAGTGACAGATTTTACCTTTTTGGGCTCCATGATCACTGCATATGGTGACACCCACAAAATTAGAAGACACCTGCTTCTTGGGAGGAAAGCGACGACAAATCTAGACAGCATCTTAAAAAGCAGAGACATCACCTTGCTGACAAAAGTCTGCATAGTCAAAGCTGTGGTTTCCAGTAGTGATGTATGGAAGTGAGAGCTGGACCATAAAGAAGGCTGACTGCCGAAAAATTGATGCTTTTGAATTGTGGTGCTGGAGAAGACTCTTTAGAGTCCCCTGGAGTGCAAAGAGAACAAACCTATCAATTCCAAAGGAAATCAACCCTGAGTGCTCACTGGAAGGACAGATTCTGAAACTGAGGCTCCAATAGTTTGGCCATCTTATGAGAAAAGAAGACTACCTGGAAAAGTCCCTGATGTTGGGAAAGTGTGAAGGCAAGAGGAGAAGGGGACGACAGAGGGTGTGATGGTTGGACAGCGTCATCAAAGCTACCAACATGAATTGACCAAACTCCGGGAGGCAGTGGAAGACAGGAGGGCCTGGAGTGCTCTGGTCCATGGGGTCACAAAGAGTTGGACACGACTTAATGACTAAACAACAAGAGTGTTTTATGCTAAACTCTGGTTTTGGTTACTTTACCATAATTCCTTCTTTTGCCTGCTACCATTCTTTAAGGTTTCAGAATTTGGTAAAGACTAAAGAATTTTTAAAAAGTTTTCTATATTATTGGTTAAGTGTTATGCCAGATTGTGAATGAAACCTGGAGACATCCTGATTAACATGCCCCAAGTTATTTGAATTGTCCAGATATGGTGTGAATGTATATTACAAAGAGTTCCAATATAAATGTTCCCTTGATCTCAAGTTAGAGATTCCTCAAGAGGCATGCATATAGCAGCGTTTCCCAAGGCCCGAAAGCCTGTGCTGTTCAAACAAAGTCAAACTCTGACAGGAATAAAATGGAAGACTTCACAGTTCCACTTCTGAGGCCGGAACTGCCAGTGGTTCTTAGTAGCAAAACAGCCTTACATTGTATGGTACAGACTGACCCGGGGTCTTTGCTAGTGCTAGAAAGGGAGGAGGCGGATAAGCTGGCTGTAAAACAGTAATATTCTTGGCAGAAGGGTCCTGCAGAGAAATTCCAGAATGTTGTTTTCAGTCTGTGAAAAGCTGTTCACACTCTTGGGCAGATTAGTGGCTGCCAGAATCATTCTGTGTGAAAAGAGCAGGTATAGAAAACTCCATATTAATGATCAAAAGCAGACCTTTGGAGGGAAATGTTGGACATTGTAGGAGACAACAGGGAGGCAAACCAGTATTTGTTTCTACCAAATTGTAACTTCTTTGAAGGTCTTATCAGATGACAAGATATTTCACTACTTTTCTAAATTTTGGGGAGTTGGAGGACCACTATTTGAGGAGCACCCCAAACTCTTTGTCCACCTTGCAGGTTCCAGTATGGGCTGACAAGATTTCTAGTTTGAGATAATCTAACCAATGAGTCCACAGATTAGAGACCTTGGTTTTGATTAGAACTAAGATGATACATACAGGCTCGGCTCACATGCCTTCTGGCAGAATCTATAGTTGGCAGGCGCATAAATAGAATATAGATGCCTGCTTCTTTTGTTCTTGCAGGTAAGAATGAAAAGTTCCAAGAGTTTTCTCACCTACAGGTAAGTTTACAAGAGGTTTTGTGCTTTTTTGCCTCAAAGTAATGAATTATGTGCCGAAAACGTTGCATTTTGTGCAAAGTATAAGGTGATTGATGCAAAAATACACCAAGTAGGTTTTTTAGGGAGGACAAACTCCAGTTGTTGTTGTTTTTTTGGTTGGGGGGGGTTGTGAATGCTTTTACTGATGAAAAAGTGCTAAGCTTTTCGCTTTCATTCTGGATTGAAAAATCTCAAAGAAGTTGCACCAGTATTGAATTCATCTATTCTGCTTCAATCCAGACCTCATATAATTTGGCCCTGTTTTGGATGGTTTTGTTCAGATTCTGGATTTGATCAATTTGCTGCAAAATCCTATTTTTTAAATGCAAAACACATGCCTTTCTCTTTACTTCTTCTTTGTCTATTTGCCAAAGCAGTCACTAGCAAAGAAACCATGGTCTTTTCACTCTTTTTATTTTTTATTTTGGCCAGAGTATGTACTTTAATGTGTCAAGATACCCTTTTCTATCTAGAACTAGCAAATTAGGAAGCATATACTGTATTGTATCTTTAAATCAGAAAACCTCTAGGCACAGTTCTGTGATTGCCAAATAGCTAGTATAGGAAGAAATCAGTATGTGATAGTTTGAATTTATTTTCCTCTCCCCCCCTTTTCCCCCTTGCCTGGTCTCTCTCTCTCTCTCTCTCTCTCTCTCTCTCTCTCTCTCTGTGTGTGTGTGTGTGTGTGTGTGTGTGTGTGAGAGAGAGAGAGAGAGAGAGAGAGAGATGTCTGCACAAGCCCAGGGCTTGAATTAAATTTTGGATCACATATTTGTTTTACCTATAAGCCTCAAACCTCATTGTGCAGCTGTTTAAAACTATTTCAGATAAGCAAGCACAAGTTGCTTAAATCCCCCTTGCCTCTTAATGACATGTAATATACTGTAATGATATCGTGTCCACTCTCCCACCAATGCATTTCATTATACAAAAGAGTCATTGTTTGTTTTTGAACACCACAGGAGTCTGTATAGATAATTTCCTTAAAAAAAAAACACAGTCCAACAGCAGCCAACATTGTAAAATAGGCTTCTGATGTTTACTTTTAAAGAACTTTCTTGGGCAGAAAATCATTTCTTTCCCCCGAAATCAACAATAGCAAAATCAATGTTGTTATGACCATTAAAGCTAATTTTCACGTTTCGTCTGTGCTATGTGTCAAAATCCAATGCTTCAGCCAGCTCTGAAACATTTAGAGGCCTATTGTCAACTCAAGTACTTACAAGTGCATATCTAGTTTTTTCCCACTGATCTTTTGTGCAGCTGAATGAGTGTGTATTCTGCATGACTTTCAGTCTTTTGTCAGCAGCATAGCAACCATCTCTGGGAAAAACGTGGGCAAATACATTGAAGGCCTTGAACTTCAAATATGGCTTAAGCTGTCCCTTTATTCCGATTGTAAATGGGACTGCATCTGTCCCTTTATTTGAAGTATTATCAGTGTCACTTCTGGAAAAGTTGGCAGCCTTAATGATATGAACAACTGAAATAGTTTGGCAGCCTTTATTATATACATGTACAGCTGAATTTGTCATCTTAGAAATGGACTGGACAATCATCTTGGGGCACTCTGTTCATTGGTCATATCTTAGAGGTCCTTCAGATTCCAAAATCAATGCCAGCTGAAAATAATTAGCTTCTCAAAATTCCTTACAAATTCTTATCTTTGAATGTTGATACTGAATATGCTGGAGCTATTATTTCACATGCTTGGTCAGTATTCCTAACAGAATCATTGACACATGTTCAGATCTTCAATATTACTGTATATATTACATTCATTTAAATGGTCCATAAATGTGCTCTGTTGGCATTGCATGATGTTTGGAAGCATGAGAATAAAACAATAGAAATCTCAGTAAAACACCAAAATTCAGCACAGCGTGGAACTCAGTTTTTAAAAAATTGCTCTACCATAACAGGAAAAATCAGGAAAAGGCTGCATGGCCGTGGAAACAATACAAATGCAGAAGCAGGTGAGACCTTTGATCAACCATTAAGAATATAAAACAACAACAACAAAACCAAAAGCGAAAAAACAGTGAGCTTTTGATTATAAATAATATTTTTCAAGGCTGTTCATCAAGCTTGCCTGGGCTCTATCACAACAAAATGCAACAATTACTAAATACAACCAAAATAAAAAGTGAAAACATGCTAAATCCACACTCTTCCAAGGTGCATAATAATTATAAAACACCCACAATGTTTAAAATGCTTGGAGAAACAGGGGGAAAAAATCATCATTTGGCAGAGTGTACACAACAGCCCTTGGGCCAGGAGAGCTTGCTGAGGAAAACTGTTTGAAACCAAGAGGCAGAATGGCAAGGAAATGTTCTCTTTCATAGCCACCTATAGAACCTCAGCAGACCTTGGAACACCTTAAAATTGTTGCAGAGTTTTGAAATTGGGTTAAAAACCTCTAGATGTGCAGGAGATGTGCAGGGGCTTCAGTAGCAGAATTAGCTTCAGTTCTCCACAGAGTAAACCATCCCTTTTGTTTCTCACCAACTGACATTTACAGTCTCAATAACTCATTCTGAGAGATTGGTAAGAGGAAGAATAAAGAGGTCTTGTTTACTCACAGTTTAATATATGAAAAACAGCATACTGTAAAAAAAGAGTGACTTGCAGCAGCAGACCTCAACAAATTCACACTGCCTGCTCCTAGCAGACTACTGTATTTTTCTGTGTATACAACTCCATGTATAAGAACCCCCACTTTTTAAACTCAAAATTAAGAAATCTAAGTGGGGCTTAGCAAGTCGAGGGGGTAAGCAAGGATCAAAGCACCGCACAATTGCTTTGATCCCTGCTTTCCCCTTTCTTGCTAAGCCCCGTGGGGCTTAGCATAAAAGGTGAAAGCAGGTATCAAAGCGATCTTGCAGCACTTTGATCCCTTTTCCCCTCCTTACTTCCTTGTATAAGACAACCCTCAATTTTTAGTCTAAAAATTTTAGACAAAAGTATCATCGGTAAAAATATGGAAAATACGGTACATTCTAAATACAGACTAACTGCTTCACTCTACTACATACTAACTGCTAGCAGACTAGAAAGAAAGGGGGAAAACCTTTTAAGTAGAGAAGTGTCTCTCTCTTTGAAATCAGAGGCAAAGAAGGAACAAATGGTTACTGCTGGATTGATTGAAAATCATCCCAACCCAGAAAGTTCACCCACCCACCAAACCTCGTAAAGACAGCATAGTAAAGGTAAAGGTTCCCCTTGACAATTTTTGTTCAGTCGTGTCCGACTCTAGGGGGCGGCGCTCATCCCGCTCTTCAAGCCATAGAGCCAGCGTTCATCCAAAGACAATCTTTCCGTGGTCACATGGCCAGTGTGATTTAGACACGGAACGCTGTTTACCTTCCCACTGAGATGGTACCTATTTATCTACTCGCATTTGCATGCTTTCCAACCGCTAGGTTGGCGGGAGCTGGGACAAGCAACGGGCGCTCACTCCGTCGCGTGGATTCGATCTTACGACTGCTTGGTCTTCTGACCCTGCAGCACAGGCTTCTGCGGTTTAGCCCACAGTGCCACCACTTCCCTTAAAAAAGACAGCATATATGTTTGAAAAAAATATAGGTGTATCAGAAGTGGCTGATTTATGTCTGATTGATCCATCTTTTAGGATGAAGAAGGCTTTGCCCCAGCTCGGGCTGAGGTGACCCACAGCCAGCCCACACCTGCTTGCCTTCTTAGGGGAAGTAGAGAAGCAGGGGCTCAGATGTATTTTCCTCCTAGTCAACTTCCAGATTCATCTTGCTCTCTGGGGCAGGGGGGCATGCAGAGGAGGGAATGAATATGTGTAAATATGCCAGCTCTAGATTTAGGCACAGAGATAAGCAACAGAATATGGGAGCATGTCTACACATGGGGTGATTTTTTTTACTCCTCAGCAGAGTTGCATAACGAATGAATGAAGTCATCTGAATTTAGACTGACATCTGAATTTAGTCCAGCTTTCCATATGTCATGTTTGAACAGATAGTTGCATAAAATGCACCTTTGTCTGACACCTTTGTCTATAGGAAACCATTCTGTCTCTTCATATTCTGGCCTAAAACTAGCTTCTTGTCCATAGTGCAGGCTGTACATCAGGACAATCAAGTATTGAAGCACATCCATTGGTTTCAGAACAACGCAGACGGTCAAAGGCTTTTCTGTGGTCTACAAATCTCAGATGTAACATCTTCTGTAATTTTTGGTGCACTCCAGTAACCAGTGGATACATATGTCTTTCACAACTGATCCACAGCACGTTTTTTGTTTCTGGTTGCTGATATGTATAAAGGACCCTAGCTTTTAAATTTATAAGCCCTACTTTTGGAGGTAGTTAAATTAAAAAACTCACAAATGCTTTTAGGATAATAACTCTGGACAATAAGTCCTATCTTTTTAGAGCACTTTGTGAGAAAAATTTAACAAGATAAGAATTATTTCTGCAGTGCTGTTCAAGGATTCTGTTAGAAGCAGTACATTACTGGAACCTTTAATCTACATTTGATTGCGACCATTTCGGTGACATTTTTGCAGATGCAAAATGAACTTGTGCTTACCATTAAGACATACATGTGAAATTTATAACAGAAATGCAGGGGATAATTGAACATATGTTCCATTAATATCAAAAGGATGGTCAGTTTATTATAGTTGTTCTCTATGAAAAATGATAGCCAATAACTACAGTAATAGCCTGTCTTTGGAAGTTATTAACTGTCATCAAATTCAAGACATTATTGCTGCACGAGAATGCAGCACATGTTATTGTGCAGTATAGAAAACCAACATTCTACAAAGCCATTTTAAAAATGGAGGCAACCCCCCCCCAAAAATTATTTTTTTAAACTTCTAGTTTATGAATGTGGGTTACTGTGCTTTTATGTCCATGATTCAAAATGCCAGGAAATCGCCCAATATTTTTGTATAATATTATGCCTATATTGCCAGCAGAAAAAAGGATGCCAAGCTCCATATAGCAAATGGCAGCCTGAATGTTGACATCACCAATGCAACAGTCAAGATGGTCTACAGGATACCGTCTTGTGCTCACTACCATTCACACTTGTTGTAAAACAGCCGTAACAATTGCTTTGTGTATGGGTGAAAAGTCATGAACTGATGAAAAGAGTAGTCAGACTCTGGGATTCTGCTTTGCCTGGTGTCTCTTTTTGAATGGTAGTGAACCAAAGAGAGTATCCTGTAGACCAGGGGTCCCCAACCCTTTTCACCCCATGGACCGTCTGGGGAAGGTGGGGCACCTCGTGTGCTCATGTGCATGTGCGAACAAACACTCTCTCTCATGAACAAGTGCTCACTCATGCGCATGTGCAAATGGTGGTGTGGTGCTTGTTTGGGGGCAAGCACTCATGCACATGCGCAAATGGCAGCGCAGCACATGCATGCACAAATCAGCTGTGCGAGGGTGAGTGCATGCAGGGGGGCGGGTGGGAGGTCTGTCTCTACGGCCTGGTCAGGCTCAGGCCACGGACCATCACAGGGCCACAGACCGGGGGTTGGGGACCTCTGCTGTAGATCATTTTGATTGCTGATATTGGTGCCATTAATATTTAGGCTGACCTTTGCAATGGGAAGTTTGGCGTTGTTTTCCTGCTGGCAATGTGGGCACCATATTGTTCAGCAATATCAGGCCATTTCCTGGTGTTTTGAATCATGGATCTAGAAGCACAATATCCCACATTCATTAACCAGAGGTTTTATGAAGAATTGAATAGAATAATTGAATTATGTAATTCTATAATGGAATTGAATTCCATACATTACCACATTATTATTTTTTATTATCCCCCCTCCCAGAACACAATACATATTTTACAATGCTATCACACATTGAACAGCAGATCTTTTAAACATTACACTTCAGTACTTGTAGGTGGGCAACTATCTTGTGACTACTTAGGACCAGATTAAATGTAAAATGAATAGTCTAATTATTATTGCTTTTTAATGAAATGCATTTGGAGGAATTTCTCCATGGGAGCAGGGACGCCCATGCACATTGGTCGACTCCTAATTTCAGCACTTCATTTGGCTGCTTTTCCGAACATTTCCAGCATACAATGCAACATTTAATTCTAGAAACATTAATATAGGTATAAATGAACCATAACGTTATGACTGCCAGAGCTTCTAAACAGGTGGTTTCAAGCGCAGTTCAGAATATTATGTTTTTAGAAGGAACTCTGTCTAGTGAATTTGGGACAATTCAATCAATATTGCCAGAGATGGAATTTGAAATTAAAACTCCTGGCTTGACTTTGCAGCCCTCATTTGGAGGCTTGCCATAGAAAAGTAGCCATGACTTTTGGAACTCACGATGTTTTTCTGCATCATCCAGAGATAAATGGTGTCTAGCCTGACGAAGGCCCATATGGGCTGAAAGCTGGGGTGGGAGTGAGAAGAACAATCTTTCTAATTTAGACAGATGAGTGAGTGACATAAATCCCCCTCATTCCTGTCAAAAAGTTTCTAAAATGCTTTAAAATGCCCTTTAAAGTAACTTTTGATAGTAACTAGAAAACATTATTTTTATTATCTATAGGAAGCCACTTTGTCTCTATTTCTTACGTTGCTCTTTTTAGTGTAATAACTACTCACATTGCAAAGTAACTGATAATAGGTTATTTGTTACTTCCCAACTAGTTCCTTTTTAATTTTTGTCACAAGCAAATTATTGCATAGAATAATAACCAAAATTATTGCATTATTATTGGATAAAATAATAACCAAAACAAACAAAAAAAATCATGACCTTTAAACAAAGAAATGTAGGGAAGCAAAACAAAATACATAAAATAACTTAATTATTGGCAGAGGGTCCACTATTAAATTTATCATGCAATTACAAACATGAAAGAATCCATTGATGGTTAAATTGCTTTTTCTTTTATAAGTTTTTATATTATAATTTACATCTGGTTTTTTTCCTCCATAGTCTGAGAAAGGGCTCAGATAAGTACTGAGTACCTTTTTGATCTGCATATAAGATAAAACCATACCATATTTCAGAAAAATCAGTATTTAGCCTTTACCTTTGATTATTCTAAGCTGATGTGCACATTATTCAGCAAAAGCTATTTGCTACAGCTCAGTTATGCTAAAAATTCTGCAGGTTTCCAACATTTTGCTCTTATCCTGTTAGCTGCCATCAACATAAATACTAGCAATTATGCTTAGATGTCATTCTTTCATTTTGTTCCCCCCAAATTGCTAATAGCACTAATACTGGTGTAGCATGGATAATTTGAAGTGTTATATTTGCCATTTCTAAAAATATCTTTTCCCAGAACTCTGACACTGCGAGACCTGCCACCACATATTAATATATATGTCTAGCTGGCTTTAATTTCTCCTTTTTTGGGGGGGGGATTACTTACATTACTTATCCTTCCAAGATGCACCACTAGTATAATATTTTAAACAGTTTTCTTTAATCAAGGTATTGTATATCTGCTCCGCTTTCTTTCTTTAACAGACTTTTTTTAAAAGAAGAATGCAATAGTATGAAACAAAAATCAGGTTATGAATATAGGCTGGTGACCTCAGGAACGTGTATAGTAAGTTATTCTGTAATCATCAGTTGTTGTTATGTGTTGTCAAGTTGCCTCTGACTTATAGAGACCTTATGAATAAATGATCTCCAGAATATCCTGTCCTCAACAACCCTGCTCAGCTCTTGTAAACTCAAGTCTATGGCTTCCTTTAGGGAGCGCGTCCATCTCATATGTTGTCTTCCTCTTTTCCTGCTGCCTTCAACCATTCCCAGCATTGTTGTACTGTATTTTCTAGTGAATGTTGCCTTGATCCTCTGGCCTGAAATAATAAAATGAGGCACAGGTGATGCTAAGTACAGCTTGTTACCATTTCATCATCATCATCACCTTTCAACTGTAGAACTGGAAGGAACTCTATGAATCATGGAGTCCAGCCCCTGTCAAAGAGGCACAGTGGAGAATCAAACTCCCAACTTCTGATTAACTTGCTATGAATGAAAAAGTAGCTCCTTTGGTTTTAGGATGGGCTCAGAAAGTGTGCAATGAGATGAAGCTGAATGTACCTTGAAACGGAAGTAGGGACTTTTTTTTCAGTGGCAGTCTACCGGCACTGTCAATGTTCTTCCGGCGTTATCCATATACAGTGGTGCCTCTCAAGATGAATTTAATTTGTTCTGTGGTTAATGTTGTCTTGCGAAAAATTTGTCTTGCGAAACGCGTTTTCCCATAGGAATGCATTGAAATCTAATTAATGTATTCCTATAGGCAAAAAAAGTCAGAACAAAGTCAAATTTGGTTTGCAAAGGGTTTATTAAGTGCTCTTTAAAGCCATACATATTGTGCAGATGATTTCAAGAATTTCAATTAAAAAACTTTGACTTTTTAAACATCATAGAAAAACATTTTAAAATCAGCAAACATGATGCAGGAACAAAAAACGGAAAACATTTTTCTTGCGAAGCACGGCCATAGGAACATTTGTCTTGCGAGTCATCAACCCCATTGCCAAAACCATTTGTCTTGCAAGTTTTTTGTCCTGCTAGGCATTTGTCTTGCGAGGCAGCACTGTA
The DNA here is from genome assembly GCF_051106095.1 of Pogona vitticeps. Lineage (NCBI taxonomy): Eukaryota > Metazoa > Chordata > Lepidosauria > Squamata > Agamidae > Pogona > Pogona vitticeps. The sequence continues at coordinate 260,741,230 of NC_135784.1, forward strand.
GCTTTGCAAGAGAATATGTGCCAAGATGTTCTGGCTATAGAATCATATGTTCTGACTGAGCCAGTGTAAAGCATAATTGTTTGAATATTAGATTTGGAAGAGGAGGATACGGGTTGAGATCCTTGCATAGTCAAAAAGTGTCAGAGTATGGAAATTTTATAAGCCTGAACCTGTATATGTGTTTCATTAACGAGCTGCCATTGTGCACAGATGTGAGAGTGCTGAATCACTCTGGACATGATGTAATGACTTGAAACCAGGAGAAGACCAGGTGCAAAGCATGAAGTCATCTGTTTTCTGATTGGACAAAATATGCCATGTAAATGTATATAAGTGGACTGTGTCTTTGTATCTTTCTCTTCCTCCACTATCACTTGCTGCCACGCATGCTGTCAGATTGTATAAAGAGTTCCTGTCTTGCTGTTAAGATACCTGCCTGTATATAACCGTAAATACGTGTAAATACAACTGTCTTGCAACACAAGAAGAACTGGTAAAGTGTCTTCAATAACTCTGCGTATTCTACTGTAGCCAAAACCCTAACAAAAAGCTTCATAGGTATCCCATAATATGGATGCTGGTTTTTTGTATCCATTTTTATTGGTAGCAAAAGAACTTCCTAGAAATCTATGTGAACCCCAGAGGACCACATGCACACAAACACAAACAAGCAGTCGTTTAATTTTGTAAGCCACCAATGGCCCTTTTCAGAAGGAAGGCAAAGTAACAATATTTAAAATAACTTTTAAAAAATAAAGATATGTCTTTACTGTGATTTTGGTTACAAACATTTCCTGGACTCCTCTTTCAGAGACCACCCAACCAGTGTCTCTCACAACCTGGCCTGACCTAGGCTTCCATTGCAATAATCCAAAGAATTTAAAAAACGATGGTTCCAAAGCAAAGACAAGTGCTTTCTGTATACTTGTGTCCTTGTTTCTAATTTACGACCAGTAAGGAAAACAAGGCAGGCCTCCCATGTTTTGGCTGCAGGGCCAACAATACCTTGACCACTCTTTGTGATGTCACTTTGTGATGCAATTCATCACCTTCATAACCCTCTGGTCCAGGATAGCAACCATCCATCTGGTGGGTGACCAGTGCCCAGTCAGCTGTGTTGATCCAGTGATGGAGAAGACCCAGGACAAGCTCCTGGTTGCTCTCAGGAAAATGTTGGCAGCCCTAATCGGATATCTCATCTTTCTTCTTGTTATCACTTTGATAACATTACGTTTTCATGTTGTTATCCTTTTGAAACTTCTGCAGGCTTTTCCTTTGGTTCATATCACGTTTGAATCCATAAGGAGGCACTTTGCTACAACCATCTATTTGGTGGATCACCTGCGCTCTGGCAGCTGTGTTGATCCAAGCATGGAGAAGACCCAGCACAGGGTTCCGGTTGCTCCCAAGGAAGCCTTTGCAACCCTAAGCAGATACCTCATCTTTACTCTTATTCCCTTGTTCATAACATTATGTTATCATATCCTCTTGAAACTTCTACAGAGTTTCACTTTTATTCAAAAAATCTGTGAATCAACCAAGAGATGTTTCAGGTGCCCCTTTGCTGTTTGTGAAATGCCACCCCAGCTTTCCAGCGCCCAAGCAAAGGTAGGTTGTTGCATTACTGTTATTGGCTTGCTTTCCATAGTAACCAAAATGCATAGACGCAGGAAGCGTATCTAGTGTTCGTTCTCTACAAAGAAAAAATTGGAAAATGGGTGTTTGCTAAAAAGACATAAGAACATAGTTTTCTTTACTCTCATTAATGCTGGACCTTTCTCTTCATCTTTCTCTTTATTGTAGGTGTATCAGCAAAGACCAGCAAAGGGGCAAGTGCCTGAGGGTGCAAGAATTGGGAGAAAAGAACAGGGGACAAGTCTTTCCACCCTCATTGAAGTCTGGCATCCTCCATTACTGAGACTCAGCACCGAAGAAGACCTGGGAAGTAACTTGAAGAGAACTGCCCAGTGTAGGAGGGGACTTCCCAAATGGGTTCTGCAGCCCCCCACCATTTTTCTGCCTCCCAGAGCCCCTTCCAATGTGCAGTTGGAACAAACACACTCATGGCTTCCTTCCCAAAGGAAATCTTTTTGCCTGGTTACGGGTCATTGGCAGAGGGAAGATGGTGACCGCGAAGACCCACTGGAAGAGGATCCAACCTGCAGAGGGGAAAGAGAGCACAACACATCAGACACAAGTCTATCCCCAGGAGAAGTGAGAGTTGGTGTCAAGAAGAAATTAAAGAAAAAGCAGTCACCGGGAGAAGTGAGAGTCGGGTTCAAGACCCATTGGCAATTCAACGAAGCCACTGTTGCTTCCCACCAGCTCCTCTTTTTGCCACCAAGCTGGAAGGCCAACCAAGAAAAGGATCCAACCTGCAGAGGGGAAACAGAGCAAGAGGCGAACACGCGAGACACAAGTCTATCCCCAGGAGAAGTGAGAGCCTGTGCCAAGGACAAAGGACAGACAAAGCTATCCCCAGGAGAAGTGAGAGTTGGGTCCAAGAACCATTGCTGATTCAAGGAAGCCACTGTTGCTTCTCACCAGCTCCTCTCTTTGCCACCAAGTTGGAAGGCCAACAGAAAGGCTAAAGAACCAGAGGGGAGATATTCCATTTTATTCTCAAAAGAAAGTGAAACCTCTCACTCGGTTTCAGCAAAGCAAGGGGAGGAAGGTTCTGGCTCAATCAATCATTTCTCATATTGCCCCTCTGGGGACAGTGATGTTCTCCACTATGGTTCCTCAAAGAAGATGGAAGAAGGCTCCTGTTCTCTGCCTTTCCTGGCTCATCCAACCCAAGATTGTTTAGAAATGCAGGAATCCCTGAAAGAAGATGCTGCAGGCCAAGGCCCCTTTTTAAAAAATGATCACTACCCATCATTTCGGGTCACTGGAGGGGGAGACATCACGAAATCTCAAGAATGCCAACTCATGGAGCCCGTGGGAAAAAACAAGAAAGCCAAGCACTCATTATTTGCAGGCATGAAAAAACATTCCACCTCCAAGGCCTCCTGGGATGAAGAAAGCAGAATGAGAGAAAGTGACTTTGTTCCACGAGAGACTCAGTTTGAGGCTTCAGAAGGAGAGCATTCAGTGTTTGGGAGAAAGGATGGTTTTTGGAGAGTGGGAGAAGGCCACGAATCTCAGAATGGAGAGGTCACAAAGAAGAAATGGTGGCCATGGTGTTTCAGCTGCCATGGAGGAAGAAAAGGTCTCCAAGAACTGTTATTGGAAAGCCCTCCACAATGGAGACTCCAGCTGGAGATGATTCAGTTTCTAGGAAAGACAAAGAAGACCTAAGTAAAAGAGGAATCCATCAAAGCCCATTTTTCAGGCAAAGTCCCATTCATCCATAGTGGACCCAGCCAAGTGTTTGGGGTCACCAGAGAGGCAAAGGCCCCTGGGTATGAAGAAGGCCAACGTAAGCAGCCCATGGGAGACGTCCATGTAGGTCGGGCCACAGAGAAACCTCTGAAAGAACAGCTTTCTGGGAACACTCCATCAATCCACCATAGGGTCAGTCAGGGCAGTAGGATGACCAGCAGGGGAGAGGTCCCCAGGTCAGAAAGCCAAATCATGGGAAACAGCAAAGGATGCCATCAACCTCCAAACGCAGGCAGTGCAGGTGGAAAAGAAAAGAAAAGGAGTTCCATCATTGGGAGATGTACATCCACCTTCTCTCTGTGTTGCATGTGTGTGCGTGTGCAAAAATCTTCATCGGGGCTGCACACCAGGAGTCGCTCTTGATGACCATTTAGTTCCAGTTTGGGATGACCCCTTCCCCTGTGTGCACACGGGGTTAGGTTCCCTTGCAGTGGGGACAAAAATTACACAGGACATTGGGCCAAATCCAAATAATTTCTTCTTCTTCTTCTTCTTCTTCTTCTTCTTCTTCTTCTTCTTCTTCTTCTTCTTCTTCTTCTTCTTCTTCTTCTTCTTCTTCTTCTTCTTCTTCTTCATCATCATCATCATCATCATCATCATCATCATTATTATTATTATTATTATTATTATTATTATTATTATTATTATTATTATTATTATTATTATTATTATTATTATTATTATTATTACTTGATAAGAGATTGCTTTCCTACAGTAATCACATGTTAACCACTGATCTATTTCAATAAAAACCTTTTTTGTGATGTATGTTTTTGAAGATGCAAATCTGTGTGGCTTTGCGGGAGTCGCGTGTAGGAGCATGTAAAGTGTGCAAACCTCAGAGTCCATTGGAGTCCAGATGTTCAGAACCTGCATGTCTTGAGTCAACACTCCTTGGCTGTTGCCATCCTGCAATGCTCTTGTTTTCCATAGAGGTTGATCAGACTGAAGAAGTCCCTGGTCTTGCTCGGACTCTTCAGATGCACCCCAGGTGGTGAGAGAAAGGCCGGGACTCTCCACATTTGACTGATTTAAATTGATTCCAGAAATGGATTTGATGTTTTAAATCAACCACAAACTAATGCATCAACACAAGAAAAATAAAACCGTATTTTAAAAAGGAATAAAAAACAAAGAAAAATCACAGGGATATAATCTTCATGAAATGAACAAGAACACAAAATGTTTCATAATCATAGGAAATCCGTGGCCTAGTAAAAATCATACATTTTTTGATTTACATCTGTCCTTACCTCCAGAACTGGCGTGGAAAGCCAAACAAGCTTAAAAATCAGAGAGCAGGAAAATTTTGAGACACTGCCAACTGAAAAGCAGATAAGGAATTATATCCGTTCTGATAGAAGGTATTATAAAAGGACATTGTTTTTCAAATAATATCCTACCCATCAGTTCAAAGCTCCTCTGCACAACCAACTACCAGAGGTTTTGATGCATGGGAGAGTTTATGTCCCAGAGCCCTGGGATCCCAATCCAAGCAGGGCACCTTCTGACTGCCACCTGGATCCTAAACCACCCCTTCTCTTGATAGTGCCCCCTCTCTCCCTCATGCATACACCCCCTAAGCTGCCTCTAGCTCTGGCAAAGATATTTAGATAGTTTTATTTGACCCCCACCCCCACTCCGTCAAAAGGATGGTGGAAAAAGCCATACTTAAGTTTGCTTCCAGGCACAGAGGTTGATGGAATTGACCTGGCATTTGTTCCCCGGAACAGAGGCCAAGGGTGTGGAGGTAGGGTTTGCCTCATGGCAGAGAGCTGACTGGCATGGAGGTCGCATTTGCCCCCTGGTATAGAAAGGGATTCCACTAGAGTGTTGGGATAGGCGGGCAATCAACACATTTAATTTCTGAAAACATCCTGTGGCTTGTAAGATCATCAGCCTTATGCAATGTAACTTACAGAATAGGATTTAAATCCCCTTTTAAAATTTGATTTTTTAAAGCCTGCAGCCTGGTTCGATGTTCTGTCGAACCTCAATTAAGGGCCCCATTTGGCTCAAAACACATTCTTTGCTCATTCCATTGGAAAGAGGAAATTTTTTACAGAAGGAGATCCCATTGTTCATCTTCCATTCCTTTCGGTCTGTGCAGCGGAAAACATCTGTCTGGGCTGGAAAGAGTTCCAGAAACACGAACGGGGAGTGTTCTTTGCTCACCCATTGTTTCACCTCTGCTCAGAGGGCAACCCTCCTTGTGGACCTTTTCAGAGAGAAAGAAACCTCCTTTCCAAAAGCATCAGTTGTGACATCTTGTGACTGCACACTAATGGAGCAGCTGTGCTAACCTGGCTATGGGTAATGACCTTTAAACTGCCCTCTTCTTTAGCTAGCCTTGAACCCTCCACCATTTCGACTCTCTCTCCCTCTCCCTCCCAGAACCAATGGTTCTGATCCCACTTGCTGAGTGGTGATTGGTCCAGCAAGAGAGTTTCTGACAAATCAGCTCCTCCGGGCTGACACTTCATCCCTTTGAGCGAGGCTGCTTCTCACACCTCTTTTGATTGCAACCACAGGATAGGGAACTGAAGCAAAGTAGGGAAACCTTCTAAAGAAGGAAGGACCAAAGAGTTGTTTTTGGAAAGCTCTTCCCGTGTCACACTTTCCTGTCTCCAGAGTGGAAGTTATGTTGTGCCAGGGATTGGGGCTAGGTTGCAATGGAGGAGCATAAAGAGAAAGAGAAATGCAAGACTCAAAGGCAAAGAGGGGCAGGGGGATCAAAGATTTATTCCCACTGAAAGGAATGGGACTTGTTTTGTTCGCCTTTTAAATCTGATGCCATTCTTACCTTCTGAAGCAGGAACAAAAAGGGGTGACGCAGGGGTCAAGGAACAGAAGGGGGGTGATATGGGGGCGATGGAGAGAGCCAAACCTGAGAAGGCAGCTGCAGCTGCATTGCTCCAAGGCCATGCCACAGCTGCTCCATTAGTGTGCAGTGCAGATTCAGTCTCACCTGGCTGAGCATCCTCTGTTGCCTCCTCAACTCCCTCAGTGTGGCTCAATGTATCACATCTTGTTTGAGTTGCCACTCTCAACTGCTGACCACCTGCTTCTGAGTCTAGGTCTCCACCACCACCTGCTGCATCTGGGTCTCTACCATTGCCATCCGCAGCCTTATCTCCATCACCGCTGCTGCTGATTTCCCTGGATGCTTGCCCTCTAAGGCAGAAAGACATCCCATTATATCCTCCACCAACTGCTGTCATTCAGCTGCCCTGCATGCCCTGGGTTCCTTTTCTGATTGCCATGGTTGGGGTGTGTGGGGGTATGTGCCAGAGCAGCCCCTGCCCCACCACAATCCCTCTCCAGTGCATGGACATCAGGCCATTACTCATCCTCAAAAGAGGGGAGTGCCAGTGGTGACCTACTTGGTGCCTTCCTTTCCTCAGGGTGCTTACCTTTGCTGGGCCCTTGCTCCTTTGCGGGCCCCGTAATAACCAATGAACACTGGAATGGGACTCCATCTAACAAATCCAACCTGACCCAGTACACAACACAGCCCATGCGAAATGTGGGATGAGTGGAGAGGGCGAGATAGTCCAACTCCTGCTATGCACAGTGCTATCTCGATGTGCCCTTAACTAGACTAGAGTATTCTGACCTCCAGGGAAAACACTAAAGCCTTCCCAGGCCTTAAAGTCTGTTGGCTGATGACTGTGCAGGCCACCCGCTGGCCTCAGCTACCCATCTTAGCTGGCCATGGGCCCAACAACTGGCCTCCAAGGAGGCCCCACTTAATATTGCCCATGGCCCCACTGATGTCTTCTCAAAGCCCCTGACAACTGGAGCCTAATGGCCAACCTGTCTCACCCCCATGTGACAGTGCCATTGCATTGTCTCAATTCCAATGCCATTTGGCTTCTCTACCGATTGACTTTTGCTGGGTCACAGCCGGGAGTCTGCAGGCCACCAAAACCAGCAGCAAATTTGAAGCCACCATGCCACATGGGTAGGCCAATCTCTGACTAATCAAGCAGGCACCCTTCTTTCACGTGAACAGCTTTCAAAAGGAATTGAGGGCATAGCTGCTATCCCCATCCTCAGCCTGACCATTTGGGCAAAGCACCATTTCTTTGTAGCCCAAAACAGGAGTGGACCCTAGTGTTGTGTGATGCATGATTCAGACATTCCACAACCACTGGGAGCCAGCGCATACACCTATGTGGTGTACTGAACAAACTGCAAGATGCATCTCAGAATACACAGTTGTTTTCCAATATTAACATTTTTACTTGTCAAATGTGATTTCACACTATTTTTTTTCTCAATGAGTTTCCAGAGAAATTGACTGAGTGATGAAAAAATGATTAAAATGTGAATACGGAAACCACAATGACCCATTGTGCAGTTTTTCAGCGTAACAAAGCCACACAAGCCAAAGGAGAATGATAACACTGTAGGTCTCTAGCAGACATAAGGGTCATTAGCCCTCTACACCAGAGTATCCCTTTTTAATTGGTTAGTTGTAATCCAAATGAGAGTGTGTGCCAAAAAGCAGTGAGCAGGAGTAAGCTGGGTTCCCTATGCCAGAGGTGCCTAAGGGAAAGGAAGGAGCTGAGCAAAAACAAATCCAGATGGCTTAGTCAAGGGAGTGCTGCCATGTGCTCAGAGGGCAACTTGAAAAATATCTGATCACCAGCCAATCTGACCTTGGGCAGCATTCCTTCTCAACCCCAAGCAGGGCAATTATCTACATCTTTACCCAGAAACATAACACTTCCTGAAACCATATCCTCTTGGATCCCTGATGCTGTTACCTTTGCTGTGTACTTTGTCTCAAGTTGCTTTAAGTATCTCCAGTACTTCCAGGGAGGAGTTAAATACCCAAGAAGGAAGGCAACTATTCTGTCACAACCCAGGATCTTGGCAGAATTATATCTTTCTTCCTCTTTGACATAAATGTGGTCCCCAGAAACACATGAGGTGGTTAAAGAGTTCCAAAACTATACCATTTTGAATGAATACAACAGCAGTGATTTGAAAACAAAAATGTCTTGGGCTAGAGCATGTATCTGTTTAGTATGTAGCTAGAAACCACTGGTCCAGCTATAGTGTCTTTCATACCGCTATGATATCTTTTACTGGTTTGCTTTGTTTTTTTATTTAATCCTTGCAACATAATATTTTCGCAAACTGGAACTGCTACGGCATGGATCTTGCACCTTTCCCACTCAGCTTGAAGATAACCTGTAATTAGTTCTTTCCCCTATGAAATAAAGTACAACTACATAACTTAACAATGGTATCTAAATGAGGGACTGTGGCCTCACTACATAAAGGCCTCACTAACTGGATCAAGTGCTGGTTTATGCTCTGCTGTGGCTATGCGGCAGCAATAGACATGTTTAAGCAGTTTTCAAAGAAATAGCCATGTTAACTCATTTCCATATGCATACAAAAAATAAAAATAAATGGATTGTGGCACCTGAAAGACTAAAAGGTTTATTTCAGTACAAGCTTTCATGGATTATATTCCTCAGATGCATGAATCATAATAGTTAGGCCATCAATTTACATACATGGAGTACATGGTAGACAAGTGGGGACAGAGTGAAAGAGGGAGACAATTGAAGTGGTCTTTCAAAATGACAATGGTGTTATGTATTAAGATCAATAATATGCAGCCTTGGGCAAGTTAGATGATCCTAGAGTGGATCTATAGTTATATAGTCAGAGGAGGGGAGTGGGAAACCACTTCTGGAACTTTACACCTAAGAAACTCTGGAAAGTATTGTAAGTCAGGATAAATTTGATGACATGTAATTATTACTATTAAATGACAAGTCAAAGTGCTGATTATTTCCTGTAATCAACGATCAGATGGTTTCCAGGAAGTTTTGCTGAGGTTAGAGTTATGTCAAGGAACAGAACTTTTTCATTATAGCCAAATGCATAACTGCAGATGAATTCAGAGTAGTTATATATGTGCTAAGAATCATTGGTTCTCATTTAGGTTGATGTATATTGGAATCTGTGAATACAGTGTTCTGAAACTGGCTTCTCTGTGTGCAAACATTTCTAATGTCACATTTGTGTCCATTTAGCAGATAAACAAATAAATGTGCCCCTGATGTTGTGAGTGAGGGTGTTGCTTGTATTACGGCCCCCTAACACAGTTAGCATCTAACCTTGTAAACTGTTGATGATATCATTGAGTGGTCTTAGATGGTAGCCATAGGCAACTAGCCGCGGTGTTCTGCCATTTTCTTTTTTCAGATCTCTTTTGTACTAAATTGTTTCTGGCTACTCATTTTCTTCTGCCAATTTGTTCACTTCATTGAGTAAGTATTATAGTTTGGCTCAAATCAATGGAAGAGTGAAAACTGTTGAAGTTCTGGTGGGATCTTTCAAGCAATTCTTTTCTATCAGCCAAGACAATAAATGCCATCAGTGCGTCTCAGATATAGGAAAGGATTAGGGGACAGAAGCTGAGAAAATATTGTTCCAGATTTAATATACTGTGTGTGTATATATTCAATAATATTCAAAGTTAAAGCAACAAACAAACAAATCAAAAGAAAAACCCAGATCTATGCTAATTAATAGTGGTTCGGCTACTAGATGGGTAGGGTAAAAATTAAATAAATAAGCAAGCAACTAATAAATGAATGAATGAATGAATAAATAAATCTATAGCTGCACTGTTGATCTGGAGATACATATTATTAACAAAGGTGAAATAGCTGTGTATGTATGCAAAGTCCCAGTGTTTAGTGGCTAGATATGTTGCGATATTCAGCATGGTACTCTTGATGGGTTGTAGCCCATCCTTGTGTAGGATGCTGGCATAAAGCACCTCTACTCAAATATTATTGTGTCTGGTGTTGTGAACAAAGTCAGAAAGGAGCACCTAGCCACACCAATCTCCACCTCTGCCTTGTTCTGTTGACAGGGATGAATCTGAAGAGGATAGATTCCTGCTCACACATGGACTCTACACTCAAGAAAAACTGAATATTTTCTAGGATTCTTAATCATGTGTACAACACAACATTAATCATACCGGAATAAGGGCTGATGAGGTGGCTGGGAGGAGAGTAAAGATGAAAATCCTGACCTGTCTTGTCCCTACATGATAAATTAGAGCAGGGGTGTCCAACCTTTCACCTTCCCTGGGCCACATTAGAAGATGAAAATTTGGTTTGGGCCACACATAATTTTGGTTTGGGCTGCATGAGGGGGCAGCCCTAGCCATCCTCCACAGCCTCGCTCCAAACACGCTTACCGGCAGCTGCAATCTCAGACAGCAGAGGCTGCCAGCTTCGACTCTGTGGCTTTATGGGGCCGGGAGGGGGTCCACCTATTGATGGGAATGGCACAATGCAGTCATGCAGCCCCCCTCTCCCCTCCCCTCCGCTCCTTCCTTCCTTCCCTCTCTTCCCCCCTACCGTTGTGACGTGCCCCGGCCGCAAGCGGCGGCAGTGTAACTTGAAACTTTGGAATTTCTTTAAAAATAAAAAATAGCACTGGGCCGCATTACGAGCCAACCTGGGCTGCATGCGGCCGAAGGGCTGCAGGTTGGACAAGCCTGAATTAAAGGGCGACAAAAAAGTGTACATTGTTGCACAAAATTTGTTTGCCCATCTTGGATAAATTTTGCATATTCCTGAGATGGATTTTCACACATTTTGAAAAAAATGAACATTATTGAAAGCTGTGATAATATGTTGTCTTCTTGCATGAACCAACAATTGTGGCATTGGATGGGTCATTGCTATCTTTTTGATAAATCAACCTGTCCTTCTGTGCTTGCTGGAAGTGAATGTTTAGAGCAGAGGCATTAATTTTGTGCTGATATGTTTTGCATAAAATGCAGGGACTGTCTTATTACCTATATTATAAGTTGCTTTCTTGGGTAAAGAGTGGATGGAAATGCAGCCAATCAATCCAGCTAAAATGTATATGATTTTTTAAAATATACACACAAATACACTTCAGCCAATTGAAGAAACCACAATTGAAGAAATCTGCTCATAAAAAAGAACTTGTAACCCCCCAAAAGTGTCCGACTGTCAGCATGGGGGAAAAGATCCAATAGCGTGCATTATTTCAAGCTGTAAGAGGGGGACAGAGAAATAAAAGCTATGCCATTGCCTTGCCTTTTTGATTTAGCTAGATTGCAAAATACCTGGACAGGATTCAGGTCTGAGGCAATTAACGTCTAAGGTCTTGGAAACACCAACTTCCAAGCTGAATCTTATGGAAATTATTTGGAGTTATAAAATGGAAGTTCACTCTTAAAAAGAAAATATACAGAAAGCTTTTTAACAGATTAAATGCAACTTTCCAGTCCAGTGATACTTCAGATAACAGTTCTTCTTTATGAAAAATTACCAACAGTAGCTTTAGGATGATATTAACAAGAAAAATGAATCATATATAAAAAGCAATTTCTTACCAAGGACCAGCTATAAAATTTGTGCCTTTGGCTTTTTGCTTACCCTTTGAACTTCATGCAAGTGCTATTGCTGACTGATCTAGTTACCTTGAGACATGGTTTTGCACCCATCAGATTTCCATGCAATTATCTTTTTAGACTGAGCAGCAAC